>NC_077231.1:124490106-124817425 GCF_027887165.1 Monodelphis domestica
TTTTTTTCAATAAGTTCATTATTTATTTAGTTTTATTACTTTTCCCCCAATTACATGTAAAAAGTTTCCAGCACATTTTAAGGAATTGTGGATCTTAAATTCTCCCCCTTCTTTTCATCTCACTTCCATGAAATAGTAAGTAATCCAATACAGGTTTTACATGTACAATCACATAATACATTTTTCCATATTAATCCCTTAAGTGGAAGGAAACTTGAACCAAAAAAAATTTTTTAAAGAAAGTGAAAATGTTTGCTTTGGTCTGGATTCAGACTTCATCAATTCTCTCTGGAAGCAGATGGCATTTTTTATCATGAGTCCTTTGGATTGTTTAGTATCACTGTATTGCTGAGAAAAGCTGTTATGCACTGGTGTTTATCATACAGCATTTCTGTGTACAGTGTTTTCTTGGTCCTGCTTACTTTACTCTGCTTCAGTTCTTGTAAGTTTTTCCAGGTTTTTCTGAGCTTCTTCTGCTCATCATTTCTTATAGCACAATACAATCTTATAGCACATTACAATCTTCTTTTAAAACTTATTCAATCATTCCTCAATTGATGGGTATCCCCTCACTTTCTAATACTTTGCATCCACCAAAAAAACTGCTTTAAATATTTTTGTGCATATAGATCCTTCCACTTTTTATTCTTTATCTCTTTGATACAAACCTAGTAATGGTATTGCTAGGTCAAAGTACTGTTTGTATTGTTTTATAGTCCTTTGGTAGAGTAAGGTTAAAGTTCTCCCCCTCTCAACTCAAAATCTTTTTCATGCCTCTTTTCCATGAGATAATTTGCCCCATTCTATTTCTCCTTCCTTCCAATGCATTCTTCTTTCTCACCCTTTAATTTTTTTTAATTTTTTAAATATATCATCCCTACATACTCAACTCACACCCTTGTCCTCTGTGTATATTACCTCTAACTACCCTAATAATGACAAAGTTCTTTGGAGTTAGAAGAATTATCTTCCCATGATGGTATGTAGACATTTTAACCTTATTGGCTGCCTTCTGATTTCTGTTTACCATTCTGTCTACCTTCTCCCTCATTATAATAAATCTTTCATGCCAGTCTTCTAAGTTGTTTTGGGCTGAAAAATTATTTTGCTCTATCTCTTTGTAGGTTATGCTGCTCATAATTTATTTTGAAATGTTATATCATAGTTGTTTGGAGGGTAATTTGATAGATAGCAATCTGTGTACCTTCTCTCCCATCTTGTCTATACCCCAATTCCCAGTTAATTTTAACTTTTTTAAAATGTTTCATTCAAAATTCTCTTGAGAAGGCAAGCAATCTGAAATCAGTTATCCCTGTGAAAGCATGTAATATTTCCATGTTATCCATATTGCAGCAAGAAAAATACATTTTTAAAAATACACTTTAATATGCACAAATGTTTCCTCAGTTCTCCCTCTGGAAGTGTATAGCATTTCATCATGAGTCCTTCAGGATTGTCTTGGATCATTGTCTTGAAAAGAGTAGCTAAGCCTTTCATAATTGATCGTTGTTATAATATTACTATTACCACATACAATGTTGTCCTGATTCTCCTCACTTCAATTTGCACAAGTTCATATACATTTTCCCAGATTTTTCTGAAACTATCCTTGATCTCATTTCTTATAGCATAATAGTATTCCATTACAATCATATATCACAACTTATTCAGTCGTTCCCTTTTTGATGGCTATCCCCTCAATTTCCAATTTTTGCTACCACAAAAAGAGCTGTTATAAATATTTTTGTAGATATAAGTTCTTTTCCTTTTTTAAAAAATCTCTTAGGAATAGATACAGAGTATTTCTGGAACAAAGGGTATGTACAATTTTATAATTCTTTGATTTCCAGAATATTTTGATCTCCAGAATAATTGAATCAGCTCATAACTTCACCAACAGTGCATTAGTGTCCCAACTTTTTGACATCCCAGCCAATATTTGTCATTTTCCTTTTCTACCATGCTAACCAATCAGATAAATGTGAGGTAGCAGCACCTCGGTTATTTTAATTTGCATTTCCCTAATCAATAGTAATTTGGAGTCATTTTTTCATGTAACTTGATAGTTTTGATAACTTCTGAAAACTTCTTATTCATATCTTTTGACCATTTAGCACTTGGGGAATGGCTCTTAATTTTATAAATATGATTTAGTCCCCCAAGTATCTTCTCTCCCTTTTTTCTGAGGTAGGAAAAGTTTGTCAAATTTGCTCCACAGTGACACCTAGTGGTTATTCAGATAAGGAAACAGCTCCAGAGAGACTATAAAAGCTTTCCCAAAATGACATCTATGATAATAAATAAGAGACATACTGGGAATTTACATCCCAAGACTGAAATTTGATGAACTGAAATTGTGGTCAGACTCAAGTTTCCCTTCTTCCCACCCCATCATTCAACCCCTTTCCCGCACTCAACATTCTTTCTGATTTCCTTCCTTTAACTTAATTTTGCCCCTTCTTCCCGAATCCAGTGTCCACCATTTCATACAGCCTGGAGTGCTCAGTGGCTTGGCTATCAACCAGTTTTTAAAATCAATTATATGTGAAGGAAAGGAGTGGCAATAGAATGTCAAAGCCAATGTCCACTTGGAAAAATCAGTGTGATCTCTGATGTGTTTATATACTTAATAGAATGATAGCATTTCTCTGCTGGTTCTGTATGGAAATACCCTTTAGGGAAATTCAAATGTATTCTGATAAAGCCAATGAAAAGTGACTCCTAAATCCTAAGGCACAAGTGGCTTAGGAGAAAACACTTGATGTGGAATCAACAAGCCTATATGCCAGTATGGATTCAAGGAGGGGAATACTTTCTAGGTCAAATAAGCCTGAAATTCACTTCTCTGAACCTAGTTTCTTCCTATGCTAAATGGAGAAAATAACACAAAGGGTTGCTGTAAGCAGGGGTGTACTGGAGCCAGCTTCAACCGACTCTCAAGATCCAGCTGTTAAATTTTCAGCATAACAATTTACACCTCAGAAATGACAAATTCTACTGATCGGGGCTTAATTAATTCTTTTGTTGAGTGTCTGGATTTCAGAAAGTGATGCAGAAAATGTTAGTAATGTGGATTAAATTTAAAAGTATGATCTATGTACATTTTCCCCCAGAGAACCAGCTGTGAATCACCTCCTAGCACACACTGGCTATAAGGAAAGTCATTCATAAACACCCCCAGTAAAAAGAATAGAAATTTTTAAGGCCTGGGGCTATATTTGTATCTTCAGTGACCAGCATAGTCCTACTGAAAATAATAGGCACTTAGTAAATATTGTTGAATATAAAACCAGTGCTCTTTCCATTGGACCATGCAAGTATTTCTAAAAGTAGGATTCAGATCATTGTCTTATTCCTTTTGGATGGAGATTATTCAAATGGGGTATTTTTCTTTTTCTTAAACCCTTACCTTCTGTCATAGGATCAATATAAGTATCAGTCGCGAGGCAGAAGAGTGGTAAGGGCTAGGCAACTGGGGTTAAGTGATTTGCCAGGGTACATAGCTAGGAGATGTCTGAAGTCAAATTTGAACCCAGGACACCTCCTGTCTCCAGACCTGATGCACTATCCACTGAGCCACTTTGCTGCCCCATTGGAGAAAGTTTCTACATGTCTTAAAATGTCTTTCCAAGTAAACTTATAGGAACCTCTTATATTTGGATTTTCTTACTTTGGCATCCAGGCTTCTAGAAATGGACAGCAGAAATAGTAAGCCTTCACTGTGGAGAATCCATAGCACTCATCCAACCAGAGAATGTCTAATTGCTGTGCCTCTCTTGCCCAAGGTACAAACTAAACAGTTTACAGATGCAAATGGCAGGACTGCCTGTCATACTGTCTATCTCCCAGCAGGGGACTCCAGAGTAGTGATAACAGTGAACTCAGATCTCCAAGCCATAATCACATAGTGGAATCTCTTTGGGTCCTGAAGCCTCAAATGCTTGGGTGAAGCTATACTCAGAAAGGGTTCTGGCCCCATAGAGTACCTCTTAGAGCTACCTAGAATTTTTCACTGCCTCAGAGCCATGCTCTAATCTTCATTCTCTCCCATCTTCCATAAAGAACCATTTGTCCATATCCTTATCAATTGTTTTTTCCAAAACATCTCTTACCTCTGTTCCTTTCTCTCTCCTATCAGTCACCACCCTAGTTCAGTCTCCATCTGTTCTATTGCAATGTCTTCCTAATTCATCTCTCTGCCTCCCATCTCTCCCTTCTCTAATCCAACTGCCAAAGCGATATTCCTAAAATTAAATATTCTGGTGGTACTACTCCTCTTCTCCCTAAGCCCCTGTAGCTCCCTATTGCCTCTAGCATCCAATGGAAACTAGTCTTTTTTGTATTTAAAACCCTTCACAACCCTATTTCATCCTCCATAGGCTTACTACACATTACTTCCCTTCACAGACTCTATGGTTTGGCCAAACTTGTCTTCGTCATAGATTTCTCATATGCTATCCCATTTCTCAACTGTGCTTTCAAATATGTTTTCCCCATTGCCTTGAGTGTACTTTCTCCTCACGTTTCTGATCTTAAAATCCATCACTTCCTTCAAGGCTGAGCCCAAGCATCATTTCCTACATGAAACTTTTCTGATTTCCCTGTATCTTAGCATCTCCTCACCATAAAGTTACCTTATATTTACTTTGCATAGATTTCATTCAGACTTTTATCTATGAGCATTGTTTTTAATAGAATATAAGATCTTTTAAAAGCAGAGCTTTCTTTTACCTTTGTCTTTGTATCCCCAGAATCAAGTAGAGTGTTCAGAACATTAAAGGTGCTGAATAAGAACTTGTTGGTTGGTTGATTGGATGATTTCTGGGGCAGACAGGTGACTTCCCAGGTTTCTTGGCCCATGAAAAATCATTCCTATAGCTCCGGTGAGGTAGTTCAGTGGATAAAGTGCTGGACCTGGAGTCAGGAAGAGCTGAGTTCATATCTAGCTTTACTAGCTGTGTGACTCTTTTCACTCCATGAACTGGAGAAGGAGTTGGCATATCACTCAAATATCTTTGCCAAGAAAACCCATATAGGGCACAAAGAGTCAGACATGACTGAAATAATTCAATGACAACTTCCAGTTTGCGGATTCCTCACAGGTCAGGCCACTGTGGCCCTTCATGCTGTCCTGCCCAGCAAGACTACTATCTTCCTCACAATGAATGAGTGATGTTTCTATAGGAGTCCTGGGGAACCACTAAAATCCTTTTTAGAATTAAATTTGCTGATTAGTGGAGTGGATGTGTCAACCCTAAAAGTAAAAGTATAAATACTATTGTCCTGGTGGAGGAGGTTTTGGAGAGCTTGACTATATCCATTTATAACAGACCACCAAATGTCCACATTTGTTCAGGTCACATAGACACATGAAGTCCCATTTCCAGCTCTCTCCAGCTTTGTGGCCAACAGACCAATGTTCACCTTCTAAGAATCAGTTGTACAATCAGAAGAAAACTGGTACAGAATTCCACTGTGGCAATATTAGCCCATCTTCCACCATGAATAAGGGGAACAGCAAGTTCTGACATTAACTTTACTCCATGGGATTAGTTTCTTCCTATTCCTCACTCTGAAGATTACACTGCTTGGATGTTATACCCCTCAGCTATAAAGGATTTGGGGATTTTTTTAATATTATGGACTCAATAGGCTGGTAATAGAATTACCATTTCATGACTTAGCCTCCAAAAATGGTAAGTTAAGCCTCTATCCAATTCCTAGCTTTCACCACTAACTATTCTTATTTAGGACAGCTAAGAGATATAGTAAATAGAATGATGGACCTAGAGTAAGGAAGATTCATCTTCCAGATTTAAATCTGGACTCTGACACTTACCCTTTGAACCTGAAAAAGTCACTTAACTTCATTTGCCTCAGTTTCCTTATCTATAAAGTGAAGTAGAGAAGGAATAGCAAACTACTCTAGTATCTTTGCCAAGAAAATCCCAAATGGGGTCATGAGGAGTCAGACACTATTGAAACTAATGAAATTCCATCACTAAATTATCAGTTATCAGCAGAGGCTAGACTTAAGCTGATATTTAAATCCCATGACCCCCTAAGAATATTTGACAGCCTCCCTCCTGATAAGAGAAATGCAAATCAAAACAACTCTGAGGTACCACCTCACACTTAGCAAATTGGCCAATATGACAGCAAAGAAAGTAATAAATGTTGGAAGGAATGTGGCAAAATTGGGACACTAATACATTGCTGGTGGAGTTGTAAATTGATCCAATCATTCTGGAGGGCAATTTGGAACTATGCCTAAAGGGCTTTAAAAGAATGCCTGCCCTTTGATCCAATAGGTTTGTACTCTAAAGAGATAATAACAAAAAAAAATTTGTACAAAAATATCCATCACCAAGCTCTTTGTCGGCAAAATTTGGAAAATGAAAGGGTGTTCCTCAATTGGAGAATGGCTGAACAAATTGTGGTATCTGTTGGTGATGGAATACTATTATGCTGAAAAAAATAAACTGGAAGAACTCCATATGAACTGGAACAAACTCCAGGAATTGATGCAGAGTGAAAGGAGCAGAACCAGGAGAACATTGTACACAGAGAGTGATTCACTCTGACACAATCGAATGTAATGGACTTCTCTACTAGCAGCAATGCAATGATCCAGGACAATTCTGAGGAACTTATGAGAAGTGATACTGTCCACATCCAGAAAAAGAACTGTAGAAGTAGAAACACAGAAAAAAACAAAACAACTGTTTGATCACATGGGTTGATGGGGATATGATTGGGGATGTAGTCTCTAAGTGATAACCTTAATGCAAATATTTATAATATGCAAATAGGTCTTGATGTACGACACATGTAAAACCCAGTGGAATTGCTCATTGGCTTGGGGGGGAGGAGGGGAGAGAAAGAATATGAATCATGTAACCATGGAAAAATAGTCTAAATTGATTAATTAAATAAATTTTTTCAATTAAAAAAATGTGACCTGGAAACTGCTTCAACTTATCTTCCCAGGATCTAGACCACCATATAACCTCCTGGCTATCTCCTAACTATTCTACCCCTAAGACCATCATCCTCATTCCCCAATATAACCATAACCTTGGACTCAGACTCTGGATTCTCTACCTCTGAAAGAGGAACTTTCCCCTAATGTTCTCCATACCACTTCCCTGTCATCAGCACATCATGCCAACAGATACAACTTCCCCTCCCTCAATCTAGCTCCATTTTATGAATTGACTTTTCCCATTAAAATGACATTAATTTGAAGTTAAAAAAAAGTCTTACTTGTTTATATTTATATTCTCATTGCTTATCACAGTGCCTGACATAAATAAAGTAAATTAATTGTCAATAAATAAATTATCAATCTATTTAATCTATCTATTTATCTATCTATCTATCTATCCACCCATCTATCAGTCTACTTCTATCTACCCATACATCAGGGGTATATGGGATGTTCAGGGAGGACTAGCACCTATGGTTGAGGGCTTGCTGAGCCCTTTTCAGGGGTATTCATCTACCCTTTGGTGTCCATCTCTCACCCAGCTCTCACCTGTGAATCCAAGAAGCTGGAGTATGCATAGCCTCCACACCTCAATATACCTTCTTGGCAGATGAGATAAACTAGATGGAGGGTAGGTAGCACAAGTGTTATTACCTTCCATTTTCCAAATGAGGAAAATAAGGTTCTGAAAGTTTAAGTTACTTGCCCTTGTTATATTTAGGTTTCTTTTCATTAAGTCCAGTGTTTTCACCAACAGGTTACACTGGTTCTGATTTTAATTAACAGGTGAGCCCCTATACACACTTTACCAATCTCCTCTAGTTCCATGTAGAGATCCATTTTTCATCCACCAAGACTGAACACACCAGGATTATCAGTTTTCTAATTCCCCACTCCACAAAGGACTTGATCCTCTACCCAATTACCAAATTCATCATATCACTCAACCTCTCCAGATCTCAGGTTCCTTACTCATAAAGTGAGGAAATTGGGCTACATGGCCTCAAAGGGACTGTGATCCTAAGAGCCTGATTTAATGGCAAGTGCTAATATATTCTTGGGACAGGTAGATGGCACAGAGGACAGAGCTCTGGGCATAGAGTCAGGAAGATATATCTCCCTGAGTTCAAATCTGGCATCAGGCAACTTACTAGTTGTATGACCCTTGGCAAGTCACTTAACCTTGTTTGCCTTAGTTCTCTTATATGAAAAATGGTTTGGAGAAGGAAATGGAAAGCCATCTCATTTTCTCTATCAAGAAAACCCCAAAAGGAGTCACAAAGAGTTAGACACAACTGAAAAGCAATAAATTATATTCCTAGTAAGTTCCCAGTACCAAGTATAAGATCTTATATGTAGTAAAGAATTGATAAATGTTTGTTTAACTTAATTGAATCCTATCACTGATCTCTCAGCCACCTCTTTCAGTTTCACCCAGATCCAAGGCACCAGCAGTTTCCTTTAATAGTCATTGTGGTGCAATTCTCTTGTTCCCAGTTATAGCAGAGACTTAAGTTCATCTAATTTCCATTCCTAATCTTAAGATTATCACTCAATTAGCTCTGCTAAGTCTGGATCTTTGTCTCCTCAGGTATTGCCCAATTTCAGGAAAATTTTGATTCAACAAAATCAGAAAATGTTTATTCAGTGCCTACAATATGTAAGATGTTGCAATATATCTTAATAATACAGATTAAATTTAACAGTGAGCTGTATTTGGCTTGTTTCCATAGAGAGCCAATTGTTACATATTTATCAGCATACCCCTGGTAGAGTCCATTGGGGTTAGTAACTTTTCACACAGTTAGTAAGTATATGAGGTCAGATTTGAACCCTCTTCCTGACTCTAGCTCCTATGTTCTATCCACACTACCATGATTCTCTTGTTGGCTCCTTGTGAATAAATAAATTCCAATAGTAATTGAATAAATAAAATGCCAATCCCATGCCACTTGGTCCTTTCAGCTTCTATAAACCACATATTCTCCTTGCTCCTAAATAGTGAATTTTAAGGTAAGTCATCATAAAAAGTTAAGAGCCCTCAACTTAGCTAATGGACAGAACTAAGTCTGTGAAACTAAAGAGAAGGTAGAAAATCTAGTTCAATGCTTCTCTCGTCTACCTAGATGTCTAGCCTAACACTAACTACATGATAAAGACTTTCTCATGATTTAAAGTCCAGGATGTCAAACACTCCCTGGAGTCAAAATCAGATTAAAATGTGTAACTCCTGTCCCAAGGCCAAGTGATATGGGATTCTCTCCTTATTGATGGAGATGAATGCCTTGCTCCATGCAAGGGGTGAGGCAGAGTTGGGGAGAAGTGAAAGAAGGTCAAGTTTTTACCAGTTTCCTTCCAGTCTCCTTTGGGGACTCATTAAGATTTGAGTCTTCTTTGTTTGTGATGTTGAGTTCCTTTGGGTATTTCTGGCTTCCAGCTTTAAGGGAGAAGACAGAAGAAGCCAAGTCTAACTGAAGGAAAAGACTCTGGGAAGATATGAATGGAGATGACAGGTTTCATTATGTCCTTGTTCCCAGATTACTACTTTAGAGACCATTGGGTGAGATCCAAAAACATCCTTCATTGAATTGAGTTACCTCATTCTCAGTGAAAGAATTCCTTCACTCTGCATTGTCTAGTGCATAATTGTCCTCTGTATACCTTCTTTGATTTGTTTTACTATGATTTGGATAAATGAGTTTCATTGGTATTCTCTCTATGTGTTCATTGTGGGACAGGTATTAGGTGAAAAAGTGATGAAGCCTTGGATATTGAGCATAGGGTTCCTTTTCCCCACAAAATAACAAATTGATCAGAAATTAGATGGAACTCAATCACATCCCCTGGACAAACAATATTTAAGAGAGCATATAGATCTACTTCTACCCTTGTACTCCCCCTGTTGGAGAACAGTGGTGACTTGCAGCTCCAACCTCCTGTTTTCCCTGGCAAGAAGTCCCATTTGAAGAAGGATAAGGAGAGGAGAGGCTAGAGATGTCTGCTCTACTTCCCTTCTAACTACAGTGACAACCACATGCCACAGGTGGATCTCATTCCATGTGTATGTTCCTTTCTCCTTTCTTCTGTTCCTTTCATATAGGGCTCTATTTTGCAACAAATATAATTAGGAAACATTTCACAAAATAAATGAACATTCAGCAGAACATAAATAATGTTCATATAACTTTTTCTGAATCAACATGCTACCTGGAGCTATCTGTAAGATATTTTAGTGGAATCTGTTTCTAGTTGAGTTCGAAACCACTGGTTTAAAGCTGGATATCTTGTTAAGAAAAATTTTATTTCCTAGGAATTCATTAGTTGGGGGTCTCATTGTATGGTGATGATTTCGAATCCTGACTTCCAAAATACAATTTGATTCAGCATTTTTTGAAGACTAAAGCCATTTAAAAGTCCTCTACCAGAAATTTACTTGGATAAATTAGAGGAAGTACCAAGTGCATCCCATACATAAAAATACTTTATTTACAAACACAAACACATGAATCAGACAAAGCTAAAATACAGCACTGCACAGATATTAATGCTTTTTTTATAAAAAGTTTTAAAAATAAAATAAAAGAAGAAGATTTAAAAGTTAGAGCCATTCAACCTTACTCACAGAGATGCTACATAAAACCAGGGTCTGAAAAAGGAGTATCCCTATAGAAAACTGCATTCACTGAAATTTGAATCATGTTATCCAGGCAAAAGGTTAAAAGAAGCATCAGTGAGTTCACTGAAAATTCAACTGGAACAAATTATGAAAAATGATACTGGCCAGAAGGTCCAGGGTGAAGGATATTGAAAATGTTCTCATCCCTCATTGCTTCAGCATTTCCCAAAATTCATGTTACCAGAGTGGTAGATTCTTGGTGGGTGAATTCATTCACTAATTCAAGCATCTTCTAGAGGGAATTGTTGTAAGGAATAGAGTTTGGGGAGAGGGAGAATTGAGGATGAATAGATTTTTCTGGTCCTGAGCAGGAAATATGTGTCTTCTTTTCTCATGACATCACAAAAGAATTTAAAGTATTTTTTTTCTTGTGAATTCATAAAAACAGAAGGGAAATGAAAGAAGGAAATGGAGGTTAAAAGTGCCAATTGAGGGATAGAAAGAAGAGGTTGAGGTGGATGGACTCATTGTCTCTAGAGTTATGTCACTCTGTATGATCTTGCAGCTGGTATCAAAGCCCCAGAGTACGAAAGGCATCTCTTAAGTCATCGATCTCATATAATGGCTGCAAAAAAGAAAAAGAGAGAAATGAGGGGTGTATGGTCCAGTGTGCAATCTTTAAGGAGAGAGTTGAGAGGAGTGAATATAGGTCAAAAGAATGAGTTCAAAGAAAAAGATTTTAAAAGTACAGAACAGGAAAGAATGGAGACAAAGAAATTAAGAAATTAAGCACCAAAACATGAGGCTAAAAGAGAAATTGTTAAAAGGGAAAAATCTTAAAAGAAGATAAGAGTGGGATAGCGGGGTGACACTATGAATAGAGCGCCAAGCCAGGAGGCAGAAGGACCTTATACCTTTCCTAGCTGTGACCCTGCAAAAGTCACTTAACCTTCTCTTCTGTCTTAGAATTTATACTAAGATGCAAGATAAGGTTTTTTTTTAAAGTAAAGATAAGAGATGAAAGATTTAAAAAGAAAGATCAAGAAGTAACAAATTATGAAGCAATGCAAAAGATAAAAATAAAGAAGAAATAAGGGGCAGCTGGGTAGCTCAATGGATTGAGTGCCAGGCCTAGAGACGGGAGGTCCTAGGTTCAAACGTGGCCTCAGACACTTCCCAGCTGTGTGACCCTGGGCAAGTCACTTGACCCCCATTGCCTAGCCCTTACCACTCTTCTGCCTTGGAGCCAATACAAAGTATTGACTCCAAGATGGAAGGTAAGGATTTTACAAAAAAAATAAATAAATAAATAAAATAAAGAAGAAATGAGGAGAAAGAAGGAATAAAAAATGGTCTCAGGGAAAGAGAAAATGAATGATCATAAAAAGAGTAAGAAAAGGAGGCTCAAAGGAAGCTGGGGAACAGGGAACCTCTTACCAAGAGGATACGCCGGAGTTGCCGAGACAGACGAACAGAATTTTCATGCAATCCTTCCCAGGCTTTGAAGGTCCTCTCTCTATTTTCCACAAAGGTGTTCCAACAATAAAAGTAATCTTAGGTGAAAAGGGGGAGGGGGGAGAGTCAGGTCCCAAGTCAAAGTAAACCATATTCTCTAACTAAAGGATGGGTGCATTATTATATAATTATTATATTGTTCATTTTCCACATATGGCAGGTTTGACCCCCTCAAGCAGATTGTGAGCACTGCATTTTACATAAGAGCAAACAAATTAAATTACTTACTCAAGGGCAAACAAGTAGTAACTAGGATAGTTAGGATCTGAATTCAGTTCCTTAAACTCCAAATCCAATATGGGTTCTAATATAATATCCATCTTCCTGTTCTGTGTATTGATCTGTCACCCTCCACATGCATTATCTCATGCCTTTAACCATCTTCCTACAAAATTCTGATCCTAATCTTTGCCCCTGGAGCCAAATTGTAACCCAAACCTGAAACCCTTTCGGTTATATCTCTCCTCACCTCAATGTCTTTTCCTAATTTGAATTTTGAATCCATTTCATCCCTACTCCTGATTTACATAAGGCTTGAAATGTATTTTCCTCTCATATTTCTACATCTTCAACCATCCTAACCTTTGAAAGTCATGATAGCAATCTGGACCCCAGCCCGATGCAGACGTCGAAGTCCCTCTGGCTCAGCTTTCTTGTCCTCACAGAAGTAGAGGCGGGCAGTGAAAATTCGAAGAGTGAGATTAGGGTAGCAGCGAAGAAAGTTGGCCACATGACGAGCACAATCGTAGCAGGGACTCCATGAAGTGAACCATGTCACCCTATAGCATCGGCTAGGATCGAGGTCCCAGGCAGAAATGTATCGAAGGAAGATCAATTCTACATGGCAGCCATTCTAAAGAAAGAAGAGAAAATAAGGGGAAATTGTTAGAGGTTGTAAGGATGATATTAGAAAATAAGTATGGCTTTATTAGTTTAGGGACAAGAAGTAAAGTGACTGGCTTGAGAAATAACTGGAGTTTGAAGCAGAGTTGAGAGAGATGTTGATTTCAGATGTGACAGTTATAACCATTTTTCTATGTTAATTACTCTCTCTGGCAGTTGGCAGAGACACACACTTGGAGACTCTCAGGGCTGGAGGAGGTAACATCTTTGCCTCTCTCTTTGTCTGAGAGAAAGATCCGAAGGAGCTTAGTGTATTCCTTTCCCAACTTGGGAAACACTAGTAACTATCTATTGCGGTTTTATAGATTGTTTAACTCTGAGAAGACCAAAGGAAAACCTGGTCTTTGGTTTGGACTCTGAGTCTTAACTTGACTTAACTTAACTTAACTTAACTTAACTTAACTTAACTTAACTTAACCTAACTTGATTCTTGTTGAGACTCAACCAGCTAGTCTTTGCTGTTTTATAATTTGAAGGTGAGGTTAAGATTTATAAGAATAATAGCAGTAGTTTTTATTTAGATAGTATAAATTTGGGTTGGTCAGATCAGGGAGGATTAGTGTAGCTTGTGAAATACAGGAGAAGCAGTTCCTTTCAGAACCTGGGAGTTTATTTGGGTGGATTTAGAATTCCTTAGAATTAGAAATCCTTTATTTATGCTTATATATTTCAATAGAGACTTTATTTTTATAATAAGAGTCTCAAGCATCTTTGTGCCTGACCCTAAAGGGAAGTTCACATTTGAGCTTTACTTCATCACTGAGGATGCTTTTAATTACCTCTATCAAAAGTATCTGAACAGGTTTTGAACAGTTTGAACCTGATTGGCAAGTTAAACAGTTTTGAAAAGTTTTTTGGAACTTTTTGGAACAGTTTTTCCATCTAAATATTTTATCTTTATAACTCACCAATAAAATTTACAAGGTATTTATTGACCAAATTGAGATGAGGTTAAAGGAAGTGGAGAATAAAAAGAATAATGCTACTTTATGACAAAGCTAAGTAGGATATTTCATTTATTTTTCTATACTTATAAAAAATACTTTCCTAAAATTGAAGAAGATTAGTAATAGCCTGCCACTCCTAGAAACTGCCTATTGATTAGTCATATTGAAAATCTATCTATGAGACAACTAAGTGGCTCAGAGGATAGAGAGCCAGTCCTAGAGAAAGGAAGTTCTGGGCTCAAATTTGACCTCAGACACATCTTAGCTAGGTGACAATGGACAATTCATTTAACCTCAATTACCCAGCCCTTACCACTCTCTTCTCTCTTGGAACTGATATAGTATCGATTCTAAGACAGAACTTAAGGGTTTTAAAACAAACCAAAAAAATCCTTCGTTTGACCTTTTTAAACCCTTCACAACCTGATCCTAACTTACGTAGTTCAGTCTGATTACATATTGCACCCTTTTATACTCTCTATGGCCCAGACAAACTGGCCTTCTTGCTGCTTCTTACACACAATACGCTATCTCTGGTCCCCCTGCCTTGATCCAGGTTGTCCTCATTCCATTCCTCTACCTCTTAGAATTTCTGGGCTCAGGGGGCAGCTGGGTGGCTCTGTAGATTGAGAGCCAATCCCAGAGTTGGGAGGTCCTGAGTTCAAATCTGGCCTCTAATACTTCCTAGATGTGTGACCCTGGGCAAGTCACTTAACCCCCATTGCCTAGCCCTTACCACTCTTCTGCCTTGGAACCAATACAGAATATTATTGATTCCAAGATGGAAGGTAAGGGTTTAAAAAAATAAAATTAAAAAAAAAGAATTTCTGGGCTCAGCTCAAACATCTTCTTCCCCATGAGGCCAGTATTGTTCCCTCATCTCTTAGTACTCACCCACTAACTGCTTTACACTTATTTTGTGTATATTTCATAAAGTCATTTAACTTCTCAGTGAATTAGGTAGAGGTGTCAAGCACATGGCCCATGGGCTATATGAGGCCCCCATCACTCCCAAGTATGGTACAAATCATATTAAAATGAGATTTAAAATATAATAAATCAATAAAGCATAGATTTTCTGTGATTTTCTAAGTTAATATATAGCTGATAGGGATTCCTAGGTATGGTTTAGTGATACTAGTTTCTATTTCCATTTGATACCATTGATCTAAGCAACTTTCTAAGATTCTAAGTTGCAGAGAAAAGAGTTTCTCCTCCTGAGAGTTCCCAACATCACTGGACTCATAGGCTCAGGCTCTATATAATTTATATATGTAGAAGGAACACAGACTTGTTCTAATGTAACCCAAAAACCTCTTCACCCTAGAAGCTTAGTCTATCCTTATATTTCACATACTAGAAGGACCCCAGAGGTGACTAGCTGCCTCAATAGAGCACCAGGACTGGAATTTGGAGGTCCTGGGTTCAAATCTGAACTCAGATACTTTGTAGCTGCATGATCCTGGGTAAATCATTTAACACTAATTGCCTGGTCCTTACCACTCTCCTGCCTTAGAACCAATACTTATTCTTAATTCTAAGACAGGAGTAAGGCTTTAAAAAAACCTTCTGAATGATTGATTCCTTCCAGAACTTGACCAAAATGATGTGGTAAATAGAGAGGTAAGTTTGAAGTTAGGAAGACCTGGGTTCAAGCCACACATTTGAAGTGTACTGGCTGTGGGACCCTGGGCAAATCATTGATCTCCCCCTCCCCACCTCAGGCAATACTTTAAGACTATAAGTTACAGAAAAGATATGAGTTCACATTGGAAGAATGAAGAACTAACAATCAGGATGTTCCTTTGTCAATAGAAACACAGCTCCAGTCCCATTTCACATTTTAATCTACTTTTATATGAACATATCTGCTCCATTAAGTGTAAGTTCCCTTCTTTGCCCAGCACATTATCTGGAACATAGTAGACATTCAATAAATAATAATAGGTAGTGTGTGTATATATATGTATGTATGTATATATGTGTGTATGTGTGTTTTAGATTTATTTATAACATGTTTCCGATTATAACACATGTATATTTTATGTTTAAAAAACACTTTTACAAATATTTTAGCCTCATTTTATCATCAGAACTATCTTGAAAGGTAGATGCTATTGTTGTCTCCATTTTACAGATGAAGAAATTGAGCTAGAGGTCAGGTGAGTTGTTCAATGTCTGACCACAGATCTTCCCAACTCTAGGTGCAGACATTGTAATCCCTAACTGCCCAGTATTTATTGGTTGATTGATTTTAGGAGGCAACTTCTGGGCAAAGTGGGAAGCTAGAGAGAGTGAAAACATAAGTTGTATAATAAAGAAGTAGGAATGAGGGTAGTGCTAAAGAGTACGAGAACTGTTGATTTTGTAAGTATGTGGTAAATGACTGATAGGCAGGAGTACAGGCAAGTATCAGGAATAAATGTAAATATAAGTGAAGAAGAAAGTGAATTAATCCCAGTGATCAAATAACTTGTTTTGCTTTAAACTTCCTAGAAAGTATACTCTGATTGATACCTTGTTGCGAAGATAGCCAAAGTCCAAAGAGAAGGAGGTGGCACTATCCCGACGTTTCACAACATAGCACAGGTAGGTTTCATGACGACCCTTAGCCCATCTTACGTTTTTGAAGTGGTAGAGAAATATCCTTTTTTTCATTAAGAGGCTATGGACAACAAGAAGAAAGAGGAGATTGAAAAAAATTTGTCTTGCCCTACAGTCACTGTAGATATCAATTCAACTTAGAGATACTCATCACTAGGGTCATATTTGACAGGGAAAATGCTATTATCTCTTTTGCTATAGGACTGAGAAATATAGAAACCTATTCCTTGAGATTGGCTCATCAAGAACATGGAACAACCATTATCTAGGTCGTTAGGAAAGCAAACTCACCTCCTCAGTAATTAGCTAATTCCTTCAGACCTTGGAGAGATCTACTGTATTGGGAGAATCATGGAAGCTCTCCAGTCTAATATCTTCTTCAGTAAGCACACTATGTGTATGTTTCTCAAATTGTTGGATTGTATTCATTTAGCTCCTCTTTTCATTCATATCTCTTCATATATTTGTTTTCTTGTGAATTACTATAGTGGATTTTCTAATTTCACTTTTCCTATTTCACAGCTCACACGGCTTTTAGCAACCTTCTCCTCAGAATGTCATGTCTGATTTAATTAAGCATGATATGCTGAGCTCTGAAGAGAACTGTTTTATTTCTCAAGGCTACAGATCAACCAATTGCCTCTACCGAGTATCTGTTATATGTAGACTGTTAATGGGTCAAATGTACCAAAGATGTGCAAGAATATCAGTCCAATAAGCAATAATGATGGTGATAATGATGAAATGAGAACGCTAATTATATCAAAATTTAAAACTTCTTTTTTAAAATCATTGGTTTCCAAAAGATTCATGATTTTATAAAAGGGCTGTCCACCACCCTAGATGGAGTCTGAATGCAAATTGAAGCATTTCCCTTTATATCCTTCATGAGTTTTTTCTTGTATAAGCAATGTGTGTCTTTCACAATATGACAAACATGGGTATATATATATATATATGCATATATATATATATATATTGCATGATAGCACATGGATAACCTATATCATATTACCTGCTATCTATGGGAATGGGAAAGGGAGGAAAGGAAGGAGAGAACATGAATTCCAAAATGTCGGAAAATGATTATTAAAATTTATCTACACCTAAAAAATATATTTTAGAAAATAAAAATAAGGTTTTAATAGGTGACCTTATATTGTTCAGTGTATAAAATAATAATTCTAATCTTTTTAAACCCTTACCTTCTCTCTTAGAATCAATACTGTATATTGGTTCCAAGGCAGAAGATCTATAAGGGCTAAGAAATTGTGATTAAATGACTTGCTCAGGGTCACACAGCTAGGAAGTATATGAGGCCACATTGGAAACCAGGACTTCCCATCTCTAGGCCTGGCTTTCAATCCTTTGAGTCATCTAGCTGCCTCCATAAATCTAACTCTATAACCCAGAACATTATCCAAATGCATTCTACTGAAACCTATAAAGGAAAAACTTTAATAGAAGTTTTTGTAGTGTGTGTTTATGAGGAGGGGAAGAGGAGGAGAGAGAGATAAAGGGAAGAAGAGAGAGGAGAAAGGAGGAAGGGGGGAAGAGAAATGCAAAGAAAAGAAGAGAAAGAGGAAGGGTAGAAGAGAGAGAGGGAGAGGAATGGGGAGAAAGAGACAGATAGAGACAGACAGACAGAGAGAGAAAGGAAGGGAAGAAGAGAGAGGAAGAGAGACAGAAAGAGAGGAAGGGAAGAAGAGAGAGGAAGAGACAGAAAGAGAGGAAGGGAAGAAGAGAGAGATAAAGAGAGGAAAGCTGGAAGAGAGAGGAAGGAAGGAAGAGAGAAAAGAAGAGAGGCAGAGAGAGACAGAGAGACAGAGACAGGGAAAAACAGAGAATGTTGAAGGGGTGATGTGAGTGGAGGTAAAGGGGATTAGAGAAAGGGGCATCATTTAGAGATAAGACAAAAGAATTCCTTTTCCTCTTCCCCCATCCCTACCAAATGGCATATTTAATAAAGTTGGGCTTTGTTGTTAACCCTGACCAATCTTCTTTCAGTGTTATCTTCTTGCTTTGGGTGGGCTTATGGTCCCTGCCACTGGGAAGGCTTAGGCTGGCGGATTGCTTGAGTCTGGTCAGGCTCACTGACTAGGTGTCTATGTTAAGTCTGGAGTCACTATGGTGAATCCCCTGAAGCAGAGGGCCTTCTGACTTCCTAGGGAGGAAATCCCAGGCCAGAAAAAGAGAGTAAGTTAAAATTTCCATGATGATAAAACTTCCACGTGTGGCCACTGCATTTCCAACCTGAGAGAGATAAGGAGACTCAATTAAAAGAAGAAAAAAAATTTTAATGAGTAGCTTGCTGTATGGGAAAGAATAATGGACTGGGAAATACAGGTTCTAGACTGTACTCTACTACTAAATACTTCTCATTAACTAGCTGAGTCATTTGAGCAAGACTACTTTATTCCTCAAGGCCTCCATTTCCTCACTTTTAAATAGGGATTAAGGGGATCAGATTCAAAGGTGTCCAATGCGAGGTCAGGAAAACTCAGTACTGCCTAACAGACAAAAAATGTAATTGCAAAATGTTTAGCAAAATAAAGAAAAATACAACAAAACGTTGTTCAGATGTTTTAGTTATGTCTGACTCTTCATGATCCTTTTGGGGATCATGGCAAAGATCCTGGAGAGGTTTGCCATTTCCCTCTCCAACTCATTTTACAGATAAGGAATTGAGACAAACAAGGTTAAGTGACTTGCCTAGGGTCACCCAGTTACTAAATGTCTGAGGCTGTATTCAGACTCAGGTCTCCCTGATTCCACGACCAATGCTCTATGACCATGACACCTAGCTGCCACACCAAAACATAGATAATGTTCCTTTTTGTGCCAATATTCTGTACCACAAACTATCAAATGTGACACCACTGAATTAGATGAATTCTAAGATTCTTCCAGGGTCCTAACATTCTCTAAGTCTGTGAAATAACATCTCTCTTGCTAAGTTACAGAACCTCCTTCTTAGACCTTTTCTCATCCTCCATATAGATTAGTAAGTCTTTTTATAGTAGCTCTTCCTGTCATAAGTGAAATGAGTTGCATAACCTTTCATCTTTCTTTGGGTTTTCTCACCTCCCTCTTACTCCATCTCCCATCCCTCTACATTACCAGCTAAACAGCAGGGTCTTTCTATTTCTCACAGAATTTATGTAGAAAAGTATTCCTTCCATGCATCTCATCAGAATGAAAAAGACTTTTTGAACACAGTTTTTTAGATGTTCAAATTGTCAGCTCCTCTTGAACAGCTGTGCTCCCTGAGCTAGAACATTAGCTACTTCCTTAACAATGCAAACCAGAATCAAATGGGTTTAAAATAACCTTAATGTAGCACTTCTCTCCTAGAGTAACCAGTTCCAGTGAATATTGCAGGGATTTTATTTTTCCCTGAAGAGACTTGCACTATCAGTGGTCCCCAACCTTCTTGAGTAAAAGAACTTCTTCCTAACATCCAAAATAAAAAAATTCCACGGACCTTCACAGGATAGTAATTGTGCAGTAAGCATCTAATGAATTAAAACAAGTAGTTACTGTGAGTTCATTGGTTAAATTTTTAATTTATTCATAATAACTTCTACATACCACTAAAAATAGTGGTAATACATAGATTAAAAAATCATTTATCTAGCCTAGATAAAATATAATTGCTTATTTATTTTACTGAGCCACATTGAACATTTGTCAGAGCTCTATATGGAATCAGAATGACAAAAGTTGGTAAGAATATGGATGTGTGGTCCCCTTTAAATAATTCCAAGGTACTCCCAGAGGGTCCACAGCCCCATATTGGAAATCACTGCATTTAATGTTGCTCATCTACCAAATTTGGCCTTTTTCTCTGTCTCCTCTTCTGTCCATATTTGCTTCACGGAGGCCACTTTTTTCTCCTTCTTTGGCTATTTCATTTTTTCTTCCATGAAATTCATCTATTTCCTTTCCTTATTTTTCTCTCTGAAAAATCTTATCCAGTCACTTCCCCGTTATCTAATTTGCATTTCATTATAAACAAGCACCGGACTCTGCCTACCTAGAAGTGACTCTAGCCCAAGCACTATTGACCAACACCTGAAGTAAGTAACCACAAGGGTTAAAAACAAGAATCTCACTTATAATCTGGAGGTCCATGCCACAAGAGTTTGCCTTTGAGTATATATATAGTAGGGAGTTCAATTATTCTAAGCCATAAGAAAACTTTAAATAGTTCACCCTGCTTGGTGGCAAAGGTACCATATGGATGAAGTATATGAATTAGGTAGATAATCTTGAAACAAAAAAGGAATATTCACCCTTCTGAATATTCCCTCACCATCAAAATCATTTGTTAATACAAAATGGATTATTACCACTATTGGGCAGAGCAATATAAAATTTTAAGATAGAAATTTTGATAGAGAATTTATATGCATTGGGAATGATGATAGAAATTGGGACTACATGAGAGAAAATTTGCACACAAAATTCAGAGAATTTTGGCATTGAGATTTAAGCAAAAACTCCCTAGTTTCCTCATCTATAAAATTAAGGGCTTGGACTAGCTGGCTTTTGAGGTCACAGATTTAGGATCTTGTGGACTAGGGGGCAGTTGGTTAGCTCAATGGATTGAGAGCCAGCCCTGGACATGGGAGGTCCTGGGTTCCAATCTGACCTCAGACACTTCCTAGCTTTGTGACCCTGGGCAAGTCTCTTAACTCCCATTACCTAGCCCTTACTATTCTTCTGCCTTGGAACCAATGCAGAGTACTGATTCTAAGATGGAAGGTAAAGGATTTTTTTTAAGATCCTAGGGACTGTAATACCCAGTGGAATTGCGATTCAGCTATGGGAACAGCAGGGGGAGGGGAGGGAGGAAAAGAATATGATTTTTGTAACCAAGGAATAATATTTGAAATTGACCAAATAAAAAAAATAATGATAATAAATGCAAAAAAAAAATCCTATTGACTAGGGCAGCTGGGCAGCACAGTGGATTGAGAGCCAGGCCTAGAGATGGGAGGTCCTTGGTTCAAATCTGGCTTCAGACCCTTCCCAATTGTGTGACCCTGGGCAAGTCATTTAACCCCCATTGCCTAGTCCTTACTGCTCTTCTGCCATGGAACCAATACATAGTACTGATTCAAAGTTTGAAGGTAAGAGTTTAAAAAAAAAATCCCATGGACTGGTTAAAAAAAAAGAAAATGAGAGCTAAAGAATATTTATTTAGAAAAAGTTTAACACAAACCAACTTTGAAACTGAAAAAAAGGGGAGGAAAAGGGGGGGAAAATCAGGGAGAAATGAGTCAAATGCAGATGACCAAAAAGAAAAGAGAGAAAGGACCATGACTCAGATAGCAAAAAGCCAGAGAAAGTAAGTGAACATTTTCACTTACTTTGCTATGAATTGCCCTGGTCTGACCTATAAGGAGGTTGCCTCTTTACCTGTCCATGACTGATGGGGAATTGGGGGGGTCTTTCTTCGCTCCTTGGACTCGTGGGGCTAGAGGAAATTGTTGCTTCAACCACTGCAGCTCCACAGACGTATCTGTCTACCTTTCAAATCCACACATTCAAATTTAAGCTTACCCTTCAGTGCTCCTCCCCTTGCCCCCTATACCACGTACCTTGCATCAGCCTGTTCCTCCTGATTTGGGTATCTTAGAGGGGGGAGGGGTTGTTCATAATCATTGTGGCAAGGGTTAAACAACTGAGGACAGTCAGGCTTGATGATGCTTAGTTTCTTCTGGGACTATTTCTCTGAATCTCTCACCTCCATCCCCAAAGGATGCAAAAGGCCAAATCCGTACACAAAGGTCAGGGTCCATATAGAAGCTATTTTAAAATTTTTAATATTTCTGAATTTAATTACTGTTTAACAAGAAATAATTATAATAATTGAACTTAGCACTTAAATAATGTTATTCCATGAATTTAAAACTCCTTTAATCTTAGGACCTCAACATCCTCATGAAATGAGAGCAAGGTGCTGATAGCTTTATTTTATTGAAGTCCAATATAATATAGAATCAAATTTAGGTTCCAAAATGCTACTTCCCAGTATAGTGCCTTTTTCCTAGATAGCCTTGCTACACTATTCCATAGTACTGAACTAGTGCCCAAAATAATCTCCTTTTTCTTTGTCTGTATCATATTTTACTACCAAATCATTTCAAAAACATATGACCCTAAACAGACAAAAACTCACTTTTGTTGGTCAGTATTGAAATCCAATTGATTTCTATGCGTTTGGAGAAAGGTTGAGCCTATTTTTCAACAAAGAAAATTTTTAGTTCCTGCCTTAGGACAGGTTAAACTCCAAATGCATTGACCACCCACATTAAAATGAAACCACCATCATTTCCATTTAAATCAAACCCAACTAAAATTCAACATTTGTTTAATAAGGAACATGACCTCATATCTTCATTCTTAGAGCCAAGAGACTATTTTTTGTGACTCTCTGAAGTAAAAATGTCACCAGTCAAGGATGCTGATTGGTTAAGAAGATTCTACAAAGCAGAATGTTTAAAAAGTGGAGCACCAGCCTCTCAGGATTCACACTTGTGTGAGTAGACACAGGAAAGACTAGGTGCATATGATGGAGAGAGTCAGGGGAGCCTCCCCCTCTTCTGTTCTAACTGGGGTGCTTCACAGGGAGATATAAGTATACATTCTGGCTACTTGCAGTTATATATGTGCTCTGACCAGGCCTTCTTCCATGGAGCTAAGCCTGTAACCTTAAACACTCTGGAGAGCCTATGATTAGATCATGATAAGACCACCACTTCTGATGACACACATTCTCTGGCTTCTTATGGAAGGGCATTTATGGCCAAAAGCCCCTAATGGATTCTGTGGTCCCTGTAATTGGGGACCGGGGTGGGGTGGGGTGGGGGTACAAAAGGAGGAGAGAGTAGGGGAAAGAGGGCAACAGAAAGGACACAAACAGCCAGCCACTCAGTAAGCTTACAAGGAAAAATATTTTCTACTTTTACTCCTTCTTCTCATTCCCAGCTGTGTTCTGGCTCTTCCAGATCCCCCTCAGTGAAAGAGGTGGGTATCTTGTTCTTCTCTCTCAGAAGTCTTTCCTCTAAGTTTTTGCATAGGGTAGGTAGAGAATTTGATGGCATTGAAGGTATTTAAGTCACATATTTTCCAGATCCTCTGTGACTTTTAATCAAGAGAAATTTGACCTTTGACTATGTGATTAAAAATAGCAAAAAAATATTCCTGAGGGTGGTTATCCCAAGGACTGCTGCTGTCTGTGAAGTAATTCGACATTAGACTTATACAAGAAAACAGGGCTTTGGCAGATCACAAAATCTTATGATGTTTTACCTATCTATGAGTAATCAGCTAGGAGAGTTCCTTGATTGTTTAAAGGTTACCTGAAACCCTTGGTCAATAAAATTGAGAAAAAGATGAAAAAAGGGAAAGGCCAGAAGGCCAAATCATCTTTGAGTTGGTGAGATCAAAGGAGAAAAGGCTTTACTTAGAATAGATCTTGCTAAAGAATTTGGGGATAAGACTACTATAACATGAACTAGTGACCAGAATTATCACTCCTGGGGGAATCAAAGGGCCAAGTAAGTCTATTTGGGGAACAATTCTTAAAGAATGTGGCCAAAGAAATTGGGATGTCATCTGCTACAAATCGGACTTAATGGTCATGAAGGTGCTATTTGTCATTTAAAAGAGAATCCAGACTGGGTTTATCAGAAGCCAAATTCTACTGGACTATTATTAGAAAACCAAAACATGGTTAAGAATGGGGGCCACCCCAGGCCCTGAAGATGATAGCTACAGCCCCAACACTTCCTGAGCCATTTCCCTCTAAATTCATAAGACCTGGTACATTAGTGACCATGATGATTTAGGATGTCTTGTGCTGGACAGAGGTTATGAAATTATACTTACACTTCAGTCTTTTGAAGAACATAGCTTGTATTTCCAAAGCCCTGAAGGGGCAAACCCTCTATAAACCAAGTGAGTAAAGTCATTATTATCAGCAAGAAGTCATAGCCCTGTGATGTCCACAGGAAGCACCCATCCCCAGAGAACCAACACTGATTGGGATCATCTCAAACCTATACAAAGTACTGGCAGAGTACTTTGGCAGAGATCTGGGACTTGATATCTGAACACTCTGACAATCCATATCCTGTCTATGAAAAGTTACATGAAGATAGGGGCAACTGGATGATGGAGTGGATGGAGTGCCAGGACCAAAGTCAGGAAGACTCCTCTTCCTGAATTCAAATCTAGTCTCAGATACTTACTAGCTGTGTGACTCTGGGAAGATCATGTCACCCTTTTTACCTCAGTTTCTTCATCTGAAAAATGAGTTGGAGAAGGAAATGTCAAACCACTCTAGTATCTTTGCCAAGAAAACCTCAAAAGAGATCATGAAAAGTGAGACACAACTGAAAAATGGCTAAACAACAAGAAGAGAGTGCTGAAAGCTTCCAAAGAATGCTGAAGTCTCCATCACAAGAGCAGAACTAGAGAAGCTGGACTTTGATGACTGTCCAGTGCTTCAAGAATGGAAGGATCCCCCAAGGAAGAAAAATCAAAAACCAATATATTCTCAGTGGGTAAGTATACTGTGTCATAGCCAGAGGAAGAATCATAAAATCCTTCTCTTGGCTTTGAAAACCTAGCTCCTCCCTACTTTTCCAGGCTTTTTATATTTTACTTCCCTCAGTGTACTCTACAGTTCTGTGATGCTGGCCTTCTTGCTGCTTCTCCAAGGCATGTAGGTGGCACAACGCATAGAATCCAGGACCTGGAGTCCAAAAGGCCTTAGGCCAAATCTTAAATCAAAAGATGAGCTGAATGATGCTGGGCAAATCTCTTAACTTCTTAACATAAATGCTTAATTTTTCTTTTCTATAAAATGGGGCTAATAATAACATCCTACCTTCAAGATAGGTGCTATTTTTGTGAAGACAAAATGAGATATTTGCAAAGCACTTTGCAAACCTGAAAGTGCTAAAAATGCTTAACTTTTATTATTAAAATATAGTGTCCCATCTATCTACTCTATGCTTCTTCACAGGCTGTCCCCTATACCTGGAATACTCTAGCTCCTCACTTTTTAGGCCTCCTGATTTTCTTCAAGACTCTCCCTACCTTCTGTAAAAGGTCTTTCCAAGTTACCCCAGAGCAAAAGCACATTGCTAGTACCTTCTTTCTAAGAAAACCTCCCATTTACAATGTATATATCTTCTATGTATGTATAGTTGTTTTTTATATTGTCTCCCCAATAGGATGTGAGTTCCTTGAGGGCAGGGAGAATGTTGCCTCTTTTATGTGCTCTAAGCTTAGAACAGTATCTAGTATGTTGCTTTTGACTCCGTGTGGACTCTACTTGGCAAAGATACTGGATTGTCATTTCCTTTTCCAGTATATTAAAACAAACAATGATTAAGTGAGTTGCCCAACTCACATGCAATTAGTGCATGCCTGAGGTGAGATTTGAACGTAGAGTTTTATGACTCCAGGTGCTATGTTGTATCTACTGAGTCACCTAGCTTCCTCCTGGCACAAAAAAAAAAAAAAAAAAAAACTTAATAAATGCTCGTTGACTGCCTGACCTCAACCACTCACCTTTCCCAAAAGCAATCTCAGAAAATGTCCCTCTTTTGGATAGAAGACTTCAGAAACTACCTAAAAGCATCAATACAGAACCCTATGAATCATATGTCTCACCTATAGTGGTAGTATAATCCCTCAATCAACAAGTATTTATTAATGCAGAAAAAAGAAAGGGAAAGACCAGAGAAGTGGAGACTACTAGACTCTGAACAAAAGAACTAAGGTAAACCAGACACTATGACAAATTTTGAGATATCCTGAGCTATCTGTTGGTTGATTGTCAGATCCCCATGACAGAGGAAGATGAGGAAAAGATCTCCATTCCCTATCCAACAGGATTAGATCAATTTGAGTACCTTACTTAAGGGATTTTGAGGCTCCTTATCAATTTTTATTTTTAACCCTTACTTTCTGTCTTAGTAACAACTCCAAGATAGAAGGGCAAGGGCTAGGCAAATGGGGTGAAGTGACTTGCCCAGAGTGACACAGCTACAAAGTGTCTGATGTCAGATTTGAACTCACATTTTTAGTCCTGGTACTCTATACATTATGCCACCTAGCTACACCGCTCCCCCAGCCCCCCCAAAATTGAGTTTTCAATGTCTTATGAGGAAAGTGATTCGTAACATAAATTACATGGCAGTACTGATGGATATGGGTTAGATTATAATATTTGGAAAGGCACCGAAAAAGCATGAGGAATAGTTACTAAAGTGATAAATTCTAAAGTTTTTAATTACTAAGGAACAGCTCTGAATAACCTTTCTTAAGTATGCAGGTCACACCATGTCTCAATGAAAATTACCAGTCTTGAGAAAACAATAAAATTAGTCACTTGGACATTTTCAAAGACATATATAGAATTTTGGGGTTCTGAAGCCTTTTCTAGGATTCAGTGGCTATGATGAGAAGTCAATTAGTGCTCTATAACCTCAAAGATTCAGGCTTTGGGGGGGGGGGGACTCACTATTTGACAAAACTGCTGGGAAAACTAAAAAACAATATGGCAGAAACTAGGCATAGATCAACATGTCATACCTCATAACAAGATAAAGTTTAAATGGATACTTGATCTAGAAATAAAGGGCAACATCATAAACAAATTAGGGAAACATCAAAAAGTTTGCTCGTCAAACCTATGGATAAGAAAAGTGTTTATGACAAACAAGACATAGAGAACATTATAAAAAAATGAAATGGACAATTTTGATTACACTAAATTTAAAAGTTTCTGTACAAACCAAACCAAGATTAGAAGAGAAACAACAAATTTGCAGAAAAAAATTTGCAGGAAGTGTCTCTGAAATGTACAAATGTAATTAAAATGTATGACTACAGAGCATTCCCAGATTGATAAATGGTCAAAAGACATGAATGGGCAATTCTCAGAGACAGAAATTAAAACTATCTCTAGTCATATGAAAAAAATTCTCCAAATCACTATTGTTTAGAGAAATGCTAATTAAAAAAACTCTGAGATACCACCTCGTACCTATCATATTGGCCAATATGACCAAAAAGGAAAATGATAACTGTTGGAGGGGATATGGGAGAATTAGAACAGTAGTGCATTATTGATAGAACTGTGAGTTGATACAACCACTTTGGAAAACAATATGGAACCATGCCCAAAGGACCATTTTAGTTCTTTGACCCAGCAACACTGCTAATAGGTCTATATCCCAAAGATATCAGCAATAAGCAATACCTACCTGTACCAAAATATTTTTAGCAGACCTTTTTGTAGTTGCAAAGAATTGGAAACTAAAAGGGGGTCCATCAGTTGAGGAATGGCTGAACAAATTGTGGTATATGGTGGTAATGGAATACTATTGCTCCATAAGTAATGACAAACAGAATAAGTTCAGAAAAACCTGGTTTTCCTTGTATGTGTAATTTGTATCTTTTTTATAGCATGAAGTATATGGAAATAGGTATTGTATGACAGCACTGGTATAACCTCTTATCATACTATTCACCACCAGTGGGGCAGTGAAAGGGAGAGAATCTAAATCATAAAATATCTGAAAACAATTGTTAAAAATTATTTCTACAAGTAATTGAATTTTTTTTATTTTAAAGCAGGTCAGGAAGGAAGGAAGGAAGGAAGGAAGGAAGGAAGGAAGGAAGGAAGGAAGGAAGGAAGGAAGGAAGGAAGGAAGGAAGGAAGGAAGGAAGGAAGGAAAGAAGGAAATTAACTCTGTCTTGAACTCTCTGATCAAGATTACAGTTTTGGTGCAAACTCCATGACTACATGTAGGTATTTGCTTTGGCAGGAATCAAATCTAGAAATCTACCTTATTATCCTCGGGGGAACACATGGCCAGAGTGCTTTAATCATACACTGATAAACACAGAAAGAGACCCTCAGGCTTAGGAGAAGGACTTGGGTCAACTCTTTTGAAATGTCAGCATGTGACATTTCTAGTTCATGCATATAATGTCATCAAGAACAAAGCCACAGGCTTTTACTTTGAATCTGCTAACATTTGGGCAAAACTCATGTTTGTCTATTGATTTGACATAAAGGTATTTCAGAAGATAGAGAGAATGGGAAGATACATGGCAAGTTTATCTCTCAGACAAGAGATCAGCTATAGGAGACCTGCCACCTAGTTGGGATCTCAGTTCAGAAGAGCATATGAACCATGTATTTCGCATAATTGCTTTTGACTATGCTGTATTCACCAATTAATGTTTGTTTGTTATATAGGTTTACAGATGTATCTGTGTAATTAGTGATATTTACAGAAATAGGAAAAATTTTAGTTGAGTGAAGGCTAAAAAGGGTTTCTGCATAGTATTTCATTTCCCACATTTCTTGGAATCAAAAGATCATCCTATAAGGGGCTCTATATGAGCCCATAATCATGAGAAGACTGTGAAACTTGGAAAGCTTTAAAAGTGAATGCTAGCCATTTGGGGGTGATGCATATGAAGCAGGGACCCAGGCGAGTTGACAAAAGAGAAGCAAGGTACAATCAGGAATAGAGAAGAAGATAGCTGCAAAAATAGTATGGTCATCACATACCTAAATCCCAGGGTTTCGTCTGGACCATGATGTCTCCAAAGTCACGATGAGAGCCTTCTTCCATTCCTTCAGTCAACTCCAAAGGAAGTCTAAGAAGTAGTTTTCTTATTTTTTTAAATCCTTACTTTCACTAATAGAATTAATACTCTATTAGTTCCATGGCAGAAGTACAATACAGACTAGGCTTGGGGGTTAAGAGACTTGCCTAAGGTCACACAGCTAAGAAGTATCCAAGGCCATATTTGACTCCAGGACCTCCCATCCCTGCGGCTGGCTCTCAATCTCCTGAGCCACCCAGCTGCCCCCTAAGAAATATTTTTTTACAAAAGTTGAAAAGCAGTAGAGCCAAGTAAGATCCATAATTCTGAATTCAACCATTACACAATGGAACATGGATTATCAATAAAACATTTTATTATCTTATTCTCAGATACAAGCTCAACCCTACCTTTCAATGAGAACAAACCCTTATACTATCCTGATTAGTGGCTACCATACTGAACCACTATTTCAGGAAAACCCTAGCCAGGCTTCACTTCACATCCTACTCTCTGACCATCTCCTTCCTCCTCCAACTACCTTACCACTAAGTTTGTATCATTCTCTATCTCTGGCTACCACTCTCTATGCCCCAGTAGAGTGTACATTCCTTGAGGTTAGGGACTATCATTGTTTTTCTATTTGTATCCTCAGCACTTAAGATAATACTTGGCATAGAGTAAGCTGGTAATAAATCCTTTTTTATTCATTCATTTATTCATATGTTTTATGCAAAGCATTCAAAGCTTTTATTACTTAAGAGACTACATAAAAGAAAACAATGTATTGACTGTAGGGAGGAAGAAGGCATTATAGAAAGTCCCGGGAGCTTAAAAAGTAACTAATTTTTTATTCAATAATTATTAACTAAAACCCCTGAAAGCACCACTTTAATTATTACAAAGTTTTTTATTCAATTTCACTTTAATGGCTAAATTGTGTATTGAAAATATGTAAAGTAGACTCAAATACAGTTAAAAATCTGGAGTGTTTAAAGGTCACATGGAAACTATTCTCTAGGGGCAGCTAAGAGCTCAATGGATAGAGACTGGAGATGGGAGGTCCTGAGTTCAAATTTGACCCCAAACACTTCCTAGCTGTGTGACCCTGAACAAGTCTCTTAACCACATTGCCTAGCTCTTACCACTCTCCTGTCTTAGAACTGAATCTTGGTACCAGTTCTAAGACAGAAGGTAAGAATTTTTTTAAAGCAAAAAGAAAGAAAACTATTCTGTAATTAAAACATATCACCAATACAATATTTATATGAAACATTTTACAATTAAGGTTTTTCCTAGTTCTAAATCCATTATCATCTCTTCAAAGTAGAACTAAGTATGGTTTCCAAATTAAAGAAACAAGTTTTTTTTTTTTAATCTACATAAATTGTTTTGGAATGAGTAGAATGTTTCATCAAGAAAAAATAAAAACTGATAATAGATACTTGCCATTGGAATGAAGTAAGAATGTAACCAAAAATGGATTACCTCCAGATGGATCCTATGAAACTGCTAAAATACAAAAGTGGAATCAAGATGAAATATATTCACATGTACTCAACCAAAATATACATATACACAATACAATGAAGCACCAAGCAAATGTCCGTCATGCTAATTTGATTATGGAAATGAATATTTTCATGAAGGCATTTTAAGACTAAGTCATCATTACCAGAAATTTAACAAGTTATCCTTAAGAGTCCTAGACTTAGTAATTGGTGAAGATTAATCATATAAGGAAAATGGTAGAAACTGTGAAACACGTCTTGCAAGCTACAAAAATTTAGCACCTACTAAAAATTCCACAATTCAAGATTTGTTGGTATCAAAAGCTTTAATGGAAGGAAAATAAACCCCTGATGTTTAAATTCAGAATTAAATTTAGAATCCTGGAGAACTCAACTAGCAAACTATATTGGAACTAGAATATTATAGACTGAGCCATAATTATAATGAACAGAATGATAATATTGATCCAAAAATCAATTCATATAACATTGATCTATTGTTAGTGGTGGTCCTTCATTTTTTAAAAGGACCAATTATGGGGGCAGCTGGGTGGCTCAGTGGATTGAGAGTCAGACCCAAATATAGGAGGTCCTGGGTTCACATTTGACCTCAGACACTTCCCAGCTATGTGATCCTGAACAAGTCATTTAACCCTCATTGCCTAGCTCTTTCCACTCTTCTGCCTTAGAATAGTATTGATTCTAAAATGGAAGGTAAGGGTTCAAAAATTTTTTTTAAATAAAAGGACCAATTACATCACAAGAATGATGTCTTGATGTATTCAGAAATTAGATTTGTGAGGCAGAATTGCACTGTCATCAGCCTCACACTCTCTTCTAGGTTCATCCAAATTCAGAGGCAAGACAAAAATCAAGATGGCCTAGGATGCAAGGGATGATCTTGGCATCTCATCTTCAACATCTGACTAAGCTCTAAGCATTCCACAGAGCCTACCTACTTCGGCCATCTTCATGACTTTTGGAATGAATTGTTTTCATCCTTTAATTCTGTCAGAGGAAGTCTTCAGATGCCCAACAGACATCCTCTATCTCACCTATGAATTTGAAGCCTGTCAGTTCCCCTCAACCTGGTTTAGCTTGTTTGCCAAGACAGTTCTACTGGGATGTGGTCACTGTGTATGCTACAGCTTCTCAGAGAGATAGGTGAGGGTTTGGTAAGAAATGGACCCCAAAGGTGGGTGAGCAGCACTAAAAAGGAATTGGCAAATACTCCCTCCAGAGGTGCTGGTCCACCCTGAAGAGCCCATAAACCATAAAAACTGAACAACAACATTTTTAATAGATGTCACCATGTCAAATACCTATAAAAATGAAAAGCTTTCAAAACAGAGTCTTAGCAGAGAAAATAAAAATTGTGTGTGAACAGATAAAGTATGTATAATCTCCATCCTTTTGTCTGCTACGGCAGTTGTAGCAAGGATGCATTTGGTTACCCTACAGAAGCTGAGCGTTTTTTATCCTAATACTTTTATTCAACTACAAAAAAAGTCATTTTATCCATTTTCATAATCAACAATGGAACATTAAACATAAAAGAATAATAACAACATAATTACTTGTTTTGTGCCATTTCTTTTGGAGCCACATAAAACAAAATGAGACTATCTGTAGAATAAAGAGGTAGCTAAGTTGCACAGTGGATAGAGTGCTAGACCTAGAGTATGGAAGTCCTGAATTCAAATTTGACCTCAGACATACTAAATGTGTGGCCCTGGGCAAGTCACTTATCCTCTGTTTGCCTCAGTTTCCTCAACTATAAATGGGAACAATAATAGCATCTACCTTCGCAGGATTGTTGTGAGCATCAAGTGAGCTAGTATTTGTAAAGCACTTAGCACATAGTAGGCACTATATACATGCTTATTCCCTTTCCATTCCTTTATAATGACCATAATAATATATCTACCTTGTATGTCTCAGTTGTGTGATTCTGTATCCCCAGAAGTTATCCAGATTCTATTTGTGATGTTTGTACAAGATATATGTACTAATCAACAATCTCTATGGGTTGTTTAGCCAACTGCATATCATAGACTGGACAGTAAACAATCTTAATAGATTTAGTTTGGGGTTTTTTCCTGTAGTGTTGATTAAAATAGTTTTGGGTTATTATGTAGAGCTTTGCAATGTCCAGAGTTTCACAGAATCAACACAAGAAGTCTGAAAGAGGAGAAATATCAAATAATTGGAAAAGTCAGAGACATTTTACTCCTAAAGAAAAAAGGCAATCAAGGGAATAACTATTCATCTATATATTTACTTTATCTCTTTACCCTGGCATGGGAAATATCTCTGACAAGAAAGAAGAAATTAGTTTTGCAAATAATATTCTATCACAAAACACAGTTTTATAATCAATTGAACTGAATGGGGCAGAGAATATGAAATCTTGTTATTCTGTGATTGAATAAGATAAATGGCATAAGCTGTAGTTTAAAAGTTCTCCTTCAAAAGAGTGTTTGCAGGGGGCAAATAGATGGTTTAGTGGATTAAGTGCCAGGGCTAGAAGCAGAAGGTCCTGAGTTCAAATTTGACCTCAGACACTTCTTAGCAGTGTGACTCTGGGCAAATCGCTTAATCCTCATTGTGCACTCCTTACTATTCTTTAGCTTTAGGACCAATACAGAGTATTGATTCTAAGACAGACAATAAGGAATTTTTTTAAAGAAATTTTTTATGAGTGTCTACTATATGTAAGATAATTTTTAAAATCCATTAATGGATGAAACAACAGAATTAATCATTTGACGATCCTCTTCTCTGGTTATTAATATCAAGCAATGCATGTGTAATTGAAGGGCTGCCATAGAGGAGGTAGTCCTTAGAACCCACTTAAATTTGCCCTTCCTGGTGAGTTATACAAAGCACATGCAAATATCCTGAATTGTGATGTGACAATTATTCTAATTCACTATGGAATTGAAAGAACTAATGACTCAGGATGTAAAGAACCAGATCTGGGTTCACATACAGAAGGGACAATATTGATCTCTCAGTTTCCTCCTAACTCATAGCTCCCATTAGTTGTCAGTTGGGAAAGTGACAGAAAGGTGCATTCTCCCCCCCCCCCAATCCCTTGAATCTGTGAACACATGGTACCTCTGTTTCTTTCATAATTATTCTTCCCTGATCTTAGGCAAGCAAGAATTCAGAGAAAGAATCGACCATATTAAAACCTTGTGAACTTTGATGGCTCTTCTGACCCAGAAGTCCCATTAGCAACTGAAGTCAATAGTAGCTTCTACCAGAGACAGTACCAATGGCCAACCAGAGAAGAAGAGCATGCCAATGAATTAGGGAAGAAAGATGTCTGAAGACAGCAACAGCTTCAGGGACCATGACTTCTTGCAATGGAGACAAGTTCAACATTAACTTTAGAAAGAAAAGAATATTTGCCTTTAAAAGCCAGTAGAGCTATAACTTTAGAGGAATTCATGAGGACTATGAAAGAAAAAAAAAGGAACTTCAAGATTCAGGAATTGGGAGGTACCCCGTTGGCCACATGGCTTCTCTAAATGTATGCCTTAGTACTTTGTACATTAAGTTTGAATCCACTCTCCATACCGGTCTTGTATATAGAAAGAGAAAATGCATTCTCAGGTTGAGAGGAATGCCTTGTTACAATTGTTCTTGCTATACATACTGAGTAAATACATTTTCTAGATGTTCATTGAATTCAACTAGTTAATTGGAAAAAAAAACAATAATTGAAAGCTACATTGAGGAGAGAGGTAGTCATTGACTTCTGGGAACTCAATCCCAAATTCAAGTGCCCATTTGGGAAGGAGTCCTTGGATTTGAGATTGAGATAAAGGGTAACCCAAAGTATTTGCCTCAGTCTTCAGATGTGACCAGCACAAAACCCAAATTTAAGAAAGATCCTTTATAGATATTAATAAATCCTAACTCTTCCTGTTTACAGTTGTATTTGTTGAATTGAATGTGATGGGGAAAACGACTATTCATTTCATCCTGCATGTGAAAAAGGCTACTCAGAATGTTATTACCCTTCTTTAGTACAGAAAAAAACAATAGTAAAATAAGCAGTCAGCTTTTTCAAAGAATTTACCATTCTCCTGCCATTCTTGGAACTCTGGAGTTATTCCATATGCCTGATAGCATAAGAATTAGTGGGGTGGGATGCAGTAATGTTCATTATGATAGTTCTCTCTTTACAACATTCCCCCCCCCCCCCACTCCACTGCCATTGCCATTTTTTGAAAAACAAACTTCAGGAAAACCCAGTGATCTTATTTTTAGCAAAATTTCTGTCGAGGGACCCTCTTTGAACATCTGGATGCTACCATCTGGAAGCCACTCTTCATGGGAACAATAAAGTAAGGTTTCATTCTGGCTAGAAAGAGAAGCAGAAATATTCCCCGAAGTAACCTCATCGATGCCTTATTCCTATGTGCTAGAGGCAAGGTACACACAGACACTAGCAGTATTTTTGGACATCGGTGAGATTGCTCAACTTGATACCTTTTTACATTCTATATAAGGTAGAATCAACAGTGTGGGTGAAAGTGTGGTCTTTGGAGGATTCAACTTCTGCATTTCCTGATTTTTGTTTGTTCACTTTGCTGCCTCCTGTATTACTGGAGTTCTCTAGTGTGTGGAGAAGTTAAGTGAAGGGTCTACAAACATTTACAGGAATCAATCACTCATCTTCTGCTCAGCAGCTGCCGTGGACTCGTTGTGGGCAAGAGAATCCATTTAATCCATCAAGTGTTTAATATGTGTGGAGCAGTGTGCTAAGAACTCGAGAAAGGTGATTATGAACAATAGAATTAACTTAGTAGGTGGTGATCATATATCTAACTTTATCCTCAATAAATTGATATGTTCAGAAGATAGGATATATCAAAAGACTTTTAATATGTAACTTCTTCCTTTTACCTTTAGCTGTATAATCTGGGGAATAGAAGGAAGCAGTCAAAGCTCAGTTGCTTTGTGGAAGAAAAATAAAAATAAGACATGGTGACAAAGGTGAAGCAGTCAAAGACAAAGGAATAATAAGAAAGAAACTAAAATGGAATGCTCACAAGCTTCTCCTTGTCATTGCTATTGAGTCTATCCCTTATTCTACAAACATTGAACTTGCTATGGCAAGAAATAATCAGAGGTGCCTGCTTAACAACAAGACACCAAACAGAAAAGATCTAGCTTTTCCCCCAATACCAAGTCTATATCTCATTCTCTGAGAAGGATGAGTCAAATACCAGGTTCAGATTTTCTGAATCTTCCTCCTCATAAAAGCCCTACTATGTGCAAGATGCATACTATTTGGGAGATATTATATTTTTTGTATTCTTTGGTATATAGGTAGCTTCATAACGCACAGAGAGGTAAATATGGACTTTAAACATTAGCTGCACAACTTTAGGCGAGTCACTCAGTTGTTGTTTGCCTCAGTTTCCTCATCTGTTAAACAGGGAAATCTGCACTTGCCCTGTAGCTTTTAATCTTAGAAGAGTTTCCTAGGGTAACATTGCCTGGGTCATACAGCCAGTATGTGTCAGAGGTAGGATGTAAGCCAAAGCCTTCCAAAATCAAGGTCTACTCTCTATTCAATAACATTTCTACATAACAATAACAAAATCCAAGAGGAAATAATAGAAAGGGAAATACCATTCCAAATCACTACTAAATGCATAAAAAATATTTGGGGCTTAATCTACTAAAGCATGCAAAGTACTTATGTTAAATCAATTATAAAGCTTTACTTAAGAACAAAAATAACTTAAATAGCTGGAGGAATACTTGGTGTTCACGCCAAAGTTAATTTACAGTTTTAATGGTATGCTAATCAAATTATCAAATGGAAATTTTAAATAATTTGATAAAATGACATAATATATTTGGGGAAACAAAAGATCTAGAATACCAAGGTAAATAATGAAAAAATATGGTTAAGTGAATAAGATTTTCACATCCCAAATTATACTTTCCAAATTTCTTCCCTTCCTCTCTCTCTTCTTCCAGTGTGGTATAAAAAGGAATTCTTTATTCTTTTTTTTTTTTTAATTTAAAGGGGGGACCTGGAGGTCCTCTTACCATAGAGATATGTAGGGATTAACCAGCTCACAATGAAAGGAAGTAGAAAGCAGAGAGACAGGAAGTGAGGTAAAAAGGGGATATATAAGGGGCCAGTAGCAGTTGGATGTGGGGGATAGGGGGGAGTCAGTTGTTGACAGTGTGAAGATTGGATTTAGCTATCTCCTGATTGTAACAATGAAGATACTCTCTTTAACAAAATCAGGAATGTCTACACCCATACTTAAGGATTAAGTATCTAGGAGGATGGTCTTTGATAGACATGTGCAGAAACAGCTGACAGACCCCAGGGCTGTCCTAAGTCAAGCGTAAGCTATCATTGGTACAGAGGAGACGCAGTAGAGTGATGTAAAACCATCTATATAGGGCGTGTCACTTCCTCTCTTCAGTCTTTTTCCCCGGAGAGGTGTCTCTGGCTGGTCATTTCCTTTGAGCAGGCCTGGGCGCCAGTTGGATCCTGGAACTCAAACCTGGAGGAGCTCCCTCAGACAGCTTCCTTGAGACGGTCATGTACGTGGTAGGTGATAAGACTGACTCCCTTTACCCTTGGCTCTCAGGGGAGGCCCCTTGGCCAAGGCCTTGAACTCCTGCCTGGCTCAGCCTGAGCTGGAGCAGTTTAAATTAACGCTTTTCCTCTCTCTCTTCTCTTTAATTCCTTCTCACTATATTAATTAAAATCACCATAAATTTCTAGCTGACTTGGATATTTTATTTGGGATATCCCATGGAGACCAATAACTAATTTAGATTTTAAGTCACAATGCTAAAATTATCCTTTACAACAGTTAGGTGCTGGCAGTTGAGGGGAAGTTGGCTGCTTGGAGTGGTTGACATTTAGTTGCTAAAGCCTTCTCAGTAAACTCAGGCTCACCTTTTATATTCCAGCAACTAAATACCAACCACCAACCCAACATACTCCCAGCAGCCAACTTTCCCACAGCTGTCCCTTTAATATCCCCTTCTTACCTCACTTCCTGTCTCTCTAGTTTCTATTTCCTGGCACTGTGGGTTGGTTAATCCCTACACATCTCTGTGGTAAGAGGACCTCCAGGTCTTCCATTAAATTAAAGAAATTAAAGAATTCCTTTTTATAGTGGCAAGGGATATGACACAAGTCATACATGTTTCCATATTCATGTGAAAGAAGACACATATCACACATATAAGAAAATACTCATGAAGGAAAAAAAGTAAAAATGGTATGCTTTAATTTGCATTCAGACTATTATTTCCTTTTATGGTGATGGATAGACTTTTTCATCATAAGACACTTGGAGTAGTCTTGGATCCTTGCATTGCTGATTATAAAATTCATCATTATTCAATATTGATGTTTCTGTATACAGTGTTCTTCTAGTTCTGCTCACTTCATCCTACATCAATTCATACAATTCCTTCCAAATTGCTTTCCAGAATGATTGTATCATCAGTTCACAGCTCCACCAACAGCATATTAGCATCACTGTTTTCCATATCTCCTCTTACATTTATCATTTTTCTTTTTTGTCATATTAACCAAGTTGAGAGGTCTGCAGTGTTTCCTCAGAGTTGTTTAAACTTACGTCTTTAATCAATACTGATTTAGAGCATTTTTTCCTTATGACTATAAATAGTTTTAATTTCTCCACCTGAGAACTACCTGTTAATAACTTTTGATCAGCTAAATCAGTTAAATAAGTACTTGGGGTTTTTATCTACTGTTTGTTTTTTACTACATTAAAAAAATTATTAACCTCCATTTTCTTGAGGTTTGAGTCAAATTTTCACCCTCTGTACCCCCTCTCTGAGTTGGCAAGCAATCTAATGTAGATTTTTAAATATAAATTGTACATGTGTAATAGTGTGAAACGTTTATTCATATTATTTCACTTCACATCATCCTTTCATGAAAGAGAACTCAAAAGAAAAATAAGTGAAGAAATAAAGTAAAATTTAGTATTGTCTCAGTTTGCATTCAGATTCTGTCAGTAATTTTTCTGTAGGCAGATGGCATTTTTCATCAGGATTTTCTTGGATCACTGTAGGGATAGCTAAGTTGTTCATAAATGTTCATCTTATAATATTGTTGTTACTGTGTACAGTGTTCTCCTGGTTCTGCTCATTTCATTTTGCATCAATTCATGTAAGTCTTTCCAGACCTTTCTTAAATTACCCTTTGCCTCCTTTCTTATAGCACAGTAGAATTATATTACAATCATAACCACAATTTGTTTAGCCATTCCCCCAATTGATGAGCATCTCCTCAGTTTCCAATTCTTTGCCACCACAAAAAGAGCTACCATGAATATTCTTGCACAAACATGACCTTCCCCCTTTTTTTAATCTCTTTAGGATACAGATCAAGTAGTGGTATTGCTGCATCAAAAGGTATACAGAGTTTTAAACTCTTTGGGCATAGTTCTTAATTGCTCTCCAGATTTGTTAGATCAATTCATAATTCCACCAGCAGTACATGAGTGTCCAAATTTTGCCATATACCCTCCAACATTTATTATTTTATTTTTCTATCATATTGGAAAATCTGATAGGTGTACGGTGGTATTTCAGAGTGGTTTTAATTTGTATTTTCTAATCAATAGTAATTTAGAACTTTTTTGTATAACCACAGACAGCTATGATTTCCTCAGCTGAAAACTACATATTCATATCCTCTGACCATTTATTGAGAAGTTATTTATATCTTTATAAGGCCTTTATCAGAGATAAAAATTATAAAAAGTTTTTTCCCAACTTTCTTCTTTTCTTCTAATCTTGGTTGCATTGGTTTTATTTGTGCAAAAACTTTTTAGTTTAATATAATCAAAGTTTTCCATTTTCCATCCTATAATCCTCTCTATCTCTTGTTCAGTCATAAATTCTTCCCTTCTCTATAGATTTGAGAGGTGGATTATTCTTTGTTCCTCTAATATGCTAATGGTAGTATCCTTTGTGTCTAAGTCATGTATCCATTTTGACCTTATCTTGGTAAAGAGTATGAGATATATACCCAGTTTCTGCCATGCCTTTTTCCAGTTTTCCCAGTGATTTCTTGACCCAAAAGCTTAGATTTGTGGTTTTATCAAATGCTAAATAACTATGGTCATTCACCTCTATGTATTGGGTGTATGGGGTGTTCAGGGAGGGGTAGTATCTCTGTCAAGGAGGGCTTGTCGTGCCCTCCTAGGGCAGCTCTCCAGCCTCTGACCCCCACCTGACACCCAGCTCTCACTTGTGGCTCCCAGTAGCTGCTAGCATGTGGCAGCGGCCACACCCCGGTCAACAGCTTCGACAGGCCGGCTAAACCTTGTGAGGGTAGCCATCGGGTCGTCGACCCCTGGTGAACCAGGGCTTTGCTCACCCAGCATGTGAAGACTGCTTCAGCTAAACAGACGGAAGAAACCAATAAGAAGGTTCAACGGCTGAGAGGGCGACACAGCAAAGCACTGTGGAGTGCTTAGGGCATGTTGGAGCACAAAAGACAACACAGCCATCCAATGCAGCTGAGGAAGTCTCCAGGTGTAATGACCTTTCATGCCACTGGACCCAGGCTTCCAACGCCGAGAGAGTGGGACTGTCTCTGTGCATCGACTTTTCCATTTAAATCTCCTTCATGCACAAGTGTCTTTGTGCACACTTATCTATCATAGATGAAAATGCACAAAGACAATCGTCATCCTCAGTTACCGAGAGACTACTACTATATACTATTATGTATCTAATCTACTCTATTGTTCTACAATTCTATTTCACATGTTTTTCATTGATTCCCTTGATGATCTTGATTTTTTGTTCCTTCATATGAAATTTTCTAGTTATATAAAATATTTCTGAGGAGTTCAATTGATATGACACTGAATAAGTAGATTAATTTAGGTAGGATTATCATTTTTATTATTTTGGCTTGACCAAACCATGAGCAATTAATATTTTTCCAATTATTTAGATCTGACTTTATTTTTTTTAAACCCTTACCTTCTGTCTTGGCCAATACTGCATAGACTGTGAAGAGTGGCAAGGGCTAGGCAATGGGGGTTAAGTGACTTGCCCAGGGTCACACAGCTGGGAAGTGTCTGAGGCTAGATATGAACCCAGGACCTCCCATTTCTAGGTCTGGTTCTCAATCCACTGAGCTACCCAGTTGTCCCCGTGACTTTATTTTTGTGAAAAGTGCTTTGTAATTGTGTTCATATAATTCCTGGATTTGTCTTGGCACGTAGACACCCAAGTATTTTATATTATCTATAATTACTTTAAGTGGAATTTCTTTTTTCTGTCTCTTGTTACTGGATTTTGTTGATAATAAAAAGAAATGCTGGTGATTTATACAGATTTATATCTGCAACTTTGCTCAAGTTGTTAATTATTTCAACTAGTTTTTAGTTGACTAGTACTTTCTAAGTATATCATCATACTATCAACAAAGAGTGAGAGTTTTGTTTTTTCATTGTCTATTCTAATTCCTTTACTTTATTTTTCTTCTCTTTTTGCTTTAGCTAGATTTTCTAGTACAATATTTAATAATACTGGTGATAATGGGCATCCTTGCTTCACCTCTGATCTCTGATTGGGAAGGCATTTAATTTATCCCCATTACAGATAATGCTTGCTGATGGTTTTATATTACCATTAATTCCTATGTTCTCTAGTGTTTTTAATAGGAATAGGTGTTGTATTTTGTCAAAAGCTTTTTTTCCATCTATTGAGATAATTATACGATTTCTGTTGGTTTTGTTACTGATGGATTCAAGTATCTGATAGTTTTACTAATATTTTTTAAACCAGCATTTCTAGTCATAGTGTATAATCTTCATGATGTATTGCTGTAATCTCTTTGCTAGTATTTTATTTAAAATTTTTGCATCAATATTCATTAGCAAGATTGGTCTATAGTTTTCTTTACTTTTTGTTCTTCCTAATTTAAGTATTGATACAATATTTGTATTGTAAAAAGACTTTCGTAGAATGCCTTCTTCAGCTATTCTTCTAAATAGTTTGTATTGCATTGGGATTAATTGTTTTCTCGATATTTGGTAGAATTCATGGAGAAGATTTTAAAGCATTTCTGATGAAAAGACTAGTCTGAGTAGAAACTTTGAGATACAAATACAACTTTCCAGAAAAATCTAGAAAGGTAAACTTAGAGAAATAAGAAAGAGTCTAATGATTTGTGCAACATTCTAATAGAAGAAGATGAAACAAGGGCTCGTTCATAATTTTAATGTCTTCAAAGAGGACTTAGAGAGTTAAAGAAGAAATCAGAAGACCTAGGAGAAGAAATGAATTGGTTTTGTTTAGAGTTTGGAGAGGTAAAAGAAGGGAGGTTAAAAACAATACATTAGTATCGAACAGAGCACCAGAAAAAGGAGATGAAATTTGCAATTTCTCATAACTAGTGCATGAAAAGAAGCATAAGTATACCTGTGTGTGTATGCAGGAAGAGATACAAGAGTGAGCAACAGGCGAACTTTGCTTTTATTTGATGTAGAAATAGGTAAGGAAGATTGAAAACACATACAATTTGGTGTAAAAAATACATAAACAGCAGCATAATAAACAGGAAAAGGGAGAGAAATCATCACAAACTAAACAAACGTATTGATTCTGAAGAGGGAATAAGAAAGGTTAGGGACATATGAGGATAGAAAAAAAAGATTACCAACCATATCTCTAGAGGACCTTTGATGAAGAGCGTTACCTGCCTCCTAACAAAGAAAATACAATTTGAAAAGACATATTTTTGGACATGACCACTGAGTGAATTTAATTTGATTGACTGTACTTATTTGTTATAAGAAGAGAACAAAAGGAAAAAAGCAAGAGGAAGCACAGATATATTTAACAATTTGAAAAGTATTTTGAAAAAAGAAAAAAATAAGTTGAAGAATTTGTTACACTTTTTTTAAAAAAAGCAAATGCAATGAAATGGAGATTCGCAATTCTCTTTTTGTATTCTGTGAATGAAAAATCTCTTTTTTGGTGTTCAAGTTCCAAATAATTTTGTATTGTTTCATAGAAAACTCATTTTTTAATCCCTAAGATGTTGATTAAGGAAAAGAAATAAAGATAGATGTGAGTCATTTCCCCCACAAGGGATTTAATGTTTGGGTAATAAAGCAAGTAAGGAGAAATGAATATACCTTGAAACCTTTAGACTTCTTATGAAAGTTTTAAAACTAGGGCTTTGGAGAGCTAGGTGGCACAATGGATAGAACACAGACCTGGAGGAGTTGGAAGGATTTGGATTTCAAATCTGGCCTCAGATACTTCCTGCCTGTGTGACCCTAGGCAAGTCACTTAATCCTGTTTACCTAGCCCTTGCCCTTCTGTGTTAGAGTTGTTACTAAGATAGAAAGTAAGAGTTTTTAAGGATGACATCATAATAGATAACAGCTAATTTTTTTACAAGGTGCCCCATGAGATTTAGTGCAGTTTTTAGCTGTTAAAGTTTGAAATGCACTGAGACTTTTGGAACTCTCTTTTATTATTTTAAGCCTTGCAAAATCCTTTACATACATTATTTCATTTGATCCTCACCACAGCATTTGAACAGAAGTATTACAAATATCTTTATTTCCATTTTACAGATGCAAAAATAAAAATGAAGGTTAGAGAAGTTAAGTGATTTACCCATGGAAGTAGCAGCTAGTAAGTGCTAAAAGCAAAATTTAAACCCAAGTCTCTATTGACTCCAAGGACATGATCTTTTTCACATCATATTGCATCCCTAGACTCACAGAGGACAATAATAGAGAAGTTAACAGTTTACAATTTACAAATGTTGTTAGAACTTATGTTTACTCTTTTGCTTCCCTTCCTGCTTAATTTTTGTCTTCTCCCTCTGAATCTTGTTATTAACTAAGTTTTGAGTTCATAGCTATAAAACTGGTTTGTGGGCAAGGTTGCTATTTCCCACCCTTTGAAATTCTATTTCTAAAGCTCTCATTATGGTGTGAGTCTAGGGAATAAGCAAGGAATCTTCTTCCTGTGCCTAACACTTAATTGTCTTCAGATCTTACCATCAATTAATTAACTAAGAACTTAGAAAGTTCATCTTGTTCTTAGACACTAAGTAAGAAAGGACTCCTTTATCTGGACTTCAAAGATGCCTTTCCTCTTGGATTTCTTTCTCATCCTAGTTATTCTTTAAAAACTAACTTGCCTTCTTTACACTACTTTAAGATCCCTATTCTGGGTGGACTTCTTTCTTTTAGCCCTTACCTTCTGTCTTAGTGTCATTTCTAAGACAAAAAAAAAAGTGTCAAGAGCTATGCAATTAGGGATAGGAGATTTGCCCAGGGTCGCATAGCAAGGAAGTATCTGAGGCCATATTTGAACCTAGGTCCTCTTGACTCCAGACCTGGCACTCTATCCACTAGGCTACGTAGCTACCCTCTAAATCAGGGGTCTCCAAACTACAGCCCCCTGAGGCCATTTATCTGGTCCCCACCGGACTTCCGGAAGGGGCACCTCTTTCATTGGTGGTCAGTGAGAGGAGCACAGGATGCATTCAGAACAAGATGCTGTGCAAAGGATTATGTGGCTACACAATGGAAGACGTCAGCACGGTGAGCAGTGATCTGGGGGAAGGGATTCCGCACTGTGTATACTGCTGCCCAGTATAGTGGTGGCAGTGATGGACCTGTGCAAGGTGTGACAAGCCCATCACAGCCAGCACTGCAGCCTCTGCTATCCTAGATAGCAGTATACAGTGTCAAAGGCCCAGCACTGCCTCCAGTACTGTATATAGGCATCAGATAGCAGTGATCTGGCCTGTGACATCAGCAACCACCTTTGGCAGCACTTATGTCTGTGACCAGACTTTTTCCAAAATGAAACATCTGAAATCTAGATCTAGACTAACTGATGCACACTTGCATCACTTGTTACAGCTAAGCAGTGACAAATATGGAACCGGACATTGACCATCTCATTAGCCAAAAGCAGGCCCATAGTTCCTATTGACATACTGGTCAGTTTGTTGAGTTAAATTTACTTGTTCTTTATTTTAAATATTGCATTTGTTCCCATTTTTTTTTAATAAGATATGTGCAGTGGGTGTAGGGATTTGTTCACAGGTTTTTTTTGTTTTGTTTTTTTAGTTTGGCCCTCCAACGGTCTGAGGGACAGTGAACTGGCCCCCTGTGTAAAAATTTTGGGGACCCCTGCTCTAAATGGTACTTCTGAGGTACACTTTCAGAGGTGGATCTTTCATTTTGTTACTTTAGTCCTTGATAGACAAATTGTCTCTCAGTTTTGCCACTCTGACTGGAGCTTAGTAGGGGGTAGTGATGCCAGGACCCTTTGAGTTTGGGCTTCCTGAACCAGAATCACAGAATTTTTTAATTGGAAGGGACTTCAATGGCCATCTACTCCAATTCATGGTACTCCAGCAAAAGGTAAGCATTCACCTTGTGGTCAGAAGTGGTATAAGGATACTCTGAAGATATTTCTGAAGAACTTTAATACTGACTTCCATTCTAAATTTTCTAACGGACTATTTGTGCTGGATATGTGGTATATATGTCTTCTGAACTTGAGAGAGGTAATGAGAGAGACCTGATCAGTCCCAGCCAAATACATCATACTCTGACTCCAATAGGTAATTGGTCTTCTTTGCAAACAGAGGATGAACAACTCCAACACATACCTGATAAAGTATCCCTTCTATAACATACTCAAAAAGTAGTCTCCAGTCCTTGCTTCCAAAGAGAGGGCAAGCCCATTTCTCTTTTCCAGAGTTCTGATTGTCAAGAAATTTTTTTCTAACACCAAATTTTCCTCATTTCAACTGTGACCAAGTTTCTGCTTATAGGTCTTCCCTCTGAAGTTAAACAGGAAAAAAATATAATCCCTACATGACAGCCATTTAAATACTTAAAGGCAGGTACTGGATCTCTCTTCTCTATTTTTACTCTTCTTTTTTCCAATCTATATATCTATCTCAGTTCGGTTAAACTGGTCTTCATATGACATGAACTCAAGCCATTTACGATGCTATGTTTTCCTACCTCTGGACATTCTCTAAGTTCTCTTTCCAAAAATGAGGGACCAAGAACTGAACACAATGTTCCAGATATAGTAAACCAAGATAAAAACTATCACTTCCCAACTTGTGCACACTATTTCTCTTTTAATGGCTGCTTTCCCAATTGCTCATACTCCCAGATGAGCCCACTCCTCTTAGTCATTCTCCCTGTTTGGAGTGAATCCTGATGATTTCACATTGCTGAAATGAAAAAATTACAGTAACAAAAATCTCAGGTATGTAGCACTTCTAGACAATGGGACTTAGTAACATGTTGTATTAGAAAGATCGCTAGATTTTGAATCAGAAGACTTTTGAATCCTGTCTTTGCTAATTATTCCTTTTGTGATCTTGGGTAAATTCCTTAGCCTCTCTATTCCTCAGCTTCCCCATTTCTAAAATGATTGTGTTGGAGTATAGGATCTCTAATGATTCTTTGACCTCTAAATACTATTTATGAAACATGGGCTAATATAGCATGCCTTTTGAAACAATCATGATTTTTAGCATGTAATTCTCAGTCATATAAATATCAGATATTATTTTTATTAATAATAATATTATTACTCTTTTACCCTTCTACCATTTCTAGAACCTGGGAGGGGAAGGGAGGGGAGGAGGAAATGCTGGCCAAGATATCAATGTTTTTCTCTGTAATCTCTTCCAGATCATGGGAATTGAGAGAAAGTGATGGAGCCTCCCACAAGGAATTAAAGAACTTGTTTCTCGAAGTTTAATACTTCCGAGGAGAAATGGGCAGCAGAGAGACTATAGCAGCAGACACTCCAAATAATCATGAAGAGGGACTTCCGGGTAAACATGGCTGCAATCTAGATGCCACACGCTTCCTCTCCCCGGCACCGAACGAAATTGACTGCATCAAAGGAGCATAAAAATCACCTTTGGAGGAACAGAAGGACTCCCCAGCACCCCACAGAGGCAAAAGTATGTGGGGTTTGAACATTTCCACACTATAATAATAAGGAGGAAAAGCTTGCACAGAAATGTGAACTGAGCCACCCTTCCCCCCCCAACTCCCCCACCAAACCAGAGTGAGCTACTGGAGTGCTTACTGGGACAGCGAGTGAGTGAGGAACGTCTGTGTCTGGGGGGGGGGGGGGGGCACTCCAGGGTCCTTGGGATCTGGGGACTGCCAGAAAACAACGTCTCAGGGTGGTTTTACGGGAGAATCCTGTGCTGAGCACAGGGGTCCCACGGAGCTGTACTCAGGGCGGTTGCGCTGAATATCTGGGCGGAGCTGAACACCTGGGCAGTTGGGCTGTGATCAGGGGCCCCATGCTCTAAGAAACCTCAGAGGTGGGGAAGAACTAGTCTGAGGCAACCTAAATACACAGAAAACCCACCCATATCACCCAGACCCCAGACCAAAAAGGAAAGCGGAATAAAACCACCAAAGGGATGGCTCACATGGCCCAAAATCAAGCCTCCAGGAAGAAAGGGAAAAAGATGACTATTGAAAACTTTTATGGTGGGAGTACCCAAGGAAAAGAAGAGAATGAGGATGAAATAAAAAAAAAATCAGAACATGCCTCCCAAAATGGAAACTATCAACAAGCTCTGGAAGATCTCAAACTGGAGCTTACCCAAAAGATGGAAACCTTCTGGAAAGAAAAATGGAAGAAAGAGATCAGCCTTCTGATAGATAAGACTGCTCAATTGGAAAAAGAGCTGGAAGCATCCAATAGAAGGGCAGACAAAGCTGAAAAGCAAAACCAGTTCCTAACGACCAGAATTAAGCAACTAGAAGAAAATGAGATCATAAAACAGCAAGAATCAATAAAGCAAAGCCAAAAAAGTAATGAATTAGAAGAAAACATAAAATATCTCACTGAAAAGGTCACAGACTTGGAAAACAGAGGAAGAAGAGACAGCCTCCGAATTATTGGTCTCCCAGAAAAACCAGAGAAAAACAATAACCTCGATGTTATTCTACAGGAGATTATAGAAGAAAATTGCCCACACGTTCTGGAGCAATGGGGCAAAATAGAAATAGAAAGGGTTCATAGAACACCCTCTATACTAAATCCCCAAAAGACAACCCCCAGGAATGTAATTGCCAAATTCAAGAGCTTCCAAGAAAAGGAGAAAATCCTACAAGAATCCAAGAAGAGGAGCTTCAGATATGGGGGGGCTCCCATAAGGATCACACATGACTTAGCGGCTAACACACTAAGAGACCGCAAAGAATGGAACACGATATTTAGAAAGGCAAGAGAGCTGGGTCTCCAACCAAGAATCAACTACCCAGCAAAACTGACTATATACTTCCAGGGGAAAGTATGGGCATTCAACAAAATAGAAGATTTCCAAGCATTTGCTAAGAAAAGACCAGAACGTAGTGGAAAATTTGATATCCAAGCACAGAAAGCAAGAGAAACATGAAAAGGTAACTATGAAAGAAAGGGAAAAGGAGATAAATCTTATCTTTTTCTTTAAGTCAAACTCTCTTCTATAAGGACTACATTCACATCAAATTATATATATTGATATGTGGATAAAATGTTTTGTGTAACTCTCAAAAATTGTATGCATCATAAGAGTAGTTAGAAGAAACATACATAGGGAAAGATTGGGGCATTAAGAAGATTTGGTGAAAGTGGGGGCAAAGAAAGGAAAAGGGAGGGGGGGAACCATCAATAATACTAAGATTTACTTCAAGAAATGGGGGGGGGGGGCTTAATAGAATAATCTTTCCCATATAAAGATACACATGGGAAGGGGAGGGGAAGAACTCTCATATGAGAAGGAGAGGAAGAGAGCGTGAAGTGGAATTACTTAAACCTTATTCTCAGTGAAATCAAATCTGAAAGGGAAGAACATCTAGATCCAGTGGGATCCTGAATTCTATCTTATCCAACAGGGTAAGAAAGAAAGGATAATTAAGGAGGGGGTGGGGAGAGGGAGTATAAAAAGGGAGGGAAGGAGAGGGGGGAGGGGAAGGGAGCATAAAAAGGGAGGGGCTAGGAAGGGAAGCATATCAAGGGAGGGGACTAGGTGACCTAAAGCAAATCACTGGTTCAAAAGGAGATAGCTAAAGAAGAAAGGTCAGAACTAGGGGAAGGTATCAAAATGCCAGCGAATCCACAAATGACAATCATAACTTTGAATGTGAATGGGATGAACTCACCCATAAAACATAGACAAATAGCAGATTGGATTAGAACCCAAAACCCTACCATTTGTTGTCTTCAAGAAACACATATGAGGCGGGTTGACACTCACAAGGTTAGAATTAAAGGTTGGAGTAAGACCTTTTGGGCCTCAACAGATAGAAAGAAAGCAGGAGTTGCAATCATGATATCTGACAAAGCCAAAGCAAAAACAGACCTGATCAAAAGGGATAGGGAAGGTAAATATATTCTGTTAAAAGGGAGTATAGACAATGAGAAAATATCACTAATCAACATGTATGCACCAAATGGTATAGCATCCAAATTTTTAATGGAGAAACTAGGAGAATTGAAGGAGGAAATAGACAGTAAAACCATATTAGTGGGTGACTTGAACCAACCACTATCAAATTTAGATAAATCAAACCAAAAAATAAAAAAGAAAGAGGTAAAAGAGGTGAATGAAATCTTAGAAAAATTAGAGTTAATAGACATATGCAGAAAAATAAATAGGGACAAAAAGGAATACACCTCCTTTTCAGCACCACATGGCACATTCACAAAAATAGATCATACACTAGGTCACAGAATCATAGCACTCAAATGCAAAAAAGGAGAAATAATAAATGCAGCCTTTTCAGATCACAAGGCAATAAAAATATTGATTGGTAAGGGTACATGGAGAGCCAAATCAAAAATTAATTGGAAATTAAATAATATGATACTCCAAAATCGGTTAGAGAAGAAATCATAGAAACAATTAATAATTTCGTTGAGGAAAATGACAATGGCGAGACATCCTTTTAAACCTTATGGGATGGAGCCAAGGCAGTACTTAGAGGAAAATTCATATCCCTGAGTGCATATATTAACAAATTAGGGAGGATAGAGATCAAGGAATTGGAAATGCAAATCAAAAAACTTGAGAACGAACAAATTAAAAACCCCCAGAAGAAAACCAAACTAGAGATCCTAAAAATTAAGGGAGAAATTAATAAAATCGAAAGTGATAGAACTATTGAGCTAATAAACAAGACTAGAAGCTGGTTCTTTGAAAAAACAGACAAAATAGACAAAGTACTGGTCAATCTAATTAAAAAAAGGAAAGAAGAAAGGCAAATTAACAGCATCAAGGATAAAAAGGGGGAATCTCACCTCCAATGAAGAGGAAATTAAGGCAATCATTAAAAACTACTTTGCCCAACTATATGGCAATAAATATACCAATCTAGGTGATATGGATGAATATTTACAAAAATATAAATTGCCTAGACTAACAGAAGAAGAAATAGATTTCTTAAATAATCCCATATCAGAAAAAGAAATCTAACAGGCCATCAAAGAGCTTCCTAAGAAAAAATCCCCAGGGCCTGATGGATTCACCAGTGAATTCTATCAAACATTCAAAGAACAGCTAACTCCAATACTATACAAACTATTTGACATAATAAGCAAAGAGGGAGTTCTACCAAATTCCTTTTATGACACAAACATGATATTAATTCCAAAGCCAGGCAGGCCAAAAACAGAGAAAGAAAATTATAGACCAATCTCCCTAATGAATATAGATGCAAAAATCTTAAATAGGATACTAGCAAAAAGACTCCAGCAAGTGATCAGAAGGGTCATTCACCATGATCAAGTAGGATTCATACCAGGGATGCAGGGCTGGTTCAAACCATCCACATAATTGACCACATCAACAAGCAAACCAACAAAAATCACATGATTATTTCAATAGACACAGAAAAAGCCTTTGATAAAATACAACACCCATTCCTATTAAAAACACTGGAAAGCATAGGAATAGAAGGGCCGTTCCTAAAAATAATAAACAGTATATATCTAGAACCATCAACTAATATCATCTGCAATGGGGATAAACTAAATCCATTCCCATTAAGATCAGGAGTGAAACAAGGATGCCCATTATCACCTCTATTACTTGACATTGTATTAGAAACACTAGCAGTAGAAATTAGAGAAGAAAAAGAAATTGAAGGCATTAAAATAGGCAAGGAGGAGACCAAATTATCACTCTTTGCAGATGCCATGATGGTCTACTTAAAGAATCCTAGAAATTCAACCAAAAAGCCAATCGAAATAATCAACAACTTTAGCAAAGTTGCAGGATACAAAATAAACCCACATAAGTCATCAGCATTTCTATATAATTCCAACACAGCTCAGCAGCAAGAACTAGAAAGAGAAATCCCATTCAAAATTACCTTAGACAAAAAAAAATACTTAGGAATCTATCTCCCGAGACAAACACAGGAACTATATGAACACAACTATAAAACACTCTCCACACAACTAAAACTAGACTTGAACAATTGGGAAAACATTAACTGCTCATGAGTAGGATGAGCCAATATAATAAAAATGACCATCCTACCCAAACTCATCTATCTATTTAGTGCCATACCCATGGAACTTCCAAAAAAATTTTTTACTGATTTAGAAAAAACCACAACAAAGTTCATTTGGAAGAACAAAAGATCAAGGATATCCAGTGAAATAATGAAAAAAAAATACAAAGGAAGGGGGCCTTGCAGTCCCAGATCTCAGACTATATTATAAAGCAGTGGTCACCAAAACAATCTGTTACTGGCTAAGAGACAGAAAGGAGGATGAGTGGAATAGACTCGGGATAAGTGACCTCAGCAAGACAGTATATGACAAACCCAAAGATCCCAGCTTTGGGGACAAAAATCCACTATTTCATAAAAACTGCTGGGAAAATTGGAGGACAGTGTAGGAAAGATTAGGTTTAGATAAACACCTCACACCCTACACCAAGATAAATTCAAAATGGGTTAATGACTTAAATATAAAGAAGGAAACTCTAAGAAAATTAGGCGAACACAGAATAGTACACATGTCAGACCTTTGGGAAGGGAAAGACTTCAAAACCAAGCAAGACTTAGAAAGAGTTATAAAATGCAAAATAAATAATCTGGAATACATCAAATTAAAAAGTTTATGTAGAAACAAAACCAATGTAACTAAAATCAGAAGGGAAGCAACAAATTGGGAAACAATCTTCATAAAAACCTCTGACAAAGGTTTAATTACTCAAATTTACAAAGAACTAAATCAATTGTACAAAAAAATCAAGCCATTCTCCAATTGATAAATGGGCAAGGGACATGAACAGGCAGTTCTCAGCCAAAGAAATCAAAACTATTAATAAGCACGTGAAAAAGTGCTCTACATCTCTTATAATCAGAGAAATGCAAATCAAAACAACTCTGAGGTATCACCTCACACCTAGCAGATTGGCTAACATGACAGCTATGGAAAGTAATGAATGCTGGAGGGGATGTGGCAAAGCAGGGACACTAATTCATTGCTGGTGGAGTTGTGAATTGATCCAACCATTCTGGAGGGCAATTTGGAACTATGCCCAAAGGGCACTAAAAGACTGTCTGCCCTTTGATCCAGCTATAGCACTGCTGGGTTTGTACCCCAAAGAGATAATAAGGAAAAAGACTTGTACAAGAATATTCATAGCTGCACTCTTTGTAGTGGCCAAAAATTGGAAAACGAGGGGATGCCCATCAATTGGGGAATGGCTGAACAAATTGTGGTATATGTAGGTGATGGAATACTATTGTGCTAAAAGGAATAATAAAGTAGAGGAATTCCATGGAAACTGGAACAACCTCCAAGAAGTGATGCAGAGCGAAAGGAGCAGAACCAGGAAATCATTGTACACAAAGACTGATACATTGTGGTACAATCGAAGGTAATGGACTTCTCCATTAGTGGCAATGCAATGTCCCTGAACAATCTGCAGGGATCTAAAAAATACTATCCACTTACAGAGGATAAACTGTGGGAGTAAAAACCACAAGGAAAAGCAACTGCCTGACTACAGGGGTGGAGGTGATAGGACTGAGGAGAGACTCTAAATGAACACTCTAATGCAAACACCAACAACATGGAAATGGGTTAGAAACAGGAACACATGTGATAACCAGTGGAATTGTACGTCGGCTATGGGAGAGGGAAAAGGGGGGGGGGGGAGGAAAAGAAAATGATCTTTGTTTCCAGTGAATAATGTTTGGAAATGACCAAATAAAATAATGTTAAAAAAATAATCATGAAGAAAAATTTAACAGAGTATAAATCATCTTCTGACATTAGGAAAATGGGAAACAAAAGCAGGTAGTTGCATTTGGAACTAAACTAAACAGGGCTGGGGTGGGACCCAGAAGCAGGCAATGATCTGGAGTATCAATAATGAATCAATGAGAAATTCATTCCAGTGCTCAGCACAAGGGTTTCCAATCGCCACTTCCTATAATTATGAGATGAGAAAGAGGGGAGAAGTTCTGATTTTATTAGTTATGGTTTTGTCTTGCTTTTGCTTTTGCTTTTGTAAGTTATGAGAGAAAGATCTTGACTGAGAAAGTAAGAGGATCTATTGGAAACTCAAGGAAAGGGGCAGCTAGTTAGCTCAATGGATAGAGAACTAGACCTGGAGATGGGGGTCTGGGGTTCAAATATGGCCTCACACACTTCCTAGTTGGGTGACTCGGCAAGTCACTTAATCCCAATTACCTAGCCCTTATTGTTCTTCTGCCTTGGAACCACTACACAGTTTTGATTGATTCTAAGATGGGAGGTAAAGAGAAAGAAAGAAAGAAAAAAAGAGAGAGAGAGTGAGAGAGAGAGAGAGAGAGAGAGAGAGAGAGAGAGAGAGAGAGAGAGAGAGAAAGAAAGAAAGAAAAAGAAAGATGATAGAAAGAAAGAAAGATGATAGAAAGAAAGGAGAGAGCAACTTAAGGAGAAAAAAATAGAAAAGCCACATATGAATAAGCAGTTTTGAGGAAAATACTCGATTATATTTATTGATAGATATGTGAAAACTGCTCTAAATCACTCATAATTAGAGACATACAAATTTTAAAAACTCTGAAGTATCACTTCATTATCATTAGATTAGCAAAGATGACAAAAAGAGAAAAATGACAAATGCTAAATGAACTGTGGGAAAACAGATATATGAATCCACTGTAGTCAGAGCTATGAATTGGGCCAGCCATGCTAGAAAGCAATTTGGAACTAAACCAAGAGGAAATGATCCATATTGCCATATATATATATATACACATATGTATATATATATACATATCAGGTCTTTTCATGATGGCAAAGAATTGGAAACTAGGTGGGAGATACATTTGGGGAATGGCTAAACAAATCATGGTATATAAACATTATATAATACTATTATGCCTTAAGAAAGGATGAAAGGGATAGTATCAGAAGAAACTGGGAAGACATATGACGTGATGCAGAGTGAAGTGAGCAGAACCAGAAGAATAATTAGTATAATAACAACAATACTGTAAGGACAAACAACTTTGAAAGACTTGGGGGCTCTGATCAATACAATGACCAACCATAATTTTAGAAGAATCATGATGAAACATGCTGCCCATCTCCAAACAGACAGATGATATACTTAAGAGCAGAGATTAAGGCATATACTCTTTTGGACATAACTCATGTGGGGATTTGTTTTGCTTGTTTACATGTTTACAATGGACTTTGTTTTTCTTGCTTTCTTAATGAAGGGAAGGGCAAGATGGAAGAGAAAATTCAGAGCTGCAAATAAGAAAATATTTATTTTTTTAAGCTATTGTGGAAAGTGAGACAGAATCATGGGTGCATTGTTTCAGAAAGAGCCCAGTTGAAATTAAGAGAACAGAAATTTGTAGTAGACCCAGTCAACAAGGTTTTGAAACTTCATCCAACTCCATTTAGTAGCAGATGAGTAGAAATAGAGAAGGTAGATAGATGCCTGCTAGATGGCACAGTGGATAAAGCATCAGGCCTGAAGTCATCTTCCTGAGTTCAAATCTGATCTCAAACACTTACTAACTGTGTGACCCTGAGCAAGTCATTTAACTCTGCCCTAGTTTTCTTGCCTGTAAAATGAGCTGGAGAAGTTCAGGCAAACTATTTGAGTATCTCTGTGAGGATAACTCCAAATGGAGTCACAAAGAGTCAGAGATTACTGATAATGACTGACCAGCAACAGATAGTTGGCCTGATCCCAGTTTAAAGTTGTAAGACATGAGTACACAAAGAAATAAGGGATTTCTGAGTAAATGATAGCAGAGTTGAAGTGGTTCACTAAATCACAAGGCAGGGACTGATATGATCTGACCTGTGTGTTAGGTGATCATAATCAGAGGGTGGAAAAAATGGGTTCCATCCCACCTTCTCCAATCCATCCTTTGGATAACTGTCAAAATGATTTTCCTAAAGTTCTAATCATTTCATTTTCCTACTCCATTAACTCCAGTAGCTCCCTAACAATTCTAGGATCAAATGTCATTTTAATTTGTTATTTTTAGTATAGCAGTACATGCATAAAATTTAAAAATAAATAAATATAAACATATTTTTAAATGCTCAACATTTTTTTAACAAGGGAATTGTATAATCAGAACAAAAATTCAGTGACCACTTCACTAAAGGGAAAAAATTAGGAGATGATAAGTAGGGGTAATGACTTGTTAAAATACTGAGGATGGAAAAATTGTCCCCACCATCTGCAGCCTTCATTTTATTCCCACTCTACTGAAAGAATAAAGGATAGAAGACACACAACTGTATTGAGTGGAGGGACTCACTACAGATTTATTTATCTAATCTTGACTGGTCTTCACTACTTCGGGACAAACCCTTCAATTCATCCCTGCTTGATTCCCTAGTACCAAAAGCATCTTTCTAAAGCTTCTTTCCTTTCCTTTAGTCACCAGCATCTCCCCCAACTTCATGAAGTCTCTTTTCCAATCAAACTGTATTTCTCATTGTTCTCTAAACTCCACAGGCCATCTCCCACTCCCATTCCTTTGTACAAACCATTCCCCATGCCTAGAATGCAATTCCTCTTCATCCATACATTACAGAATCCTTTCATGATTCATCTCAGGTGCCCCTTCCTCTACATAGCCCCATTTTCTTCTACCCTATCATTAATGCTACCTCCTCAAATAGTCCAAGGATTATGTTTATGATCTCTCCCTTACCTCTTTCCCCAATACTCTATATTATTGTTATCTGTATCCCCTAGTATAATGTAAGTTCCTTAACATTAGGAACATTTTTGTCCTTCTATCCCCAATGACTAGCACAGGACCTAGCACATATCTTTAATACATTTTTGTTAAATTTTGTGTTATATCATATATGACAATATAATCTATATGTGTGGATACATAGACAGGGAAAGGGATATATCAAATATATACATAATATATAAATACATAAAATTGCAAATATGGCTAAAAGTTTATAATGAAGTAGAAAAAAAAATCTTTTTTTTTTTTTTTAATGACTGGAGGAGAGGCAATGAAGCCTGGTTTGTCAACAGGAAACTGCGGGCTCTGCATCTCTATTTATATAAACAACGTTTACTTTTTTCCATCTTGGGGCCTACTCAGAAGTTATCATCTGACTATGCTTCTACTGACTTTGCTTGACTGGTTTTAGAGAAGCCTATGGCCACCTGCTCTCTCTGCCCACTTTTACCACAATTGAAACCTCAGTAAGGACTAGTCACTTTCCCCTATTGGCAGGAAAACAAGATGCTGTTGTGAACTGCAGGGAGAATGGTTATCATTGGAACTTGGGCTTATCATCCAAAACTTTATTTTCCCTGGCAATGAAAAATACTGTGAAGATCTAGAAACTTTTACAATATTACTGGTCTCCCTGTGACTTCATATCTCCCTCTGACAATCCCCAATCATGCCAATACGTCTCTGTTTTTTTTTTTTACCATGCCTTTAGCTTTCCTTATTCTTCACAGTTTGAACTCGTTCCATTGATCCCACCCTGTTAGCTCTCAGTTTTCCATAATGCTATCACCCTCCCCTTTGTCATCTTCCCCCCATTCTCACTTTCTCATTCCATGGGGCCAAGGCACTTCTCTCCTTTTCTTCTGATTTTTATTTCCTCAAATTCTGTTTTTTTGGCTGGGCCACAGCCATTCCAGTGAAGAAAGGGGGGTCACAAAGGTAGGAGCAGCTTGTCTGGTCTGTCTAGGTACAGAAAATAAGATTAGAAAACTAATTTTAGCCCTCAGACCCTAGGAGCAAGAGAGTGGGGAGGAGGAGGAACTTGTGGCCAGCATACTCTGCTGCTTGAGGGCATCAAAAGGCAAGCTCAGTGGTGAAGGCAGCTGGAGCTTGTTTATCTGATTCAGATCAAAAGGACTACACTCAGAGCTGTGTACTGGACAGTAGGGGTTTTACAAGATATGGCAACAGGAATTCTCAAAGGCATTCCATTCAGAACTCAGCTGCTTTCAACCAAGATGGGAGACTTCAAGTTTGCATTGCAATGCAGAATGGAGGGGGGTTGGGTTTAGAATAGGAGAATGAGACAGCTGAACTTATATAGGCACAATAGGTGATTTTGGGGAATGATCAAGGATTCTCAGAAAGCAACATTGCTTTCATCTCCCCTCTAAAAAAAAAATCTCTCCCCATTATGCTGATATCTAACATCCCACTACTAAAAATTCATTCGTTTGGCCTCTAAATTGTCTTTTGTTAAAATGTAAATATTCCTGGAGAAATATGGTTTCACCAACTCACACTTTTAACACATTGATGCTAATGAGAATATCAGATCCTTTCTCTGAGTGATAAGAGGGAAAGGAGATGAAAACCTTTAGTCTTAAAGTGGATAGAGCTCTAAGGAGAAATGGAGTCCCAGTAACTGATAGATAAGAATTCATAAAAGAGAAATGAGATAGGAGAAAAGAAGTAATATTTAATCCTTTTCAAAAGTCTGACAAGGATTAAATCTAGAGAACTAAGCAAGGAACTGGAGAGCTTTATAAGGATGAATACATCAATTGAGATTTATTTGCTCCCAAGGAAATCAAGAAGGAGGAGGGAGTGCTGCAGAGGCAGAGGAGATGAGAAATGGAGATAGTACTAAAAACCAGAGTTAAGTTTTTTGTTTTGTTTTTTTAATCTAATCTTAACTGGGTCTTCACTGCTTCAGGACAATCCCTTCAATTCCTCCCTGCTTGATTCCCTAGTACCCAAAGCATCTTTCTAAAGCTTCTTTCCTTTCCTTTAGTCACCAGCATCACTCCTAACTTCATGAAGTCTCTTTTCCAATCAAACTGTATTTCTCACTATTCTCTAAGCTCCACTCAATTCTCTATTCAGCCACCAGTAGTGTTCCTAAAATGCAGGTCCAACTATGTCATGCTCCCTACTCAATAAATTCAAATGACTCCCTATTACTTCCAGAACAAACATAAAATTCTCAGTTTAATATATAAAACCCTTTGTAACCTAACTTCAACACCTCCCCCTCTACTTTCTTTTTTTTTAAAACCCTTTCCTTCCATATTGGAGTCAATACTATGTATTGGCTCCAAGGCAGAAGAGTGGTAAGGGCTAGGCAATGGGGGTTAAGTGACTTGCCCAGGGTCACACAGCTGGGAAGTGTCTGAGGTCAGATTTGAACCTAGGACCTCCCTTCTCTAGGCCTGACTCTCAATCCACTGAGTCACCCAGCTGCCACCCAGCTGCCCCCCCCCACTCTCTATGCTTCTTACACCTTAGAGTCCCATCCTCTTTCCCCAACTTTGCCTTTGATCCAGTGACTCTGATCTCCTGGCTATTCCTCAGACAAGACCTCCATCTCTTGGCTCTAGGAACTTTTCCCTGATGATCCCCTATCATACCTGGAATATTCTCCCTCCTCTACCTCCTAGCTTCCCTGACTTCCTTCAGATCTTAGCTAAAATTCCACCTTCTACAAGAACCCTTTCCCACTCCTTAATTCTAGTACCTTACATCTGTTGTTTATTTCTTATTTATCCTGTATACATAGCTTGTTTGTACATAGTTGTTTGTTGTTATCTTACATTAGAACTTGAGCTCCTTGAGGGCAAGGATTGTCTTTACCTTTGTTTGGATTCCTAGAACTTAACACTGAACCTGGCACATAGTAGGCACTTAATGAATACTTATCAACTAACTGACTGAAATCTTCACCCTGTGAAGTTTAGTGGAGATTATTGGATGGGCCAATAATGAAAAGAAAAGAGGGTCTGATGTGGTCCCGAAAGGGTCAAACGTACAAGAGTAGAAAGATACAGGAGGTAATTGGAGGAGTAATGGCAGAGGTTCAGAAGTGAAAATATGTATCTGGTAGGGAATCATATGGGCCAGGCTAAGGAAAACCATTTAAAATTGGAGAATAGAATCAGATACAACTAAGTTATGGAATCAGAGCACAACAAGGTCTTATATATCAACATAAAGGGGAAAGACAGCAGGAAATAACCAGACAATAGATCACTTTCCAATACAAAGGGAAATGTTTTCTTTTAATAATTTTCTTATCCATTATACATAATGCCAAGATTGAGGCACTTTCCCGAGGGGAATGCCACCTCTCGTCCTCCATACAATAAGAGGTTCAAGTACTAGAAAGGATTCTTAAATGCCTCTCAGAAACTTTGTATCCATAAAGTTCCTGTATAGTGTTTAAAGAATACGGTTTAAATGTATGTCTATATATATGCCTACCTTCAACCTTACAAGCTGAATGGAATTGAGTAAAGGAAAAATAGAACTTCAGGCTCTGTCTAGCATCTCACCAGATAAAATAGTTGTGCAAAATCCCATTAAACTGCCCTTGATAGTTATACTGATTCCCATTCTGCTTTTTTTAAGGGAAAAAGATTTTTAAATGCATTGAAGCATTTAACCCTTAAAGGATGGACATATGTCACAACATGAAAGTGTCTCAGTCTTTGGTGGTCTCCAACAACTTACTGGATGATAGCTCTCTTCCCTAGAAATGAATGAAACCATCTCGTTAGCCAAAAAATTCCTTTAAAAAATAAATTGACCCTTATGATACAGAGTCTGCTCTTTACATAGAGCATTATTTGTCCTAATATAGAGTGAAACAGTTCCCAAATAACAGAAGACAGCTATTTGGGGGGAAGAGGGTGAGCCAGAACAGGGCTGATGTCTAGGCTCCAAGAGAGATTGTTACTAAAATTTCAATCTATAGAATCAAAGAATTGGAAGGAACTTCTAACTCCCTCATTTTGTAAACGACAAAAATGAGTTAGTGATTTGTCTATGATCACAGCTAGGTGTTTGGAGAGACAAAACTAGAAAACAGGTCTTCTAAAATTTAGTTCAGTTCCTTTCCCTATATCACAGTGACTATCCCAAGAAATCTAATATCTATCCAGCAAAATTCAGCTCTAACACCCCTTTTCCAAGCCCAAATACAAATGCTAGTCTATGGAATAGTTGGAGTTTTATGTATCTTGGGAATTAGAGAAGAAAAAGGAAGTAGAATGTCCTGCTGCTAAATCAAAACTCACACCTCTGGCCCAGTGTTACAAATTTAATATGTAAATTATATCCCACTTTGCCCATATCTTACTCCTTGTGCAATACAATGACCTATTTCCTCACTTTTTATAATGAACTATCTTAACACAATAAAAATTGCATTCTTCTCAGGGGGTGTACCTGGTACTTTCTCTGTGGAATTTATCAGTGTCCCAAATGGGAAGCATTGATTTGTATAAAGTCATCAAAATATTCTTCCAAGATTTTCTTTAGGAAACTATTTTTCCACCATAAAACATCAATCTCTACCTTCTTTACTAGAATGAACCTCTTTATTATCTCACTTCAGATCTATTCTTCTGAATTGTACTAACTTCTACTTGTTTCTATTCCAGTATTAATGTTTTGTTTTTCTCTAGGCTAATTGCAGGATTTGATAGGCTGAACATCCCAAATCTTCACCACAAGTTGGAAATCCACATTCCTTCTGTACTTCCTCACAGACTTAGCACAAGTCATGAAAATGGGTCAACAAAGGCAAAGAGCTTGTTTCCTGATCATTAGAAATGGCTCAGCTATCCTAATTAGAGTTCTTTGAATTAATGAGATTCCATGTTATATAAAAAAAAATCAATAAAATAATCACTAAATGCTTGAATGAATGAATGAGTCAATGAATGAGTCAATAAATGCTACCTGATTTTTTCTAGAATTTTCTAGTAGAGAGATCTTTAATCCCTTATTTTGTTTGCTCCTCAGACCTATAACCAAACTTAAGAAAAGTCCTTAAATTTTGTCCTTTATTCTCAGAGGAACTATAGTTCTCTGAGGACCCCAGATGTTGCAAAACACCATCATTCTCCCTACAAAGAAGGTTTAATAGGCAAATGCTAAGACTTTGGCTAGTACAGCAGACAAAAAGAGGACTCAAAAGTGTAAGGAGAGATATATAGATGAAGGAGGGCTAATAGGGGAAACAAAGCTTATAGAGTTCTTTGAAAATGGTATGTTATACAAAAGTCTTTAGCCAAGAATAGTCCCTCCCTATATCTGTCATCTATTTGACACCCCATCTTCCTGGAATCCAGGTCAGCTATATAGTCATTAGGTATCCCTAATACAGTGCTGATACAGATTGGCAGCACCACTTGAAATGCTGAAGAAAGAGTGCAACACTAGCAATCTGGGAAGGAGGCCATGGGAAAGAGCAGAGAAACTATACCAAGATGTCTTGCTATCTCTGGATGAGCTGACCTAGGAAATAAATGGCTCCTTCTCCTCCCCTCTCCCCCTCCCTCCTTTTCTATTCTTCTTTAATGATCACAGGCCATTGGGCCTCTGCAAGTCCACGTCATCACAAAGGGGAAGGCGGAAATAGTTGGAACGTTGGAGACGTCTTGGAGGAAGGCCTGCTATCTGACGGCAAAGTTCATCTGGAAAAGCAAAGAATGAGAGGTTGATAAATATGAGGAATAGAGAGAGACTTGTGTCCAAAAGGGAAAAAAAAGACAACAACAAAAACTCCAGCTTTTACCACCTGGCTCCCAATCATGGGTCTAATAAATGGGCCTTTTTATTCTGGAAACTGAAGGATAGTCAAGCAATCAACAATTATTGATTAAAGTTCTGGCTGTGCAAAAGACTCAAGATAGATACTTGCTTAAAAGAGTCCCCCGAACCAGTGGGAAATGAGACCCAAGAAGTTCCATGCCCCATCTTCAGTCTCTTGCAAGTGGTTTACATAACCCTGAAGGGAACATACAGCAAGTTTCCTTCTGAAAAATTCACTGTCTGGTGCAGAGACTAAGAAGCTAATGAGTCAGAAGAAACCATGTCTGTGGTGCTCACCTTGCCCACAACCACCATACAGAGCTAGACCCAGAGGAGAGGAGAGGTATTTTGCTTCACAGAGTGAATGGTCTTGGGTAAGGATATGCTAGGAAATGTTTAAAAATCAGCTTTTCAGAAATGCCCAACACATATTTCCATTTAATCCACATAATTAACATTTTCTCCATCACTTTCTTAAGTCTATACCATAAACAAAACAAAACAAACAATAAACAAAACAACAAATGAAGCCCTGATTTGAAGCCTTTACCAAGTTCCAAGGGACATGCTCACAATGAAAGTCATACCCTCTGAAATCCTCCAGTCTTTTTAAAATCTCTCTACCCTTCACCCACATCTTTCCACAGAACAAGTGAAAGAGAATGCCAATGTGGAAGCCCAAGACTCCCTTAGGTTCTCTCCTCAGCTCTGTATCTAACTCACTGTGCAGTCGGCTATGGGTTGCATTGTCTGCCTATGCCTCAGTTTCCCTATTTTTTTTAAATAATGACTTTCATTTTAGGTCTTTGACCTAGTTGCTTTTCAGTGATGTCTCCTGACCACAATGACAGATATCCTCTTAATCTGGAACTTCAGTTAATGCTCTTCAAAGGTTAGTGAATCACAGGCAAGCATGGTGTCTACTATAGCACCTTGCACATAATACTTAATAAATATTTGATGAATGAATTAGTATTGTGTACATAGAGCATACTGTCTCAAACAGGGACTAAGGTTCAGGTTCCTGGTACTAGAATCTTTGTGTAGAAGTTTTCAGTCAAGAAATCATGGTCCAAAACAGCATCTCCTCTTTTCCATTCAGTGATCCTAATAGATAAATCCAGATTATGCTAAAATCTTTTCTCCACCATCCATCCATCCATTCCCCAACTGGACAACAAAACAGACAGGACTGAACAACAAAAAATTGGAGATAGTCATACTTGAACTATGTACCTCACTGGGTCATTCTGAGTATTCTGAAAATGTTAAAGCCCTGTAGGAGAAGCAGTGTGGATAGTGGATAGAGAGCTGTTTGGGGAGTCAGGAAAAACTGGCACAAACCAACTATGTGACCCTAAACAAGTTATTTAACTTCTTAGTGCCACAGGCAGCTGTCTAAGTCTCTAAGTTATAGCTAAGTTGTCTATCTGCATGGATGTAGAGTTCCTCAGCTGGATGATATTACAGTTCTGAACTAAAAGAAAGCACTGCATGAATTTTGCATATCCCAAGTATTTGTTCCTTTTCATTCTCTTCTCATTTGAGAAAATGGAAAAAGTAAAATATGTGCCCCAAGGGATAGGCATGGTCATGAATCTGGTATCTAACTATAAAGAGACTGAAGGAGAAAAGAGCAGGAGCAATCAAAACTTTAAGGGGCAGCTGGGTAGCTCAGTAGATTGAGAACCAGGCATAGAGACAGGAGTTCCTGGGTTCAAATCTGGCCTCAGACACTTCCCAGCTGTGTGACCCTGGGCAAGTCACTTAGCCCCCATTGCCTAGCCCTTACCACTCTTCTGCCTTGGAACCAATACAGAATATTATTGATTCCAAGATGGAAGTTAAGGGTTTAAAAAAAAAAAACCAACAAGATTTGCCAGCTTAGTCTAAGAAAGTAGGAGCTCAGTGCCCACTCTTCAGAGGCAAGATCACCAGCAGGAAAGGGAAAAAAGAGAATATCATCCAAAACTCTTGTTTCTCATTTAAGGAACAGGGGGCCTCAGGACAAGAAAGGACAAGTTGGACAAATGCCACTGTTAAAGGAGTCCTTGTGCTCAGGAAATAGGTCTCTGAGGATATATGTATGTATGTATTTAGGATAAATTCCAAGTCCCAAGTTCCCTGAATGAACACTGAGTCATGAGTGATCAAAATTCTCCAAAGTATACTTGAATTCTTTTTGTCATATGAGTTTCTGAAAAAAGGATAACAGAAATGTGAGTCAATATTATTACCTTTGACAGTGTTCTACAGAGGAAATCTATCTCACTGGGTTTTGACAAACCCGTGCTTCCTTTGGTAAGGGCTGAAAATATCTTTATCCCTCTCCTTCAACCCTTGGTCCCTACCTTACCTTTCATAACCTCATGTTCTTTACAGATGAGCCTGGAGCAGATTTCATTATTGATGATATACATCCGGCGAACACTGTCAGCATCCAGAAAAAAAAAAGCAATAAAAGAAAGAGACAAAGACACTGAGTAAGAGGCGAGAACAAGCCCAGACTTAACTTGGAGGGTGTAGTTCCTCCCAAGCCTTAGGTCCCACTCCCACCCAACCCCATTCTCCACATACAACATGCAAGCCTTGGATTTCCCAGAGCTATTCTGCTTCTGTTGCAAATTCCTTCATTAAAAGTCTAACTTGCAAAGTCTAACTGCTCAGGAGCTTCTCCAGATGCCCTCCTTTACCCAGTATTGCATCTTCGACTTCAATCATCCCCCCTAGATAAACCATTTTCACTACCAGAGATCACCGCCATAACCGGGGTGCCTCTTAGTGTCTATTTCTTCCAGGTAAGTGACTCAGTTTTGTCAGCTTCAGAACTAGTTAACCTGAAAGACTGAACTTCAAACATTCTGTTTCCTTAAGGTTTAAAAAAAAAAATCTCTCAGATTCCCAGAGCAGCGAAGATGTTTATACCATTCCAGAAAACTAATTCTGAGCCCCCTTACTTGACGATGCACAGCTGATGGATACACTGTTTCACTGGCCGATGGACTGAGTACAAACGTGTACAGGGAAACTGCTCCTCCCGGCACTCTGCAGAAGGAGACCCCAACACAAAAGAGGGGCTTCAGAAAAGAGGGGTAGTCAAGGGATTAAGTAAACAATTTGGACAGAGGGAAAAATCAGACTAAGCTGTCTGTGCTATATTTTCTTTGGGGATAAAGGAGTGAAATCAGGTTTCCTTTCTCAAATTAAAGTGACTGCAGCTCCTTGGAGGTTCCTTTCCCTATGGATGTCTCAGAATCCCATATTATAGTAGTCCCTGCCTTTTCTTCTAAATTGTGAAAGAGCAAATTAACATTGGGAGAGGGCTCTACTTCATATGCATTCATTCCACTATTAGGCAGGAAGGAAAACATTCTCCATCTCTACTGAGCACAGAGCAAGCAAAAAGCTCATTAAGTTAGCTTAAGAAGCAGGAGTGTGATGACACCCTCAAATATCCTCCAACCTTAGAGACCTGAGAGTTTCTCAGTTGGGAAACTAAATTGTCCAATGGGAAATATTCAAAACTTCATAGAAAATTAGTGAAGGATTGAAAAGTAGGAGGATTTGAAGTTTGGGTTGTTTTTTTTGTTTGTTTTTGTTTTTTTGTTTTTTTGCCTGTGGATCAGGAGCACAGATGTCAATGGAAATACCTAGTCCTAATTGTTATTTGATATTCAACTCTCAAACTGACCAATTACTTACCACTAAGGAAAGCCAATGCTCTAGGGCAAAAGATTCTCACCCAGGGATATGACCTTTTCGGAAGGTAAATAGAATCTTTATTTGATTGTGTTCTGATAAATATTAATAATTTTATGATGCTAAAAATTATGTACCAAATAAAATTGTACTTATTTTTAAATTTTTATGTGCATATAAATGATGGATTCTAGAATATATTTCCTTTTATCTTGAAGAATGAGTATAAAGAAAAGATTTTCTGAAAGAAAAGGAGTAAGAGAACAAAAAGAGGTTGGGAATCTCCACTATAAGAAGATAGGAAAAGGGAATTTCAAGACCATCCAGCTGTTGGCCCTGTTTTTCCCTTAAAATAATCTAAATGTGAATGGAGGGAAGAGGAAAATAAAACAAAAGACAGAAATACCAAAAATTTCAAAATTATAGGATCTCAGACTTGGAAGGGGACTCAAAGTACCTAGATCTAGTCCAATCTCTGTCTAAACAAATATCTCTTCTATATCATACTCAATAAAAATGTGGGTATCCAACTTTTTCTTAAAGACCTACAGTGAGAAGACTACTGCTTCTCCATCTAGCCCATTCCACCTTTCAGTGCTCTAAATGTCAAGAGCATGTTCCTCATATCATCAAGTTAAATTTGTTTCTTTGTCATTTCCACCCATTATCACTAGTTCTGCCCTGTGGAGTTAAACAAAGAAAAAATAATGTGTTTTTTTTTTTTTCTTAATGAAATGAAAGCCTTTCAAATACTTGCTGACAGCTATCATGCAACATATTTTCTTCTCTTCTCTAGGCTAATCATTACCAGTTTCTTCAAATTATTCTCATATATCATAATCCTGAGACCCTTCACCATCCAAATCATCTTCCAAGTGCAGCCTGATCATGATAGACCTCCTTTACCATTGAGATTGAATGATTAATGGCTACTCTTTGAGTATGACCATTCAACCAATCCAAATCCATCTGACTATGTAGACTGTTGTCTACCCAACATCTCTCCATCTTGTCAATGAAAATAGAATGAATGACCTGTCAAATTATTTTTGAGGCTATGTAAACTATATCTACAGAACTATCCTAATCTCTCAAGCTAGCTTATAAATAATGAAAAAATATATCAGTTAGTTGGTGTGGGAAACTACTGACATGGGAATCTGCCTTTAATAATTCCAAGAAGTTAACAAAGACACATAGGAGTGGTGAAGATTTGATATTCAGTGTCAGAGGTGGAATTTGAATTCAAATTTTCCTGACTCCAAGTCTTTCCCTCTATCATGTTATGTTACCTATGTCAGTGAAGCATCCTGACAAAAAAAAAGGAAATGAAATTAATATGACATAACCTACTCTTGAAACATGTTAATTTTTGTGATTACTATTTCCTATCTAGATGTCCTTTAACTATCCCTTTAATTATTAATTTTAGAATTTTTCCCAGAATTGAAGTCAAGATCCCAGACCTTTAAATTCCAGGTTTCATTCTCTTCCCTTTTTTGAAATTTGGACATTTGCCATTTTCCAATCTAGTGGAATAGCCTCCACCTTCTTCAATATTTTCAAAAACTACTGACAGTTTAGCAATAATACTCATCAATTATTCAAAAATACTCTTAAACAGAGTATATCTCTGACTGCACTCAAATTGAAAAAAATAGGTGTCTCCCAATCTCTCACCAATTATTTTTGTCATCTACTCTATGTAAGCAATTCTTTTCTGTCCTTTCCAGTCAAAAAACTTTCTCCTTGTCAGAGAAAACAAAAGCAAAATAATAATTATGCATCTTCTCCCTTCTATCACATTTCATTCATACAAAATAGAAATCTTATTCCTTCTTTAATTATCTTTTCTCTGATGTAGAAAAAAAAGTGTTTCTATCTTTACATTTCCTGAAAGCTTTAGGTCTTTGAGAGCTTTAAAAATTCTAACAATATTTCTTAAAGAATTTTTAATATAATTTTCATTTTTTTAATATTTTTCCATTGTTACATGATTCATGTTCTTTCCTTCTCCTTTTGTCTCCCCCCTCCCCAAGGCTGACAGGCAGTTCCACTAAGTTATACATGTATCATCACTCAAAACCCATTTCCATATTATTCATATTTGTAATAGAGTAATCTTAAAGTAATCTTCCATTACTTTCACTTATTTCCATCTATTGTACATTTTTTAAAATCTAAGTTGGTTAGTGTATTTCTTATGAATTCATATTAATCCTTTAGATAATTCCTACCTTTCCTCCTCATCAAAATTATTTTTCTTTCTGACTCAAGTGTCCTTAAGAACTTCTTGTACACTGTAAAATGACTTTCATTTTAGATTGTAATCCATGGTATACTTTAACCTGTCCCAAAATCTAAGGTTCGTGTCAAAATATGTAGTGTTTTTCTCTCCCTTTTTTTAACCACAAATTCTAAGATGGGGCATGTATACAAGATGTTGTTTGCCTATATTTTAGCATGATACTTTATTCTCCCAGGCAATCCTCATAAACAATATTTAATGGTGTGGGATGGTATAATTACATAGAATTGAAATTGGTTGAATGGCCAAACCATTTTAAGGATTCAATGTCAATGTGGAAGGAGGTCTCCAGTGGACTACTCTTGGAATTTATTTGTCCCTGTGCTTTTCAAACATTATCAATGCCAAGGACAAAGTCATATATTCCATGCCTATCAAATCTGTGACTCAGAGTGATAGTTAACACATCATGTTGCAGATTTTAGGTCCAGAAGGACTTTGGTAGGCTACACATTTAAATTTTTTTAAGATTATTTAATTAATTAATTTAGAATACTATACCATAGTTACATAACTCATGTTCTTTCCCTGCTCTCCTCCCACCAACCTCCCATCAGGCTATTCATTTAAGAGGAATCAAACAGAATCAAGTTTAATGGAATGAATGTAAAATCTTATATCTGGGTTCACAAATATAAGATTTGAATAGTATGAACAGATCATTGTTGGCCAAAGGAGATGTAAGGGTATTAGTGAACTAGAAATTAATTGTAAGTTACCAGTGTGATATGGCAGCCATGAAAGCAAATACAAAATCTGAATAGTTTCCAGGTCAATTCTGTGGTCAACTCTGAGCAGTACATTTTAGAATATGCATTGAGAAGCTAAAAAGCAACTGAAGGAAGATGACTAGAGTATCAAATGTGAAATGAGAACCATTTGAAACAACTGGGAATGTTTAGCCTAAAGAAGAGAAGACTTAGGGGAGGATATGATAGAGGTATCATGAAATATTGGAAAGAACATTGGATTTGGATTCAGGAATAAATGGGTCTGAATACTGCCTCTGTCATCTACCATTTAATCTTCCTGAACCTATTTCCTCATCTCCAAAATGTAGATAATATTCAATCAATAAACATGTATAAAACACCTACTATGTGACAGGCATTGTGTTAAGTATTATAATATCTATAACACTCACCTAGTAAAGTTGTTATGACAAATATTATATACAGATATATAAATATGTATAAAGAGCTTGACAAACCTTAAGGAGCTATATAAATGTCTGTTATTTTTACAAATAAAGTACTTCAAATACTACTGTATGGGAAAAGGATTATTTGTCCTGTTTGACTGCAGAGGGCAGAGCTGGTAGTAGCGGGTGGAAGTTGCAAGAGGCAAATTCAAAACTGATATAAAGAAAAACTCCTCAATAATGAGATATCTCCAAAAGCAGAACAAAATTCTTTAAGGATAAGTGAGTTCTGCTCAGTTGAGCTTTTTAAAACTGGTTGATAATTTGTTTGGGCCACTTCCAAGGAGATTTTTGTGTGTTGTAGGTTAGAGGAGAAGGTCCCAGAGGTCTCTTCCACTTCAGGTTCTAAGACTTCCTTCTTTCCTCCCATTCTCTAAGTTCAATCCATTCCATCTCAGCAATGAGCTCTTCTCCTTTTTTGATGAGAATCAAATCTTAAAGAGAAGCTTCCCTCATTCATTTCTTTACCTTTTGAAGGATTAAATTATTAAAGTAAGTCAAAAAATAGTTACCTGCTCTGCCTTTTGGAGAATGAGAGAACTCCAATAGATGTCTGGATAACTGAAGTCCCCAATTTCTACTCTATCAGACTGTTAAGTCAAGGCTCCTGTTCTCTTTCCTGAACTCCTCATCTATTTCCTCTTTCTATCCAGGTTGTCAGTAGTATATTCCAAGGATAATATCACTACTTCTATAGATCTTCATCTAAATGTTCTCCCTTATATTGGTCTCTCTCACCCAAGGATTTCCCTTTATAAATCTGTTCTCTTATACAATGCTGTTCTGTCTCCACTCTTTTCCTTTATTCTCCTTTCAGAGCCATATTCCCATCATAGATTTCTTGTAATCTATGTAATTATGTAATACTTAATAAAAATAATAATCTATGTAATCAGTAATACTTCTAAAGTCATAGGTGCCTCCTTGACAGCTATGAGGTCTAGCTCATCATGCTCATTATTCCATACTCATTGCATTTGTGTATAAATTCCAGAGGCCTTTGTTTTATTTTCATGTGCCCTACAGGAAGTTGATTAAGGAGAGAACTAAAAACAATGATCTAGAACTTATATCCAAACGTAAGGAGACAAAAAACAAGAACAGCAAAAGAAAGGAAAAAGAGTATGGGGAGAGGCATGCAGGATACAAGCATACCTGCGCTGGCATTTTTGTCACTGGAGTTGGCTAAAAGACAAAATTATAGCAAGTTAGTCCTAGTTTCTGATGTCATCTACTCTGTCCCTGCTATGTGGGTGGGAGTGAGGTTGGAGTTGGGGAGTTTAATGTCATTCATTTTTTTAGTTATCTTTAAAGAGAGCCTATGAAAAATTGGTTTAAAGACAACTCATGTGCCATGGGTCAGAATGAATACCACAGACATGAGATGGAAAAATCTGAATAGATCCTTTCCCTTCCTATCTGGAGGCCTGGGAAATATTATTTGTTGCTTGTATCTTTAAGCAATTAACTAGAAACTTGAACATAGTAAAGCAAAGGTTCTAGTGCCTAGAAAGTCTCTCATCTAAAAATCTGAGTGAGGAGGATAAGAAAAAGGTGGAATCCTGGTAGAACTCTAAATCTTCCCAAGAATATGAAGAAAAAAGTTCCAGGCCAGAGTACCAATAGGAGTACCTGAAAGGGACACCACTGAAGAATTACCAGGCAGTATGCTTGAGAGAGTGCTACTTCTGAGAATAAGCTAAACTTAGCACAATGAGGAAAAACACTACAGAGATTTCTAATCATCCATTTGGGCACTGACTTTCTATATTAACCTTTTTATCAACCAAGCTAGAATGAGATCTTTTTCAAAGGGGAATACCCTTCCACATAGATTGAATGCAGACTATGTATAGTTAGAGAAGGTAGCTATTTTAGCAATAAATACATCTATTTTGATCCCTGTCCCTTCATATTTCTGGGGAATTCCCTTGGTTTCCAAAGCCAAACTTACCCTGATCATCCATGGAAGGCCCAACATCAACAAGAACTGCAAAGAAAAACAAGAATAAGTGTGTTTGAGGAAGGGAGAAAAGGGGATGTGATCTGTAGGACTGGCAGGGTGAAAAGAGGGATGCTAGAGTTAAAGAAATTCTCTGAGAAAATCGGACTAAGTGTAGTAGTCAGGTAGAATCGGTAGAAATTAAACTCACTAAAGAGATAGTCCCACTTACTAATAGAAATGTTCCAAGCAATACATTTTTCAATTTGGCTATCAGGCTTCCTTTTAGTTTACTCTTCCTCATGATAAAGCCTTTCTCTCCTTATCTCTCATTTTGAATTTATGATATTCCATCAACTTCCCTTATCTCAAACAGAAATGTCATAGGAAAATAGATTTAGCCCTAAAAACGATTTTTAATTTGAACCCTTTAATTTTCTAGAGGAAGCACATGAGTCCCAAGAGGCCTATGGTCACACAGGTACTAAGTAATGGGAGTATAAGATTATTCTCAAGATAGAGATAAAACTCTTAGATTCCATATCACCTCTTAGGTACCAGATTAGAACTCACCTGTGTCATCTGTTGGGGGATCATTCACCACCAGATCTGAAATATTCCAAGTCATATTAAAATACAGGGACAGCAGAGGGGAAATTCTAAGAAAGAAGATGGGCAAAAGAAATTTTAAAATGTCTAAAGGGAAGCCCAAAGAATTAAGGAAAAAGAAATAGAATCTTAAGAGCAATTATAAAGTAAAAAGTAAACCCTGGGAATGAATATTTGAGAGGATTGAGAATCGGTATAGAATGGAAAGATGATCAGAACATATCCTCAAATTTAAAGCTTGGATTCATCATCTGACAAAGAAGTTCTGCATGTATTTAGAATAATACCCTCTACTTTCAACTTTTCTTGAGCAGAATTCAGCTATAATTCTACTCCTAGAACAACCTCAGTAGAAAGAAACTTACTAGGATCATCTGTAAATGTCTCTTGAGATGTATCATCTGAAAAAAAAGAAAAAAGAAAAAGAGTTATTTTTTAATTCCTCCAAGTGGTTCCAATATTCTCCATTCCCCACCTCTGTCCTCAATCCTACCCTGAGTCATTTCCCCTGATGACCTAAACTTTGAACTCTACATGTTGTTATTACCATTTCCTCTCTTGAGACTTCAAAAGACAGGAGATCATGAGAACTCATCTAATCTCCCTTATGGAATGGTGAGAATCACTAAGAAATGTTTATAGCATACTTTATGTTTTTCATAAGGGAAAAAAAACAGTTAGGAAAAGTACAAATGTAACTTTTTTCACTTCAACAAGACATTCAACAAACTACTTGCCTACTATGGGGAAAGTTCATGAGGGAGATGAAAAATATCAAATAACTTTAATATAATACAGAAGGAGGCAAGTTCCTCCAAAATTAAAAAGCTACAATGATAATCAAGGCAAAAAGGCAAAAAAAAAAATCAAGTAAGATGAAGACTGAAAATTTGGTGATTAGGAAATCTTTAATTAGGAAAAAATAGGTTGAGAGAAAAGAATGGCATCTGTTCAGTCAATAAACATTTACAAAGCTACTATGTGCTGGGTACTATCTTTAAACACTGGGAAAATAAAAAGAAGCAAAAGATAGTCCCTGCCCTAAAGGAACTCACAGTCTAATGGAGGAGAAAACAAGTAATAAAAAAAGTACAAACAAACTATATAAAGTATAAATAGGAAATAATTAAAGAGATAGAAGGAGCTCGAATTAAGAGGGTTTGGGAAAGGCTTCCTGTGGAAGATGGGATTTTAGTTGAGACTTAAAAGAAACTAGAGAAGCTAGAAGACAGAAAAAAGGAGGGGGGAATATTTCAGGAAGAGGTGACAGACCCAGAAAATGCTTGAAACCAAGATATGGAATGTTCTTGTTCATGGAACATTAAGGAAGTCAGTGTCACTGGATCAAAGTAATAGTGGAGATAAATGTGTAAGAAGACTGATAAGTAGGAGGGGGCTAGATTATAAAGGACCTTGAATGAGAGAAGATCTGGTATTTGATCTTGAATGTGATAGGGATGCAATGGAGTTTATCCAGTTAAGGAGGAGGGAAGCAACATGGTAGACTCAAGTGTGTGGTGATAAGGGCTTGCACCAGAGTGGTGGCAGTGTCAGAAGAAAGAAGGGAACATAATCCAGAGATGTTACAAAGGTAAAATTAACAGGTTTTGGCAACAGTTCAGATATGGAGAGTGAGAGATAACTAGTCAAGAATGACAGCTAGATTGTGAGGCTGAGTGGCTGGGAAGATGGCATTACTTTCTACAGTAATAAGGAAAGTAGGAAGGAGAGGAAGGTTTAGGGAAAACTATACTGAGTTCTGTTTGAACATATTGAGTTTAAGATGTCTCCTGGACATCTAGTTTGAAATGTCTGAAAGATAGGTGTATAGACATGGGATTGAAAGTCAACAGAATTTTAGCCAAGATAAGTAGATTTGAGAATTGTTAGCATCTATCCATGGGACTTATTAGATCACCAAGTAAAGTCAGGTAGAAGAAGAAGAGAAGAGAATCCTTTACAAAACCCTGACTTGACTGCTTTCTAAAATTAAAATAATTTACTCCCAGGCTCCATTATGTCTAACTGAGCTGGATCCTTTTGTCTTTTGTTAGAGGCAAGGTGGAGACTTGTTGTGCAGTAGATAGAGAATGCTGGAGCCAGAGTCAGGAAAACCTGAATTCAAATCTAGCCTCAGACTCTTACTAGCTCTGTGACTTGGGAGAAGTCACTTAACCCTGTTTGCCTTGGTTTCCTTAGCTCTAAAATGAGCTGTAAGAGGAATTGGCAAACTACTTCAGTATCTTTGCCAAGAAAACCCCAAATGAGGTTACATGGAGTCAGACATGTCTGAAACAACTGAGTAACAATAAACTGCAATGATTCAGGAAGCTGGGATGCAGAGGAAGTAATGAAAGTTACTCTCCTTAAGAAACTTGGATTCTATTTGAGAAAACAAGTAAAATATGATTCAAAATATGTACAGAGTAAATAGGATATCATTTAAGGGGATAAGAACTAGCAACTGAGAGGATCAGTTAAAATTTCCTCTGGGAAGTGGCACTTGAGTTGAGTTCTGAAAGAAACTGAGGATTCTTTAAGGCAAAGAAAAAGAGAGACTGCATTCCACGCATAAGGATCAGCCTATGTAAAGGAACAGTGGCCAGAGATAGACTCTTAAATGTGTCTGGAATGTTGAGTATGTGGAGGAGAGTTATTATAATAATCTGGAAAAAAAATAGGCTACACCCAGATGGTTTAGGGTTCTAAATGTCAAAGAGAGGAATCTGTATTTCATCCTAGATGCTAGGGCAATACCAGAGAATCTCAAAAAGAGGAAAAGACCTCAGGAGACGTGTATTTTAGAAATATCAGATAGGCAGTTGTGTGGATGATGAATTGGAGAGGGAGGTTGGAGAGACAAGGAAACTAGTTATGTATGAGACTGTTGCAATGGGCCAAATAAAGTACTTTGAGAAAGTGAATAGGGGGTAGCTATGTGAATGGTGAGGAAGGAATTGTTGCAATTTGTTGTGGAGTTTGTGAAGGGAGAATGATTAGGAAGAATGAAGAGTCAAGGATAACTCTGAGATCTTGATCCTGTGTTACTGGAAAAAGAGTGGTACAATTAATAGATGTAGGAACCTACCTAGAAGTGGATTGAAGGGAAGTCATTCTGTTCTGAACTCCCTGCAGCCATGAGTCTTTACCTTCTCTGTGATCATTTTTAGCTTTGCTATTACATTTAGCTCTCCTTCTACTTTTCACTTCTTTGCTCACAGAATTTTATTCACATCTACACTACTACAGTCTCTGGAAAGGGTGTGTCTGTTATCACTCACCAGCCTTGAATTCCCAAAACAAAACATCCTTCCTTAGCCACTACTCCCCTAATATATGTTGTATACCACTGTTCTCCTGGAAGGTAGGAACTGTTTTATTTTTGTACTGTTTTCCCAGCACTTAACATAGTAATTGGCACAGAGTTCACCTCAAATAAGAACTTTTTTTATCCATTTATTCATTCCACTTAGGAACAGAGGAGAATTTGAGGAGAAAAGTTCTGTTTTGGATATATTGAGGTGAAATTTGGAGAACAAGTACTGTGGGAAATGAAATAGGAAATAGATCATTACAAATATAGAAGAATTGTCAATATATGGTGAAAACCATATAAGTTTATATGCCACAAACTTATAGTAAAAAATGAAATCAGATCAACATTTTAACTTTCCTTAAGGATATTCAGTAGCTCTAGAGTAAGACCAGAAATAAGATACTGAGAGTTAATAAAGGATGGGAGCTCTAGAAGAAAAGAGCTTCTAAAATAATGACTAGTAAATCATTAAAGTGGCAGACTTTAGACTAAAAATTAGAAATATGGGCAAATTAATACAGGGCATGGGGGATGGATTGGTAAAATAGGGATAAGTCAAGAGATGGAGGAAAAGCAGGTTTTATTCAAGTTAGACAATGGGAGACCTAATAAGTATAGGAGATGTGGTAAAAGAAGAATTCTAAAGTCATTTCTTGGAAGTGATGTAGTTAGGGTTGATGATGTCTAAGATTTGCCCATTATGCTATGTAACCAGAATCAGTGACTGGAGTAGAGTACCAATTGTGAGGTCAGGTTATTATAGAGATTGTGAATAAAAATATCAAAGACTCCAAGGCTAATGGCAAGTGGAAATCACATTTGATTTATATTGAGAAAATTGGATTTTTTGATACTGTTTCTCACACTACCCATATAATCTTAGACAAATAATTTAACCTCCCTAAGCCCAGTTCCCTCATCTGTAATATGAAGGGTCTGGACTAGATAGGCTCTGAAGTCTCTTCAAGTTCTAGAACTATATTTCTATGAATATATGAACTGCTAAAACCCTTGAAAAAGATGGAGGTCAGAAACACAAATGGAAAGATGGTTTGACTCTGTAGATACTGATCTGTTTATTAGATTGTGTAATTTGCTCTAAAGTTCTTAAAAAAAAAAAAAAGAAAGATTCTGCTTCTTTGGGAAGTATAAAATGTAGCCATTTCCAAAGACAAAAGAATAGATGCCAATGTTTTAATACCCTTCCACTTTTGAGAATTCTGAATATGGGATTTACATAGTAGATATTCAATAGTAAAAATGCTTTATATATCTGATATCAGATTTTGTTAAATGAAAAATCCTTTTGCTGAGATCCTTGGGGTTTTTTAATATTCAAAATTAGGTTGAATAGAAATTTGAATATTGTGTTTAGATAAGAGTTCAAATCTAGGCAAATCACTTAATTGATTTCTGAGCCTCCTTCTACTCACTTGTAAACTAAGGGAGTTCCACTATATAATCACCTAACCCTAACGAGTTTCAACTCTAAATCCTATAGATCTAAACTTCAATAAGTTTTGGCTAAAGATATTTTTTTTACTGTCTTGGTAGCTGTTGTGAGGGTATTGGTGGTAATGACAGAGAAAGAATACTTCTGTTGCACAAAAATACTTTCCTGCCACAGACTATGGAGCTGTAATTGAAAAAGGAAATAAAAGTACAAATGGGAGTGATCCTAAGATAGTTTCTGTTAGTAAGAGCAGACAAACAAAAAGCCTGTCTGAGATTGAAAGCAATGTTCTCTCTAGCTATGAATTTTTCCTATTTAAAAACTGAAGCAATTTTGTCATCTCACAAACTTATTTAGATCAAATTCTATGCACTTTTCCATCAACATGGGAACACTGAACCCATCTACCACAAGCTATCCATTCCTGCTACTCAAATCTCTTGTGCCACCCTGATTTCTCTGTGTTCATAATCACATTTTAAGTTTTATTATAGTTATTTGTATACACATCTAACCCCTCACTTGTCTATAATGTTTTATCTTTGATTTGTACTTGAGTCCATAACATATGTTACCCACTAGGTGTCAGCAAACTCACACCATTTAACTGCCATTTGCAAGCCCTTTGGCTCCATGCGTTTGCTTCTAGTTCAACTGATCCTAGCCAGATAGGTAGGACAGTTGTGGGAAAAAGAGATGGGAAATACAAATAAAATACTAACGAGGGAGCCAAGATTTTTTTCTCTGACTGTTACTAACACTACAGAAGGAAGTAGACTGAGATCCGATCTAATCTAATTCAATCCAATCCAACTAGGATTTATTTATTAAACCCTTGCTCTATGCAGGATGAGAATATAGACAGAATTGACCAGTCAGTGGTCCAAATCTTGCCTTATACAAAAACCAGCTGGAAGCTCTTTAAGACTCTAAATTATAGATAAACTGTTCATCTGCCCTGAGCAGAGTGTTTCCATACCAGAAGTTCTCCACATCAATGAAAGTATACATTAGTCAAATATATATATATATATATACATATATATATATATGTATATATATATATATAGTACCAAAGCACTGGGGACACAAATATAGAGCAAAAGGAGGTCAAAAATAAACAGACTGAAGTTCATTCTATGTGAATAGCTAATTGTCCAATGAGTTTTAGACCTATTAGGAATATAATAAAAGTTATACACCACTGAGATGTATATGGATTCCATAAAGACATAGTTCACTCATAAAACAGAGGCATGGATTAAATGGAACTCAAAGGTACTCCTAATTCAAACTTTCCAATAGACACAAGTGTGTGGTTTCAGGGAATATCTCCTTATCTTTCAATATATGAGTTTACCTACTTTTTAAAATCAGTTCTCAAAAGGGTCAAGAAAGACAAATAGCTACATGAATACAATGTCCAGATTTTTCAGACCTTCTCTGCCAAAAAACTCATTTTCAGTCTCCAATCTTTTGGATACTTTTTCTCATCATTTTTTAAAATTCTGATACTAATGCTGTGAAGAGCCTACCTTTAAGGAGCACAAACAGAAATTCTTGTTTTTTTTTGTTTCCTTTTTAACATCTGATTTGCTGTTGACTGATTTGTACTCATTAAATAAAGAGAGTCAAAAATCTTCTTTAATATCAACAAAAGGATTCTTGTCCTAATTTTTCTCTGGTCCCCTAGCCTAATTGGTAGATCAGAGAATGAAGAAAGTAAGACATTATAGAATGTTTGAAGTACTTTGGGACATTTGGGCAAGTCACCTGATCCCTCAGTCCTTCAATTTCCTCACTGGTTGGACTAGGTGACTTCTAAGTTCTAAGTTCAACAGTACATCAATGATCTTATTTCATGATTGTGTTGAGTATCCTAAGGGAGGGGAGCAGGCCATAGAGGGGAAAAGGAGAAAGAGTTAACCAGTGTTAGCTTTACCAGTTGTAAAGGAGAGAAATTTACCTTCCAGTGCCATTTTCAGATGCACTACTTTATTGTTAAACCCAAAAGAACTTTTATTTTTGAAAAATTGAAATTCTATTGACATATTTTGGATTTATGTCACCTATTATTTCCCAGTATATCTCAGAGTATTTCCAAATGTATTTCTCCCTCTCAGAAAATTATTTCTTATAATTTAGATTTTTTTAAAAAGAAAAAGAAATTCAATAAAATTAACCAACACATTGAAAATGCTAATATTCCCTACAATGTTCCACACTTATAGTCCCTAACTTCCTCAAAAAGGGAAGGAGATGGAGCAGCTAGATGTCTCAGTGGATAGAGCCAAGCCTAGGGACAGAAAATCCAGAGTTTAAATCTGGCCTTCTGACTCTTCCTTACTTTGTTCCCTGAGGCAAGTCACTTAACCCAATTATCTAGCCCTTACAGCTATTCTACCTTGGAACCCACACTACTAAGTATAGTTGTTAATTGATTTTAAGATGAAAGATAAGAGTTTTAAAGGAAAAAAAAAGGGGGGGAGAGGAGATGCCTCTGAGGAAACTTTCTACTCTATCATTGTAGCTCAATTTCTCTATCTGTTAAATTTATGTAATAACCCAATGGTTTCTGTCCAGAATAGTTGGCCAGTCAGTTTTTCTTGGGAAATCAATCCATCAATTTATTAAGTACTTTGTATATACCAGACACTGTGCTCAGCACTGTAAATACAGGACCAAAGCAAAAAGTAATGCTTTATTTGCAAGGAGTTTACACGCAAAGGGAATGTAAGAAAAATTAATAAGGGCAGGAGGAAAAGAGTCAAGGAGATGTTCCTGAGAAAAGGGTCTTCATATATGAGAAAGAACAAGAGAAGGCAAGATGAGATAACATGAACTAAGGAGTCACTTAACTCTATTTGTCTCAGTTCCTGAAGAAGGAAATAGGAAACCAATGGAATATGAAAGAAAGAAAGAAAGAAAGAAAGAAAGAAAGAAAGAAAGAAAGAAAGAAAGAAAGAAAGAAAGAAAGAAAGAAAGAAAGAAAGAAAGAAAGAAAGAAAGAAAGAAAGAAAGAAAGAAAGAAAGAAAGAAAGAAAGAAAGAAAGAAAATAAAAGAAAACTCCAATGGGATCACAAAGAATGGGACATAACTGAAAAACAACTAAACTGAAAGAGATATTTCGGTCTTTGAGGAATCCTCTCTTCCACTTCTCACCACCAATTTATCTGTTCGCCCATGATACAATCTGTCAAACTCCTATCAACTCACTCTATCATTTCCAAATAGAATCCAGAAAAAGATGAGACATTTACCTCCTCGCTGACCATTGACCCCTAATAGAATCCAATCTGAAGAAAAAAGAAAGGATTTAGATAATTACAACCAACAACATCAAGTTTCTTCCTTCTTAGTGAGATAGCAGGTGATAGTAGGAAGATTATTTCCTAACTATCTGTACTTCTAACCTTCTGATCCTGATTTCCCCAACAGAATCCACTCAAACTTGTCCTGACTTTCTTGACATTCTTTATTAGTGAGTGTTCTAACAATACAGAACTACTTAGGGAATTAATAGAAATCTTTGCATGCAGAAAATTACTCTGCTACTCATGCCTTGCCATCCAATTCATCCTCACTCTTCAGGACTATGGCCCTGCCCTACAATAAAAGATAAGATAACTTCTTGCCCATCTTCACCATTTTCCCCTCCCTTCTCTCACCACTGAAGAATTTACAGCCATAGAAATTCTTCCTTAGTGAACCTCACTTGGCAGAAAAGTCAGGAAACTTGCCCTTGTTTTACAAGTCTGAGGTCCACACCCAGTTGTTCATCTTTACACTGACCTCCTATGAAGAGTTTTTCCTTCTGTGTACATATTATGCATGTGTTCATGCATACTATATATGTATGTGCATGAGCTTCATGAGTATACATGTGTCATTCAGGAAGGTTTGTGTTTTGTATTGTGTACATATATGCTTCTTGCTCTTAAATGGTTTGTTTCTACACATATGCATCTCTGCTTACATGGGTATGTGTTTATGTCATTCTTCCAGCTTTCTTTCCTCCAGTGTACATAAATGGGAGGAGATGATTTTCTTTGGTTTATGGACATTTATTTGTCCTAATAACACTATACACAGCCTTTGGTGGACCTTTTTGCCAGGCTAGGGTCATGCCTATTCACATTCCTGACTTTTCCTACCAGACTTATCCCTTTCTTGCTCATCTAGCAGAAAAGGAACTGATTTTTTTACCAGCCCCTAATAATACTACTCTCCTCACTCCCATCCCACCAAAAGAAGTCCTGAAAATAAGCACTTTAGGGAGAATATGAAAAAAAGAGAATGACTTACCAGAGGGGATGAAGAGTACAATGAGGCACAGCAGAAGCTTGGGTCCCAAAGGCAGCATGTCTGTGGGAGGAGAGAGAAAAAGAGGTGATGGAGTAGAGGGCAATAGGAAAGAGAAAGGAGAGAAGAGAGAAATGAAGCAGATAGTAGCATCTAATTCTGGAACAGAACATTCTGAGGTCCTTTTCTCTTTTGCTGGCTGCTCTCTTCTCAACGATTTCCTACGTTGTCCTTAAACTCCCAGTCTTTCTTTTCTCCTCATATTTCATCTATCTCTTCTGATTCTTCATTCTTGTTTCTCCTGTATCTGTCTTTTGTTTACTCCTCTTTTGTTCTTTTTTATCTTTCCTCTTTTTCTATAAAGAGGGCTTTCAGTAACCCCATCAATCTATACTTGCTCCCACCTATAGCCACTTGCCACATCCTGCAGTTTCCTCCACCCCTTAACATCTGGTTCTCCTTGATTTCTTGTATTTGTCTCCTTTCCTCTGCTTCCCTTGGTGTCTCTTCCTCTCCTGGCCCTTGGATAATAGAACAAAATTTGCCATCCCACAACTTAAAACTTAGTGATCATCACCACCCCCATTCTCTCTCCCTTTTCAGGGCCCCGGACAACTGGACAACTCACTAGGTTCAGTGATCTGTCTTTTCCTACCGTCTCCTTTAGCAGTTGAGTATGTCTTTACCCTTTTTCAGGCAGTCCCCCACTTTGGCTGAGGAATAAGACGAGCAGGGCCACTCCCCAGGAAGCATTCCAAGTTTGGCTGTGTCTGAAAGAATGAAGTGGAGAGAGGGAGGAGAAAGGGAGGAGAGAAAGAAAGAGAGAGAAGCAGGATGGAGTGTCATAATGAGTATGGAATGAGAAAAAGGGAGGGAGGGAAGAGGGGAGTTTATGCTCTCGATGCAAAGGTTAGGACCATAATGATCCTAGAATCCAGAGCACACATGTATCATTCACAGTCTATGGTCCAATCCTTCCTTTTGTCCATGAGGCTGTCTTACTTAGTTACTTCTCCCTCACTCTTTTAAATGATTTGTTCACATTCACTAAATAACATCTATATCTCTCTGTTTAAAAAAAAATCCCCATTTTTCTGCCCTCTTTGTCCCTTCTATCAAACCTCCCCTCTGCCAACATCATTCCTTTCTTCCCTCACCCCTTTTATTTCTATCTTCTTCAGTCTCATAATTCTTTCCTGATTTTAAGCCGTCAGGCTTTTAGAATCTCCCCAGTTCTCTTGCTGAGAATTACCATGCTTCTCTAGGAAATGATTGGCTGACTCAGGCTTAGGCAAAAAGTTGAGAAACAGGCAATCCCAGAAATCTGGCCAAACACCATGATATGGATCTATGGAAAGGCATAGTGATCCTATGTCAGGATCAGTCTTTGTTCCAACTTAAACTAAACATCTTGGACTGTGGAACCCTGTAGGTACAACATCAGGAGCAACCTGGAGATCATGTACATTCTGTCATGTGCTTTATCAAACATACAAACAAAAGTGAGTTGGAGTTGAAATCAAGAAAACCCACAAATACTGCCTCTGGCATTTACTAGCAGGGTGACCCTAAGTAAATTACAATTTCTTTGAGCTTGAATTTCCATTTCTGTATAATGAAGAATCTGATAATGTATCTGTAGTATCAGGGTTTCTATGTCAGTTAAATGAGATGGTGTATGAAAAGTTCTTTACAAATGTTTTTGATAGATAGATAGATAGATAGATAGATAGGGAAGCTGAGGTTTCCACCAGCCAAAATTCAACTTGAGTGCATTCAGGATTTGCTACTCACTGAAAGGCATTATAAAAGCCAGGAATTTAGACTAGAAACACTGGCCTTCTCTCCTTGGTCTGCCTTTCCTTTTGACCTAGATTCATTTGACTCTATTAAGCTAAAGAGGTTCTTGGTAGTGTCAACATAGTTGAACCCTAAGCTAGGTTGTTATCTGTAAAAGAAGGCTTTGATAGCCATCCTGAGACAAATGGAAAGTAATAGCCTGGAAGCATTCTGTATGACTTTTGTTGGCGAGATGTTTTGGCTATAATTAAAGAGCTACCAGTTTGATCTTAGGAGGGTTAGGTTTTAGTCACTCTCCTCTAACAGGCTGAAGCTAAGATTGTTGAGTTGACTTTGAAGAAAGGAGTGCCCTGTAGTCATGTTCCTAGTCAGGAACAGGCAGTCCAGCAAAGTGATGTTTTCAATAGAGTTGACATGCCCAGTGAGCAGAAAACCAAGCAAGCCCAACAGGACAATAGGTATATAGCAAAGATGTTGCATTTAGCAAGGAGAATTGTCCCTCTTTCTGTATTATATACTCATCAAGATAAGCTTCTAGTAAATGATGCCTATTTGTGTGTCAACCTGAAAAATCACAGAACCACCAAAGCAGTTACAAAAAATCATATTTTTAATCAGGACAAAGGAGACAAGGCTATTATGGCTACCACATAGGATCCAAGCTTGGAGATTCTGAAAGGAAAATACCAGGAATGGGAATTTTCCTTCAAACTAGAGAACTTGGAGTCTTATGTATACTTTAGGGAATACAGGAAAGAAATGGCAACTGATTGACTTACCTGGGCAATAGGGGAAAAGGTTTCAGAGCTACCTCAAAGCAATAAGATAAACTTAGAAGATAAAAGGATTCTTAATGCTTTGCTACATCCCCCACTCCTGTCCAAGGTTGTTTCATTTGGGACAGGGTCCAATCTGAGAGTTTCTTGAAAGCAAGTTCCAAATCTGGGGTTCCATAAAACAAAGTTGTCATTTGGGAATGCACACATATTTATGAAGAGAATGTTATATTGTAAATCCTCTTCCTTTGTTATTTGATCAGATGTCCTTGCTTTATATTAATGTGCCAAGGGAAAAAAAGTTACATCTACAGATACTCTTTTGAGTACATATCAGGTATAAGATTACTAGGTGGTGCAATAGATAAAGTATGAGACCTGGAGTCAGGAAGACTCCTCTTCTTTAATTCAAATCTGGCCTCAGACAATTACTAGCTGTGTGACCCTGGGCAAGTCACTTAACTCGGTTTGCCTCAGTTTCCTCATCTGTAAAATGAGTTGGAGAAGATAATGGCAAATCACTCTAGTATCTTTGCCAAGAAAACCCCAAATGGGGTCACAAAGTCAAACACAACTAAAAATGACTAAACAACTGTTTTGAGAGAAGAGTGTCACAGGTAGTATGGATAAATATCACTTGTTTGGTGTGGTATGGATATAGTAGTTTCTTTCTACAAGGAACTTAATCATAACATTGGATTTTTCTTCACTGCATTTCTAGGAGTCTGATGTCTGTATACCCTTATTTTGGCGAAAGTAAACCTAAAGTACAGCAACATTAGTGCCAGGCCTGGAATCAAGAGATCCTGGGTTTAAATCAGACCTCAGATATTTCCTAACTCTGTGACTCTGGACAAGTCACTTGGGCACAATATCTTAGCTTTTCTGTCTTAAAATTGATACTAAGATAGATAATTAAGGATTTTAAAAATATATAGCAATGCTAACCAGAATATTAGTGAGTCTGACAAATGATCTGCAATAGAATTTGCAATAATTTCTTTCTAAAGGGAGAGATCTTAAGGAAAAGTCCAAATTGGTAAATGAAATCATAGGTTGATAATGTAAAATTCCAAAGCTAAAAATTATTTTTTAAAATCTCCTCACTTTTTATAGAGAAATAGCAGACTGAAGACTAATAAATTATGGATTAGAAAAAAAATTAAGAGGGTAACAGTAAGAAAAAGAAAAGAGAAATGGGAAAAACACAGAAAATTAAATAAGTTTGCCTTCTTTCTTTAATGATAAGCACTCTCAACTCAGTGACTGATTTACTGATTTTGGTCAGTCCTCAAGACAAATATGAATAGACATCCTATTTTCTACCAACACCTGATCACTTCTGTCCCTCCCAAACCTCGCCTTTTCTATCCACAGAGAGTGCTCATCGCCTGGAAAACAGATGTGATTCTAGGAATGGAGTTTGGGAAAAAGAGGAAGTAGTGAAGGGGGCAGGTAGGAGAGAATATGAAGGAGAGAAAGCAAACTTAGGATAAGAGATAGTATGGAAAGCCTGCAAGCACTTGTGTTTTCCATGAAGCTCAGACAGATGGAGAGACTGGCTACTTACCAATCAGTTGGCAGGGAGAACAGTGACCTCAACTATGATGACCAAGCCAGAGGCTACAGAAAATTAGGGCCTCCCCAGGCAGTGGGAGTGGGACTTTCTCTTGGGAAGAGGATCTGGGGGTGGGGAGAGGGTGGAGAGAATAGGAACAGAATGTTCAGAGTAAGCACCAGAGAAAGAAAGGAAGGAATGCCTTAGGAGCAAAGGAGAAGTAGTAAATCTGACTGGCATAAGGACATAATCCACAATATACTGCTGGGCATTACAGTTTTTGTCCCACTTGTAAAGAATGTAATGTGTTTCAAAGATTTTTCCTCAAGAAAGCCCACAAGGACCCATGCTCCTTAGAGGCTTCTCTATTTGTTCTCAGAAAAATTCCTTTCTCCTCTTTCATTCCACTTCTAGGACCTCCATAATTTGACCAAGTGCTACTCAACACAAAGGTTTATAAATTATCAGATGCAATTCCCCTTAATTCTAGTGTTTTTCTTATGTTGATTGTCTTCCATTTATTCTGAGTATATCTTATTGTAATATTGTCTGATTATTGTTTTCCCAATTAGTCTTGAAAGCAGGGACTATCTTTGCCTTTCTTCATAGCCCCAGTGTTCAGCACAGTGCTTTGAATGTTGTAGACCCAAAATTAATGCCAGTTGATCCACAGCCTAACTGAATTTTGAGATCTGAAAATGCTTCCTGCCTTTAAAATTTCTCCTTTGAGTTAAAAGGTTTCTCTCTGGTACTGGGGATAGATCTAAAGTACAATTTTTTATTCATACTTCCATTCCAAATGGTTTAGATTTCCTTACAGATTTTGCTAACTAGTACACGGGTGGTAATTCCTCATGGAACTAGTTTGTATTTCATGGGTCAAAATGACTTCCTGTGAATGAATGAGGGACCTTTGGGTCACCCAGAGAAGCTTGGATACTTTTTTTTAAGGACCTCTAAACCCTGAGATGGAAACTGGAGTGAAAAGCATGAGAGAAGGAAGAAAGGGAAGTGGAGAATTTTACTCTTCTGTGATTTTATTCAGCTGTTTATTGGCCTGGAAAGAAGGTCTCTATTAGCTAGCTGAAGGCCTCTGGGCAAAAGTACAAAAACAATTAGTGCAAGCCAATCCAAGCAAATTTAATCCAAGTTCTAAACAAACAAACAAACAAACAAATAAAACCATTTAAAAAAAAGAAGAAAGAGAATTTAGGGAATTTAGTGCAAATTGAAGGGGGAAGAAAATTAAACCAGAACAATGGTCTTGCAGTTGGATTGTAAACTCAGCAGATCAGGTTTCTAAAACAAGCAAGACAAGGTGGACTTACTGGCTAAGATAAGGACATGAACTTGCTACCTAACTGCCTCCTGAGATTTAAGTATTCAGAACAACAGTTGTGCACAAGGGCTTCTGCCATAAATTGTTTGAAAGAAATTCAGGGAGTGCCCATAATGAGACTAGAAAGGACTCACTAAGTTATTTCATCCAATAAACCAAATTGGAGAATCTGGGCCATAAGCTTCCAAATGGTTTGGTATTAGAAGAGAGGCAAAGGAAAAGAAAACCATCTTCAATACAGTAACAAAGAAATTTAGCAACAACAATCTTAGGAGCAAAGAACCTAGTTGTATAGGTCCCAGAGTCAGTGAATATGAAAATGTTATTTGCCATATACAAAAATAATGCCTCTGACACATTATCAGAACAACATGTGCTTTGAGTTATTTTGTGTTGGTGGTGCCAATGGAATTGCCTTGATTAGGTTATAAACAAAACCATGCATTTGTGAAATGGCAGGCCAAGATTTGAGGTGCAATATGTGGCTCATAGAGAATCTACCCAATTTTTTTCCTCCAAAACCAACTGGCTTATGTGGAAAGAAAACTAAAAAATTGAGATTCATCACCATCACATTCTAAAAAATGGAATTAATTGATCATGGGCAAATAAGATGAAGCTCAACAGCAAAATAATACTGTGAAATACAATGATGGTATGCCTAGATCATAAAGGAGGTTAGAAGGAAACAATCAATTATTAAGCACCAACTATGCCAGGTACTGCCAAGGACTTTACACAAATTATCTTATTTGATCCTCACAACAATCTTGGGAAGCAGATGAAATTATGATATCCATCTTATAGTTGAAGAAAGTGAGACAGACAGAGGTTAAGGGACTTGCCCATACTCTCACAAATAGGATATGTTTAAGGACAAATTTGATCTGGTCTTCCTAATGCTAGTAGGATCATCAGTCTTTCCACTATCCCACCTAACTGCCAACCCATCCATGCCTTCTAATCTTATGTAATTCTTGTCAATGTGATTCTAGAAATTCTTTTTTTATTATTTTCTTTCTTTTTTATTATTTTTTCTTTTTCTCTTTTTTTAAACCCTTACCTTCCACCTTAGAATCAATACTGTGCATAGGTTCCAAGGTAGAATAGTGATAAGGGCTAGGCAATGGAGGGGTCCAGGGTCACACAACTGGGAAGTGTCTGAGGTCAAATATGAACCTAGGACCTTCCATCTCTAGGCCTGGCTCTCAATCCACTGACCTACCTAGCTACTCCCTTTTAATTATTATTAATAGCATTTATCTACAAGTGTCCTAGCTTCTGCTCCCATTCTGGCATCATCCAGGAGACAGACATGTTCATACAAATTATGTCTTTCATGTTTCCACCTTTTAGTTCACTCTCTGAAAATACCATATATTTTTCATAGAGAATCTACCCAATATATTGAAGGTCTTCCTCTATAATTTTTAAATTAAATTTTTTTCAATTATCCAATATTTTTCCCCTTCCCCCAGTAGAAAAAGGATAGAAGGGGGCAGCTGGGTAGCTCAGTGGATTGAGAGCCAGGTCTAGAAATGGGAGGTCCTAGGTTCAAATCTGGCCTCAGACACTTCCCAGGTATATGACCCTGGGCAAGTTACTTAACCCCCATTGCCTAGCCCTTACCACTCTTCTGCCTTGGAATCAATACTGTGTATTGATTCCAAGACAGTATTGATTCCAAGACAGAAGGTAAGGGTTTAAAAAAAAGAAAAGAAAAAGAAAATCATATCAAATGCACATGGTTAAGCAAAACAAATTTCCACATTGGCCATATCCAAGAAAAAAAAGTATATCTCAGTCTGCATATTTAGTCCAATATTCTAATTCAGGAGGTAAGTAGAACTTTTGATCATAATTCATCTGACCACATAATTGATCAGGGTCCTTAAGTCTTTCAAAAGAGTTTGCTTTTACAATGTTGTTTTTACAATAAAAATTGTTCTTCTGCATCATTTCACAAGTCTCCCCAGATTTCTCTAAAACTCCTTCTCTCATTATTTCTTATAGCCAATAGTATTCTATTTATTCATATTTAATAATTTATTCAGCCATCCCCCAAATGACAGATAGCCCCTTAATTTCTAGTTCTTTACCACCACAAAAAGAACAACTATAAATATTTTTGTATATGTAAGATCTTTTTTTCTCTTTCTTTCATCTATTTAAGATATGGGCCACTGTGAATTTCAAAACTACTCAACCCTGTTCAAACCATTCTTTAGAGGATGGGATTTGGCTATTTCCTGATCAATAACAATAGAGATACTTGGAATGACAGAATCAGGTCTTGGAAACTACAATCTCCACCCTACTCAAGGTAACAGGATTTAGGAAAGGCTGCAGCAAAGCTCAAGATTTAATTATTTGAGAATGTGGCCTTCAACAGACATGCAAAGGGGACAGACCTCTGGGCGGTCCTGGGTGAAGCTAGAGCCATCATTGGCACAGGTGAGACACAGGAAGTGAGGTAGAGGACAGCTGAGGAGTCTGGGGACTTCCTGTGTGGAGGAAAGGAGGTTGTTGGAGCCCAGTGCTTGCAGGGGAGGCCCTCAGACTGTTTCTCCATTTTGGTCACTTGAGTGATAGGGACTGATCTCTTTTCTTTGCCTCAACTATCCAAGGCCTTGGGCCTTTGGCCCAGCCTAAGCAGAGTGGGTATTTAAGCCCTATTCCCTTCTCTCCCCTTTCTCTCTCTCTCTCTCTCTCTCTCTCTCTCTCTCTCTCTCTCTCTCTCTCTCTCTCTCTCTCTCTCTCTCTCTCTCTCTTTAATACCTTTCTTCCTACTGTTGGTAATTAAAAACTCCATAAAAGGTTAACTGCTGACTTGAGTTTTCATTTAGGAATTACATAGCTGAATTCCTTGGCGACCTTAAATTAATATATATCAGTCTTTTAAAGTGATTTCCATATCACACCACCTAATAGTGACATTGCTAGATAAAAAACACTTTAGTGATTTTATGGGCATAGTTCCCAATTGCTTTCCAGAATAACTACCAAATCATAGCTCCAACAACAACAGTATATCAATGTGTCTGTTTTCCTACTTCTTCTCCAACATTGGTCATTTTCCCTTTTTATCAATTTGCCATTCTGATGCATGTAAAATGGAACCTTAAAGTTGATTTAACTTTGTGTTTCTCTAATTATTAGTAATTTGGTACATTTTTATATATAGTTATTGAGAGCTTGGATATCTTCTCTTGAGAATTACCTATTTACAACCTTTGACCATTTATCAATTGAGAAAAGTCTATTATTCTTATACATTTAAATCAATTTCTCATATATTTTGGAAACTGAAGAAAATTAAAATTGAATTATATTATTTATTAGTAATATTTCTATGTGAAATCATTCAATTTCTCAAGTTCTTTGACCTCCCAAGGTCAAACTAAAAAAAGACTGCTTTCTAAAGCTAAAATAATTTACTCCCAGACTTCATTGTATCTAACTGGGCTGGATCCTTTTGTCTTTTGTTAAAGGCAGGGTGGAGACTTGTTCTCTCTTTATCTATAAATAAGAATAACTTCCCCAAGTAATTTGTAAACTGGGAATTACTAGGTAAACCTTCACCCTTCTGAAGAGAAGCCTGCCCTACTTCTCTATAATAAAGTAATGTGGGAAGAGTTGAGAGTTCTAAGTCTATCTCCTCTTTCAAAATATCCACCAGCTGGGACTACCAGGGGAGGTCCAAAGAACTAACTGTCCGGCCAATCTGAAAGAGAACACACCTTCCTAATAAAAAGAGAATCAGGGCTTAGGGAGTGTCTTTCATAAAAGAAGCAGACACAAAGGACCCATATTTTATTAATAGATTACATGACCCTGTTATTAAATAATATAATTCTAGGGGGAAATGGCCTCCTATTATTTATTGGTTAAAATGTCAGGCACTATGGCACTATAAAAACAAAACTTTTAAAAAAGAACTGTTTTCCTCATATTGAATTTGTTTGTACAAAAACTTTTTAATTTTATCTAATTAAAACTATACACTCCATCTTCTGCCATCCTTTTTCTTGAACCCTTCCCCTACCTATAGATCTAAAAGGTAATACCTCCCTTGTTCCTCTGAATTGTACCAACCTGATAGACATACAGAGATTTGTTGCCTTTCCAGGGCATGTATCCAAGAGAAGGCAGAGGGAATCTTCCAGGACTTGTAAAAGTGAGTAACTACAACTCAAAAGTAATATGATAGAAATCATGCCCAAACAAGGGGTTCTTAACCTGATGTCCATGAACCCCAAGGTCATGAATAGATTTAAGGGTGTTTACAAACATAAGGGAATAATTTTTCACTAGTCTTTGGTTCCTTTCATAATCCTGTAAGTGTTTTTGTTTTGTTTTGTTTTGTTTTGTTTTATGCATTTAAAAACATTATTCTGAGACAAGGTCCATCAAATTCACCAGACTGCCAAAGGCAACTATGACACAAAAAAGGCTAAGAACCCCAGGTCTAAACAAATATCTTATGCCAATTAACCAAAAGTGGATACTTAACCTGAATATTAAAGATTAAATTAATAGTTAGAAAAGAACCAAATGAGATACTTTTCATTTTGGTAAAGGAGTGCATTCTTAATAAACCAAGAGAAAAAGAAAATTATAAAAGATAAAAATAAGTTATTTATATGAAACTAAAAAACTTTTGCATGAACAAAATTAACTCAACTATGATAAAAGGGAAAGTGATTGATTAGGAAAATCTTTGATTCAATTTTTTAAATGAGGATCTGATTTCCAAGATCTATAGGAAACTAACAAAAATTTGTAAGATCAAAAGCCATTCCTCAATAGATCAGATAGATATACTAGAACAAACTGTTCTTGAAAGAATTGAATACTATTATCAAACATGAAAAAATGTTTCAGATCACTAAGAAGTAAAAATTTAAACAATCTACAACGAATACCAGCAAATTAGTAGAGATGACAAAGTTGAGAATAATCAGTATTGAAGAGATTATGTCAATAAAGGTACACTAATTCATTTTTTGATGGAGCTATAAATTTGTTCCAAACATTCTAGAAAGAATATGCAATTTTCCAAAGAAAGTGTCTAAAATATCTATACTTAAGACACAGAGATTCTACTGTTAGGCATATTGAGGTCAATGACAAAAGGCCCCTCAAACACCAAAAATTTATAGTAGCACTCTTTGAAATAGCAAAGAACTAAAAACAAAGTGCCCACTGATGAAAGAATGACTAAATAAATTGTGGTACATGAATGTAATTGAACATAATATGCTATAAGAAATTAGAATATCAAAAGTATGGTAAATGAAGTAGAACCAGGAAAATAATAGATGAGACTACAACAATATATATAGAAAAAATAATAAAAACTCAATGATGCAAAATTATTAATAATAAGCTTGGTCCCAAACAAAAGATATGAGAAGGTACTTCTGAATTCCTTTGGAGACTCTGGGTATGGAATACTATGTATGATTTCAGACTTTTTCTATATTTGGGTTAGTTTTGCTAAACAATTTTTTTCCTTTTTTATTCTCTGATTATGAGATAGCTCTCTGCAAGTAGGAAAAATAAGTACTACATAGAGAAATGTAGGTCACATAAAAACAAAAGATATCAACATAAATTTATTTAATATTGAAAGGTACTAATAGCTGAATAATCAAAAAAAAACAGATCAGAAGCCTATCACAAAGACCTGATATAATAATGAAAGGAGACTTCAATAACTCAACATCTCCTAGAGCTCTCTCTGCCAAAAGCTAAATGAATAGTTTCTTGATTTACCATAGTGACAATTTCATACTTAAAATGCTAGAGGAACCAAAATGGGAAGCTGGTGAAATAAGAGAAATTGGACTGAATATGGATTCATGCAAACTTCAGGTTCATTCCTGCCTTGATTTCTGCTATGACACCCTGGGCAAGTCATTTAACATTTCTGCATTTTAGTAAAATAAGAGAATTGGATTTCAAGAATTTGAAGATCTCTTCCAGGTTTAAATCTACAATCTTATGATTCTAAAGAGAAATATTATTATGGATTTAATTTTCATTAACAGGAAGGAACTAATTGTATTAAAAATGTTAGGAGGATTTAAATATGGCCTTAGACATTTCCTACCTGCATGACCCTTGACAAGTCACTTAATCCCTGTTATGATTAAATTCTCTGGAGAGTATATCTTAATTTATAATTATTTATTAAGCAATAAAAAGCAGGCCTGAGAAAGAAAAGGCAACAGCCATCTATGACCAGCCATTCCCTTATCTTCCTTCCCAAGCAGGCCAGACTTTGGGCATTCAGGAGCTCTTTCAGCCAGCCCTAAAATGGATTTCACCTAGCAGCCTCCCTCCTCCACACCCCAGGAAGCTGAGCCAACTCCCAGCCAGACTTTGAGGATGCAGTCACTCTCTTAGCCACCTTCCCTGTCCATTATTCAAAGGTAAAAAAAAAAATCCTACTTCCTTCCCCCACTCCAATTTATGCTCCTTGTAACTTCCCTTTCCCAAGTCCCTCCTGATATGGAGACTGACTTCAATCAAGACACAAGTCAGGTCTTCCAGATTTCAGGAGTCACTACATGGTCTTTAGAATGACTGTACAACACCTCCTGGCATGGTAGACAAGAAGAGAGAGAACTCTACCCATTGCCTCAGAGAGATACAATTGAAAGGTTCTGTAAATCTAGAGATGTGAACCCTGGAGTTCAATCCCCAGAAGTCCTTGCTCTAGTTCCCAGGATGCCCTCTAATCTCACCTGAGTTCCTACCTGCGTGGGATCAAAATTTCTATTTAACTAGCTGTAAAAGCCTACTGAGCTCTCTTCCTACTTCCACTTACCTTATGATGTCTCTCATGATGTAAGTGAAATTGATTGCGGCACGTGCTTTCTTATTTTTGTATTTCCTTTCATTCTTAATCTTAAATAAACCTCTAAAATATATAATACTTCTAGCAGAGAAACTAATTTTAACCGCTACAGTTTTGGTGTAACCATTTCGGAAACCTAAATACCCTCAATCTTCTGATCCACTGTAACTCAGTTCAGCCTTTAATAGCTAGTGCCTAGTTTGTTTGTTTTTTAAGCCACGTTTCTCCAAGATGCTTTTTTAGAAAATCATCTTGATCAGCTCTGGCCTGCAGCCATCCACTTCGGACTTTCTTGATTCAATATCATTCACCTGCCCATCCTTCCTGCCCAACTGGCTCAGCTCCTGTTCCCAGCATCCAGACCTGTTTGACTCAGATCTCAATCACCTGGTGACCCGCCGACCCCCCCAACACCCCCCCACCCCTGCAAACTCTAGCCTAGAAGCTGACTGCTCATCACCCCAGGCCCAGGACTCATTTCGGTCAGCTGGTAAAAAAATAGGGTAATTTTCCCTTAGGCTACAATTAGCCTCCATGTGGACTGGGGGAGGGGATCACAGGAGGGGAGTAAGAAAGGGAAATAAGGAAGAGACTTTTCCAAACAGGAACTTAAAGCATGGGGTATTTTTTTTAAAGCATTTTATTTGGTCATTTACTAACATTATTCATTGGAAACAAAGATCATTTTCTTTTCCTCCCCCACTCCCACCACTACTCCCATAGTCAACTTGCGATTCCACTGGGTATCACATGTGTCCTTGATTCGAACCCATTTCCATGTTGTTGGTATTTGCATTAGAGTGTTCATTTAGAGTCTCTCCTCAGTCATATCCCTTCAAACCTTATAGTCAAGCAGTTGCTTTTCATCGGTGTTTTTACTCCCACAGTTTATCCTCTGCTTGTGGATAGTGTTTTTTAGATCCCATTGCATTGACACTAATGGAGAAGTCCATCACGTTCGATTGTACCCCAGTGTATCAGTCTCTGTGTACAATGTTTTCCTGGTTCTGCTCCTTTCATTCTGCATGACTTCCTGGAGGTTATTCCAGTCTCCATGGAATTCTTCCACTTTATTATTCCTTTGAGCACAATAGTATTCCATCTCCAACATGTACCACAATTTGTTCAGCCATTCCCCAATTGAAGGGCATCCCCTCATTTTCCAATTTTTGGCCACCACAAAGAGTTCAACTATGAATATTCTTGTACAAATCTTTTTCCTTATTATCTCTTTGGGGTACAAACCCAACAGTGCTATGGCTGGATCAATTGTACAATTGATTTAGCTCTTTGTAAATTTGAGTAATTAAACCTTTGTCAGAGGTTTTTATGAAGATTGTTTCCCAATTTGTTGCTTCCTTTATGATTTTAGTTACATTAGTTTTGTTTGTACAAAAACTTTTTAATTTGATGTAGTCAAAATTATTTATTTTACATTTTGTGACTCTTTCTAAATCTTGCTTGGTTTTAAAATCTTTCCCTTCTCAAAGGTATGACATGTATACTATTCTGTGTTCACCTAATTTACTTACACTTTCCTTCTTTATGTTCAAGTCATTCACCCATTCTGAATTTATCTTGGTGTAGGGTATGAGGTGTTGATCCAAACCTAATCTCTCCCACACTGTCTTCCAATTTTCCCAGCAGTTTTTATCAAATAATGGATTTTTGTCCCAAAAGCTGGGGTCTTTCTGTTTGTCATAAACTGTCTTGCTGAGATCATTTACGACAAGTCTATTCCACTGATCCTCCTTTCTGTCTCTTAGCCAGTACCAAATTTTGATAACCACTGCTTTATAGTATAGTTTGAGCTCTGGGACTGCAAATCCTCCTTCCTTTGCATTTTTTTTCATGATTTCCCTGGATATTCTTGATCTTTTGTCCTTCCAAATTAATTTAGATATGTTTTTTTCTAATTCAGTAAAGAAGTTTTTTGGTAGTTCAATAGGTATGGCACTAAATAAGTAAATTAATTTGGGTAAGATTGTCTTTTTTATTATGTTAGCTCATCCCACCCATGAACAATCAATGTTTTTCCAATTGTTTAGATCTAGTTTTAACTGTGTGGAAAGTGTTTTGTAGTTGTGTTCATATAGTTCCTGTGTTTGTCTTGACAGATAGATTCCTAAGTATTTTATATTGTCTATGGTGATTTTAAATGATATTTCTCTTTCTAATTCTTGCTGCTAAAATGGTTTAGAGATATATAGAAATGCTGATGACTTATGCGAGTTTATTTTGTATCCTGCAACTTTGCTAAAGTTGTTGATTATTTCAAGTAACTTTTTAGTTGATTCTCTAAGATTCTTTAAATATCATCTGCAAAGAGTGATAGCTTGGTCTCCTCATTGCCAATTTTAATACCTTCAATTTCTTTTTCTTCTCTAATTGCTACTGCTAGTGTTTCTAGTACAATGTTAAATAATAGAGGTGATAATGGGCATCCTTCTTTTACTCCTGATCTTATTGGAAGGCTTCTAGTTTATCCCCATTGCAGATGATGTTTGCTGATGGTTTTAGATAGATACTGTTTATTATTATTAGGAAAGGCCCTTCTATTCCTATACTTTCTAGTGTTTTCAATAGGAATGAGTATTGTATTTTGTCAAAGCCTTTTTCTGCATCTATTGAGATAATCATGTGATTTTTGTCAGTTTTCTTGTTAATATGGCCAATTATGTGGATGGTTTTCCTAATATTGAACCATCCTTGCATTCCTGGTATGAATCCTGCCTGGATTCATAGTGGATGACCCTTGTGATGACTTGCTGGAGTCTTTTTGCTAGTATCCTATTTAAGATTTTTGCATCTATATTCATTAGGGAGATTGGTCTATAGTTTTCTTTCTCTGTTTTTGACCTGCCTGGCTTTGGGATCAGTACCATGTTTGTGTCGTAAAATGAATTTGGTAGAACTCCTTCTTGGCTTATTCTTTCAAATAGTTTGTTTAATATTGGGATTAACTGTTCTCTGAATGTTTGATAGAATTCATTTGTGAATCCATCTGGACCTAGGGATTTTTTCTTGGGGAGTTCTTTGATGGCTTATTCAATTTCTTTTTCTGATATGGGGTTGTATAGGTAATTTATTTCTTCCTCTTTTAGTCTAGGCAATTTATAATTTTTTGTAAGTATTCATCCATATCACCTAGATTGCCATATTTGTTGCCATATAATTGGGCACAGTAGTTTTTAATGATTACCTTGATTTCCTCTTCATTAGAGGTGAGGTCTCCTTTTTCATCTTGGATACTGTCAAATTGTTTTATTTCTTTCCTTTTTTTAATTAGACAGACTAGTACTTTGTCTATTTTATTTGTTTTTTCAAAGTAACATCTTCTAGTCTTATTTATTAAATCAATAGTTCTTTGACTTTCAATTTTATTAATTTCTCCTTTGAGTTTTAGGATCTCTAATTTAGTCTTCATCTGAGGATTTTTAATTTGCTCACTTTCTAATTTTTTAATTTGTGTGCCCAATTCATTGACCTCCGCCCTTCTTAATTTGTTAATATATGAACTCAAGGATATAAATTTCCCCCTGAGCACTGCTTTGGCTTCATCCCATAGGTTTTGAAAGGATGTCTCATCATTGTCATTTTCTTCAATGAAGTTATTAATTGTTTCTACAATTTGTTCTTTAACTAACTGGTTTTGGAGAATCGTATTGTTTAATTTCCAATTAATTTTCGATTTACCTCTCCATGTTCCCTTACTAATTATTATTTTCATTGCATTGTGATCTGAGAAAGCTGCATTTATTATTTCTGCTCTTTTGCACTTGTTTGCAATGTTTTTATGCCCTAATACATGGTCAATTTTTGTGAATGTACCATGTGCTGCAGAAAAGAAGGTATATTCCTTTTTGTCCCTATTTATTTTTCTCCACATGTCTACTAACTCTAATTTTTTCAGATTTCATTCACTTCTCTTACCTTGTTCTTATTTATTTTTTGGTTTGGTTTATCTAGTTCTGATAGGGGAAGGTTCAGGTCTCCCACTAGTATAGTTTTTCTCTCTATTTCGTCCTTGAGCTCCTATAGTTTCTCCTTTAGAAATTTGGATGCTATGCCATTTGGTGCATATATGTTGAGTACAGATATTTCCTCACTGTCTATACTGCCTTTTATCAGGATGTAATTACCTTCCCTATCTCTTTTAACTAGATTTATTTTTACTTTGGCTTTGTCAGATATCATGATTGCAACTCCTGCCTTCTTTTTGTCAGTTGATGCCCAATAGATTTGGCTCCACCCTCTTACTTTCACCCTATGTGTATCTACCTTCCTCATGTGTGTTTCTTGTAGACAGCATATGGTAGGGTTTTGGATTTTAATCCACTCTGCTATTTGCTTGCGTTTTATGGGTGAGTTCATTCCATTCACATTCAGAGTTATGATTACTAGGTGTGTATTTCCCAGCATTTTGATTTCTGCTCCTGTTCCTGCCTTTTCTTCTTTCACTATTTCTTTCTAAACCAATGTTTGTTTTTAAACACTCCCCCTTATTCTCACCCTTATTTTACTTCCCTTTCTACCCCCTTCTTATTCCCCCCCTTATTTTCCATGTAATCTTTCTAAAATTAATCCCCTGCCCCCTCCCTCACTTGTACTGCTTCCCTCCCCACCAGTCCTTTTGTTACCCTTCTACTCCCCTATAGGGTGCAAATCTATTCTCTGCCCCCAATGGATTGGATTGTTCTTCCCTCTTTGGGTCAATTTCAAAGCACATAAAAGTTGAGTATTTCCTGTCTCTGATCTCTTTACCCTTCCAGTGTATTGATGTTCTCCCCCCTCCCACCATGAGCTTCTTAGTGACATATAAATTTACCCCTGTTTGTTTCTTTTCCCATTTCTTTTAATAGTAACCTATTTTTAAGCTCTAGATATATATAGGTATATGTGTATATATATATATATATATGTATATATATATATATATATGCGTACTCATGTGTATGTATTTATGCATGCATATATCTATATACCTATTATGTCTTGTCCTTTCATCCTATACAGTTTGTCACTGTTCCCTCTAAGTGTACTTCTTTTTGCTGCCCAGGTAATAACAACAGTTTTTAAGAGTTACCAATGACCTCTTTTCTTATAAGGATACATATCATTTTAACTTATTGAGTCTCAAAAAAATTTTTTTCTTTTGTTTTGTTTTTCTTTTTTCCCTCTTTTTAAAATTACTTTTTGATGATTCTCTTAAGTTCTGTGCTTGGACATCAAATTTTCTGTTCAGGTCTGGTCTTTTCTTTACAAATTCTTTAAATTCTTCTATTTTGTTGAATGTCCATACTTTCCCCTGTAAGAATATAGTCAGTTTTGCTGGGTAATTGATTCTTGGTTGTAGACCTAGTTGCCTTGCTTTCCAGAATATCATATTCCATGCCTTTCTTTTTTTCAGGGTGGATGCAGCCAGATCCTACATTATCCTCACTGTGGTTCTGTGGTATCTGAATGACTTCTTCTTGGCAGCTTATAATATCTTTTCTTTGGTCTGATAGTTCTTGAATTTGGCTATAACATTCCTGGATGTTGTCAGTTGGGGATTAAGTACAGGAGGTAATCTGTTGATTCTTTCAATCTCCACTTTTCCCTCTTGTTCTAGGATATCGGGGAAGTTTTATTTAATAATTTCCTGTAATATAATGTCCAGGCTTTTTCTTTTGTCATGGTCTTCTGGTAGACCAATGATTCTTAAATTGTCTCTCCTTGAACAATTTTCTAAATCCTCTGTTTTGTGAATGAGATAATTCATATTTTCCTCAATTCTTTTCATTCATTTGGTTTTGTTTTATAGTGTCCTGCTGCCTTGTGAGGTCACTTGATTCTAGTTGTTGTATTCTGGTTCTTAAAGACTGGATTTCATCCTTGGCTTTTTGGTTGTCCTTTTCATTTTGGTCTGATTTTCTTTGGAGGTCATCTTTCATCCTCTTTACCTCATCTTTCATCTCCTTTTTCTCATCTTTCATCTTCTTTACCTCATCTTTCATATGCTTTGCCTCATCTTTCCTCTCCTTTGCCTCATTTTCCAGCTGGTTGATTTTGGCTTTCAAGACACTATTTTCTTGTTTTAGTTCAAGTGCCTCTGTTTCCAAATGACTTATCTTAGTTTTTAAGTTCTTTTCCCAATTGTCTTCAGCCTCTCTTAATTGTGTTTTGAATTGCATTTTGAGTTCTTCCAAAGCCTGTATCCAATTGACTGGGATTTATGATTTTTCCTTTGCTGATCCCTCCCACTCTGTTTCATTGCTCTTTGCTCATTACCTGTGCAGAAGCTGTCTATTGTAATTTCTTTCTTCATTTTCTATTGTTTGCTCATGTTTACCCCTTCTTTGCTCCCCGTATTTGTCTGTGTTCTTGCTCCTCTCATTTTTTTTTTTGTTTTTGGGATGTCAGTCTCCCCTCTTGGAGCTTTGTCAGATCTCTTGGTACAGTCTCTAGGGGAGGAATGTTAGATTCCCTGTCCTTTGGAGGCTTTTGATCGAATTAAGTTCAACTGGGTTGGGCTGTATGTGCTCTGAGGCTGAAGACTTCTGGAAGGCTGGGCCGCCCAGGCTCTCTCCAGTTCTCTCCAGCTGCTTCTCCACTGTTCACAAAGTTCCCCAATGCCTTTGCCCACCCTGAGGTTCCTGTCCTGTCAGGACTGAGGAGTCCTGATGGGATTAGGTTCAACTGGATTGGTCTGGATGTGCCCCGAGGCAAAAACCTCCTGGTGAGACTGGAGCCAGATGGAAGGATCCAGCTACGGGCCCTGGTCTCTCCCTGGCTTCTTCCCCACTGTCCACACTGGATGTTCCAAGCCCAGCTCCCCACTGCTCACAAGGCAGACCCTCCAAACCAGCACCTTTGCCCATCCAGAGGTTCCTGCTGCCGCTGGGGGCTCAGCCCTCTGGGTTGGGGGGAGGGGTCCTGGGACCTTCCTTCTGCCTTCCCCTTAGACCCGAGTGTTCTTGGATTCTGGCTTTTGGGGGGGGTGTACCTTTTGATTTGAGTCCAGAAGGAGGGTTTCCCACCTCTGTCCTGTTGTTAAGTTTGAATTTCAGTCCCCTAGGAGCATTCAATTTGTAATTGGTAAGGAAGGGTTTTCAGAGGTCTGAACTTTTGCTGCTTCTAAGCTGCCATTTTGACTCCGCAAGCATGGGGTATTTAAAAGGATATCTTTTAACTATATTAATAATTTCATTTACTTCACATGAGATTCAGGAAAAAAAATTCAGCTCTCTGCAACTCTTTAGCTAACTTTGGGGAGGCATCTGGGTATCTCAGTGGACTGAGAGCCAGGCCTAGAGAAGGGAGGTCCTCAGTTGAAATCTGGCCTCAGATACTTCCCAGCTGTGTGGCCCTGGATGGGTGCCTTAAACCACATTGCTTAACCATTACCAATCTGCCTTCTGACAATAGGCATCTAAATGGATAAAAACCCAAGGAACTTTAAAGAGACTGGAGGTTATATTTTTAAGGCATTTCAGACTCCAGTGAAAATCTCTGTATTCTTTTGCATTTTACTGTTTGTTTTGTTTATGATTAAACTTTGTGATTTTTAAGTTCATATATTACTGTATTCAATGCTATTCTGTTACACTGAATGATTTTAATGTACTGAGTTTTAACTACTGTTATATTCTGTTGCTTTTCCCCTATGACTATACCAAACAAACATTGAATAAGCCCATATAAAAAACAGCTTTTCTATTTTTGACTTTGTAAATTGTCACATAGAGGATAGATGGACTCCATCAGAAAAACTGCTAGAACAAGTTTTGAAAAAATTAATGTACTAAATATCTCAATTCATTATAAGGGTTCTTTAGACATGATTTTTAGAAATTTTCTTAACAATCTCTGGTCATTTTTGCCTGCCCCTAACATGAGGTAAGGCCCATTCTAGCAGCTGAAGTGAAATACAATTTAACCCCCAACTCCCACATTTCTAAAAATGTGAATAGAAGTTGGGCAGTTAATCTCAGGGCATTTGTACCCCTAAAAAGCCTCCAGAAAAGGAGCATCTCTCATTTATACTCTTCAGCTCACTTTACTTCCACCAGAATGATATCTAGATTTCTTGATGATGTTCTAAACCCAAAATAAGTTTTACTTTGTTTAAAATTATGTTTACCAAGGTTGAAAGATTTGCTAAGATTGTAAAAAATTGTGACAAAGGGGGCAGCTGGGTAGCTCAGTGGATTGAGAGCCAGTCCTAGAGACGGGAGGTCCTAGGTTCAAATCTGGCCTCAGCCACTTCCCAGCTGTGTGACCCTGGGCAAGTCACTTGACCCCCATTGCCTAGCCCTTGCCACTCTTCTGCCTTGGAGCCAATACACAGTATTGACTCCAAGACGGAAGGTAAGGGTTTAAAAAAAAAATTGTGACAAATATCCATCAGTTCATAGGCTTTTAAAAAATGCCATACAGCAACTTATGTGAAATATAATAGTGTGTTTGTTTACTACTGTAATTAATTGGGCTATTGAGAATTTGGGGGATATTGACACCTACATATTTGTACTACTGTTCTTTAAAAATGAAAAATGTTACCTTGTTCAATTCATTTGCTCATACTCACAGTGGATCATGGCCAGATATGAAGAGGAAATGGATCTCATTTTTGGTGAGAAAGCCTTGCATTCTATATTTTCTTAGCTGACACAGTGTTTCAATGATTATAAGCTATATTTTTGAATTTTAAAACTCTTGTATTATATTTTTCTTGCATGTGCAATATACTATTTCAATTTTTTTCTCTCCTTTTTATATTTGAAGCATATGTCACCAGTATTAAGGTTTTCTGTAACTTTTTGATTTTGCAGCAATATAAGTTTAAAATACATTTGCTATAATGTCAATGTATGCCCTAAAAGTTTGAGACTATAAAAATGATGCCACTAATTATTTTTTAAAAAATTATGGGACTTTACTTAATAATTCTGTATGATTCCAGGACAAGATATACACCAAAGAGCCATTGCATAGGGCCAAAGATAAACCAATCCAGAATGGATTGATGCACTTCTAAGCCAATACAAAGGTCTTGAGCCTAGTGTGAAGACTCGAGGTTGCTATGTTTAACATTGTTAAGACATAGGCCTTCCTGGTGTCCACACATACTCTGAAAATACTTACAGATGAGTATCCCCAAATTTGGCTCCTACTTGGCTTCTATAATCTGGTCCCTTTTCTGTCTTTCATAGAGTGGTAACTTTCTGTAGTCCTGGCTACTGACTGGGTAAATGCATCATTGCTTAGATCGTTTTAATTGGGCCTAGATTCAAGGACCTGTTATAGATTTATTTATCCTTTACTTAGAATTTTTACACATAAGAATTTGATAGTCTATATTTTCATCTAGAAATTTTCTTTTTTTATTTGGATTTTTGTGATATCTTTTTAATTTCTCTTGCCAATTGATTCATATACCTCATAACTGCATCCCTAAGTGATCCTGTGTTTTTCAATCACCCTTTTAGTGGGGAAATGTAAAAAATATTATTATTTTAAATTCCAAAGTTTAAATTCTTTTTAAGAAGAATTTTAGGTAAAGAAACCTAAACCTCTCCAAATCCAAAAACTGAACTGTTGGAGAAGACACCACAAAGATGCCTTCAGACCATAAGCTGCACAAGAAGATCAAAAATGAACTTTGAGTGTGGTTGATTGAACATTTATTTGTATGTATACTTTCATGTCAAAGGGGGCTTCCCCCTAACTGGCTTTTTGTCAATGCATCTAGCAATTATTGAGTTTGTTCTTTTTTTCCTCTTATCCTCGAATTATTGTAATCTTTAAGTTGATAATGTTTTCGTGATCCTTTGGGGGAAAAAATTTTTTTTCCCAACAAGGATCAAATGGAGGTATGTAAAAATGGAGATTTGAACCCTGGACTTCAATCCCCAGAAGTCCTTGCTCTAGTTCCCAGGATGCCCTCTAATCTCACCTGAGTTCCTACCTGCGTGGGATCAAAATTTCTATTTAACTAGCTGTAAAAGCCTACTGAGCTCTCTTCCTACTTCCACTTACCTTATGATGTCTCTCATGATGTAAGTGAAATTGATTGCGGCACGTGCTTTCTTATTTTTGTATTTCCTTTCATTCTTAATCTTAAATAAACCTCTAAAATATATAATACTTCTAGCAGAGAAACTAATTTTAACTGCTACAGTTCAGAAGTAAGATTTTCTGTTTTAAAATCAAAAAGTATTCTCAGGGTATCAAAAAGGAGCATTGATTATTATTGAATTTATACACCCCAGTTTAGCTTTTTTTTTTGCTTAGCCTTTACTGCTCTTCTGCCTTGGAACCAATACTTAGTATTGATTCTAAGACAAAAGATAAGAAAGAAAAGAAAAGAAAGAAAAGAAAGGAAAGAAAGAAAGAAAGAAAGAAAGAAAGAAAGAAAGAAAGAAAGAAAGAAAGAAAGAAAGAAAGAAAGAAAGAAAGAAAGAAAGAAAGAAAGAAAGAAAGAAAGAAAGAAAGAGAGAGAGAGAGAGAGAGAGAAAGAAAGAAAGAAAGAAAGAAAGAAAGAAAGAAAGAAAGAAGAAAGAAAGAAAGAAAGAAAGAAAGAAAGAAAGAAAGAAAGAAAGAAAGAAAGAAAGAAAGAAAGAAAGAAAGAAAGAAAGAAAGAAAGAAAGAAAGAAAGAAAGGAAGGAAGGAAGGAAGGAAGGAAGGAAGGAAGGAAGGAAGGAAGGAAGGAAGGAAGGAAGGAAGGAAGGAAGGAAGGAAGGAAGGAAGGAAGGAAGGAAGGAAGGAAGGAAGGAAGGAAGGAAGGAAGGAAGGAGGGAGGGAGGGAGGGAGGGAGGGAGGGAGGGAGGGAAGGAAGGAAGGTTTGGAAACATGAAGATAAGTGCCAGAAAAGTCAGGCACAATATGACTCTAAAATTTGAAAGGAGGAGTTAGCTCAAAAGGGATGAGAGAGTGCCCACACACGAATAGTTAAACAATTTTGCTGAAAAGACAAAATGAAAGCCAAGTAAATTGGGATAAATTTAAATAGCCAAATCTTCAATAAAATTTGGGCAAAGCCAAACCACAAGAGAAACCAAAACAGAACCTTCCATGAACCTATCACAAGTCCTGTGTGTGTTAATAAGAATCCTTTGTATGTAGCAGAACCCCAAATATTTTGCAGCCATCTTCAGTATTATTAGAGTTTATTGGGGTCCAGTGACATTCTGGATATGGACAACCTTTAATCACATCAGATGGGATTTAAATAGTATAATATTTTTTCCCAAACAGTGTAATAAATCATTTCCCCCATTATTTTCCTCCATTTGGCTTTAGCTTTACTGAGCACAACATTCTCCAATTAATGAAAATATAATTACTGAAGAAGAAAAGGTGAGTGTAGGTATCAAAGGTAATTCATTAAAATAACTTCAATCAACAGATGTCTTCTTTATTATCCATCTTGTCTAAAGCTTGATATAGTTCATTTAAGGAGGACTAGGGGCCACATTGGTGACAAACTCTTTACAATGTTTCATAGCCAGAAGGATCAATTTGGGTAAGTATTATGGGTTTTAATCAGGCAGCTTAAACTTATACTAGGAAACAAGTGCACTACAGCCATCAGTAAAACTACCACACCATTAGAAAACTTAAGCTGTACTCTTTGGCACTATGCCCAATGCCACTTCTAGGTTCTCCCTCTACTACTAAAACTCTATAACCATTCTTCCCTTTAAGGTTCACTCAATTTATCTACCACCCAATTAAAATTCTGGGTTTTGTTCCCAAACTAGATTTTGTTGCCAACCTAGACAGGAAGTTTCTTCAAAGCAAGAACTGTGTGAGTATCACAGTGGTTCTGGTGGGAAACAGTCAAGTCACCCCAGTCCTAGTCTACATCTTAGTACTGAGGACTCCAGGTGTCCAGAAAACTATGGAGTCTGTGTATAAACCTGACCTGGGAATTATTCAAGAAGTGTTAAAACTATCCAAGAGCTCTTGGGGATAGATCTGCTATTTGTTAATTCAGCTCTCTCTTTTTCTCTCTTTCCTCTTTCTCTTCTTGTACTTCTCTTACCTTCCTGTGACATTAGAAATAAACTGGATACCTGGTCTGTGACTATATACTGGCAATAGCAAATGTAAGGACCATCACACCTTGTTGGCAGATTTCTAAGGAGAAAATGCAATAATCCTTTAAGAATGCTGTTTAAAAAATTGCAATGAATTTAGAGTGCTAAGAAAGTTTAATGAAGTTTCATACTTGAAAATGTCCTCCTAGGTTTCTGGCATCTGATGATAAACTGTCCTAGTAAGCAAGGGATTTACTGCAACTTCAGAATTCAGCAGGAAATAAGGTTTAGTGGGATGGGGTGGGGGAGACATACAAACTCTATCATTTCAACCCTGGCTAGATTGAGGCTACAGAGATAGTCAGACAAGCAAAAAAACAAAAACTTTTTCCAGGTTTGTAGAAATTTCTGGCACTATAGAGACTAAATTTGTAACTGAAACATAATATCTTTATTGTAAATTTCAAATTTATGGTTCGCTGATTTTTTTAAATGCTGAAATATTTTAAAGAAGGAAAATATGAGACTACCACTTTAAGTCTTTGGAATGAAGCTAATTGGAAACAGTGGGCTGTATAATTTGAGGAACTAATGGCCCTTGGGAAAATGGTATTGTGAATGATACCACGTGAGATTATAAATTCAGATTTGATTTGATTGAATTATCTTAAGACAAAATTATAATGTAGTCACATTTAAAATGAGATAATTATGATGTTTGGTCCTCTATAGATATATTAGACTTCAATGAAAAATACACTTAATATTTGGCATTATAGTAATATGAAATTACATGAATAAGAAATAAAAGTGTAAGTAATTTATACTGGTCTTTTGAAAGTGGTTAGTATGGAATGTCAAAGTGATAGAAGTGATTTACTATTTAAAAAAGATTCAGAAATACAGTCAACTAAATCAATGTTATTGGACTGGTAAAAAGTTTTTTGGCAAGTTTTTTGAAGCTCATAACATTATTATGTTCTTTTTAGGTTTCTAGTTTTTCTTGTATTGTGATTTTTGAGAAAATCATTACATAAGAATTGCTGATAATTTGAGAAATGCTATCCAGAGAGTATAATTGTATCATTAGAAAATTAACTCTTTGGGGGCAATTAGGTGACTCAGTAGATAGAAAGCCAAACTTGGAAATGGGAGGTCCTGGTTTCAAATCTGTCCTCAGATACTTCCTAGCTATGTGACCTTGGGCAAGTCATTTGACCCCCATTGCCTACCTGCTCTTCTACCTTAGAACCAATACATAATATTGATTCTAAGACAAAAAATAAGGGCTTTAAAAAAAAGAAAATTAAATCTCCTCTTTGGATAAAGACTGTTGCCCTTATGATTTAAAAAACTGTTAAGAATTTAATTGCAAATTTAATTTAATTGTGCTTTTAAATGACCAATAATATTTACTTTGTGAATATCTGAGAGGTTCTTTAGGAATTTGCCAGATTTTTCAATTCCTTGGAACTTCAGACTTGTCAGTCATAAATCCTATAAATTCTGTTAGAGAAGTTGCTGGAAGAATGTTCTTAAGTTCTAAAATGATGAAGTAGTTTAATGAGAAACTAGGATTTCTCACAGCTGAAGTAAAGAAATTTACAAGTTTATTTTATAAAGAATGATTTTTATCTGGTAGTTTATTTGGCCATTGCTTATGAAAATTATGAAAGTACACTAGGAATAATGTGTTACCCGATTTAGTATTAACAGATCCTAAATTTAAAGATTTAGGATCTTTCTTTAGGAGTTATTATGTAAATTTTTCAGATGTGGATATCTGTCAGCCTCAAAATACAGCCAGTTGAATGAATGGCCTATTAAATTCAGGCAATAAGGAAAAGATGGTGGAGTAGGAAGCTTCCTTGCTTTCTGAAGACTCTCCACAAACAACCAAAAATAACCCCACAGAATAAATACTGAAAGCAGCAAAAACAGGCAGAAGTGAATCAAAAACACCTGGGGGGGGGGGGGGGGGGGAGTTTCTTACTTCCCTAACCTCAATCCCATCTCAGAAGGCCCTGGAGGGCAGAAACTAAATGAACAGCTTGGAATCAATAAAACAGCCCCTGAGGGCAGGACTTTCACTCTCACCTTGTTTGCTGAGCCCAATAACTTACATCCAGAAAGATAACTGCTAGTATCTGTACGTAAAAGGCCCTGGAAGCAGCTGTATTGGTGGCAACCTTGGCTCAGGAGATCCCCACTGGCTGGCAGCTAGGGATTGAAGTGATAGATACCTAAGCGAAAGGACCTCATGTTCACTGCTGACAGGTGAGGGATTTTGAAGACAAAAGGAACATAGAGTGGATGCTGGTTCTATCAGGGGCCATAGCAGTGAGAGAGGAAGAGTGAGGAAGGAGCACACACCAGTGAGTGTGGTTGCTGAGGTATTGGGGCTCTGTCAGCTGTGATCATTCTCAGGAGAGTGGGGTCCCTGGTTGCTGTCACAGGTGATATGGCCTATCTATATAAGGTTGCAGTGGCAGAACTGCCCACAGGCTCTGATTAGAGAACTCAAGGTCAATCAAAGACTGGGTCTTAAGCAGGGAATACATAGAGATTACATCAAATGCTGGATTTTATAAAAAACTGGACTAACTAAATAAGGCCCAGGAAAACACACACACAAAAAATCCTAAAACCTGAGGTAATATATCCAAGCACTATATAACCCTGGGAGTCCAGCAAAAAGCCAATAAAGCCTACTGGCACTAAAATTTAAAGAAAATTTTTTAAATGAGCAACCAAAGGAGAAAGAACCTGACTATTGATAGTGTAAAAAATTAAATTTAAATCTGGATAATAAAAATATTATAATTTAGGAGATTTATTAAATGATCATTATAAATAAAGGAATAAAAGGTCACAAATAAAAAGACCATGTGCCCATGGCTGATCAGCCCATTTAAAATCCCTATGCTTAGCTTACCACCATCACCATGCTCACTTCAAGCCAAAAAAAAAAGAGTGGTCTGCCAATCCACTAGCCTAATATCCCCTGTCTACAGGAAGTATGTAATGACAAGAAGTTAGTGGGCTTCCGGGAGATGTAGTTCTTTTTTCTGGGTAACACATTTTCAATTATACATCCCTCCCTGATGATCAATTTGGGGGGAGAGGAGGCTAATTTCCCCAATTTGATCACTTAACACAATCAACTTTTAAATTAAAGTAATTTGGGGATAAAAAGAAAAGAGAACAAAACCAATGATTGCTAGGTGCACTGACAAAAAGTCAGTTAGGGGGCAGTCCCCTTCAGCATAAGAGTATACATATAAAACAAATGCATTCAACCCCACACAGTTCAAATCACCACATCCCAAAGTTTACTCTGGATCTTCTGGCGCACAGTGTGGTCTGTAGAGGCATCTTCATGGTGCCTTCTCCAAACAGTTCACTTTCTGGATTCAGAGAGGTATCATGTTTCTTAACCTAAAATTACTCTCAAAAAGAATTTAAACTTTGCAATTTTGAATAATAATAATACATTCCCCCTGAAGAGAGTGTTAAAAAAAACACAGGGATCACTTAGGAATGCATGGCTCAGTTATATCAAAAACATCAAAAAAATCCAAATTAAAGAAAAAACATACATTCTCAATGAAATCTGGACTATCAAAGTCTTATGTGTAAAAATTCTAAGTAATGGAAAAATAAACTTATAACAGGTCCTTGAATCAGGGCCCAATTAAAGTAATTTCTATCTAACAAGTCTGTAGGACAAATGCAGTAATATTTCACTTACCCATTTGCAGCCAAGACTACAGGAAGTTGCCATACTATAAGAGAAAAAAAAAAGGATTAGATTTTTGTGTAATAAGGAAGTGTTATTCCCTGGTCTGATTTTACCTTCACTCTCAGGGATAGGGAGAGCCAGGATGATAGCCAAACTTCAGTACTTGTCTATGAGTATTTCACAAAGAGTGTGGATACAAAGCATCCTGCATCTTAACATGTCAAGCACCAGAATCTCAAGTCTCACACTAGGTACGAGTCCTTTTGTATTGGCTTAGAAGTTCATCAATCCTACCTGAATTGGTTTGGTCCCTTTTGACCTTGTGCTCCTTGGCACTGTGCAGATTTTCATCAACCCCATTGGGATTAGTTGGTCTCATTGACCTTGTGCTTCTTTGTACTGTAGAATGGCTCTTTTGTTCCCTTCTCCTGAGATCAGACACAATCATTAATCACAGTTCTATAATATTTATAAATAAATTTCTGGTTTCCATAGTCTAAAGCTTTGGGGTATGTATTAATATTATAAAAATATATATTTTAACTTATATTACTGTAAAATAAAAAAATTAATCTTCTCAATACTGTTAATATGTGCTTTAAATACAAAAAGGAGAGAAAAATTAAACTGAAATAGTATATTGCACATGCAAGCAAAAACAATAATAAAAGAGTTTTAAAAATCAAAAATATATAGCTTACAATCATTGACACACTGCGCCAGCTAAGGAAAGTTAGAATACAAAAGTTTCTCACCAAAAATGAGATCTACTTCCTTTTCAAACTTGGCCATGATCCACTAACAGATTTTTATTAAGAACAGTAGTACAGCATGTAATGTACATTCATGAAGTATCAAAATCTCCAAAGTTATAATAGCCCATTTAATTACAATAGCAAACAAACCCACTATCATTAGAACTCACATGAGTCTGCTATAAGACATTTAAAACTAATGGATACTTGTCAAAATTTTTTCAGGTGTAGCAATGTTTCAACCTTGGCTGACATATTTTTAAAAATCTATTTCTGCCATCATTACAAAAATGTGGCAGAGGAGTCTAGAAAAAAAAACACCTTATGCTATTGATGTTGGGTCTAAAAATGTCACCAAAAATCTAGATCATTCTGGTGGAAGAGTAGAATAAGCAGAAGAGTTACAAATGAGAGATGCTCCCTCTTGGGAGCCATCCAGGAGTACCACTCCCTGGGATCAACTCCCCAGCTCTTTTAGTATGAGACTCTAATGTCTCATCCATTCACATTTTTACAAATGCAGAGGTGGGGATTATAATAGTGCTTCACTTCAGCTACTAAAATGGACTCTTTACCTCTTGTTACAAATAACTCAGAGGTAGGCAAAATGATCAGTCAAAGTTGTTGAAAAAAATCTAAAATTCATGTTTGAAGACCCCTTAAAATCAATTTCAGATATTTAGATCATTAAATTCTTCAAAGGTTGTTAGCCAGATTGAGTCCATCCATCACCTATGTGACAATTAAGAAATGCAAAATGGGAAAAAAACTGTTTATGGGCTTTCAGTAGCCATAGGGGAAAGGTAACAGAATATAACAGTAGTTAAAACACAGTAGATTAAAATGATTCAGTGTAAGAATAGTATTGATCAGATTAATATATGAGCTTAAAATCAACCAAATTAGATCTTAAAGCATACAATCAACAAAATACAATAAGATACAGAGACTTTCATTTTTAAAAAATGGAGTCTGAAAAGGCTTACAATTTCACCTCCAGACTCTTTAAAGTTCCTTTTTCTATCTGTTCAGATTCCTTTTGTCAGAGCTCTTAGATCTCCCATAAAGAGGGAGAACTCCCATAAAGAGGGAGCATAGTGTGAAGGAATCCCAAATTGGATAAATCTTAGAGACTGGGCAGACCCAAATGGCAAAGGGTTGTAATGTAAGGATGATATTAGAAAATAAGTATTGTTTTATTAGTTTAGAGATAACGATGATCAAATCTTTGGCAGCTGTGTTTAAATATTTAAAAGCAAGCATCAAGAAAGCTACTGCAAAGAGTGATCTAATGTTAAAAGTGAACTATCTAGAGACTAAACTAGATAGAATGCAAACTCAATATGAGGAATTACTCAAGGCCATAGGGACAATGGCAGAAACTAAAAAACATCATGCAACTAAATTAGAGGGCGCAATTAAATCAGATAAACCAACTAAATTAAAAACGAAAACTGAAGCACTAGAAAACAAACCAGCTCATATGATCCCTCTAAGGGAGGTACCCATAGTGTCCCCAGAGCATGATATAGTGAATCTCATGTGCCACAGAAAGTTTACTCAAGCTGATATAGACAGTTTTAAGAAAAATATTCCATCATATGAAGAAGAACCCATGGCAGTTGTAAAGTAGTTTAAGCATTTAGTTAAGCTTTACAATCCTTTTTATTTGGACTTTGATATCCTTATGGATGAATTATTAACAAGAAGGGAGAAACAGCAGATTATACAGGACACTAATGATAACCCCCAAATTACCAATTAATCATCTGAGGATCCTGATTGGGAATATAATCTTTTGCAGGGTACAGAGACTTAACTACAGCCAGGGAGGCAATAATTGAAACTATGAGGCAAAATTCCAGACGCCTAGGAACCTGGTCTAAATTTGAGTGCCTAAATCAAGAAGTGGGAGAGACTACCTCCACTTTTCCTCTATAGAATTATTGACTGTGCAGAAAAATGGGTTGGGTTGAATACTTTAACAGATGAACATGTAAATTCCATTCACAGGCAGTTTGCAAAAAAATGCATGCCCTGTGGTCTGAAATTATTTTCAGAGTAACTGTCCAAATTGGTTTGACATGGGTCCTGATGAAATTAGAAGTGATAACTATGTTTTCCAAGATGAGAAAGATAGGCAATCAGAAGAGAAAAACAATATAATTGATAACAACCAAAGAAATCAGAGAGCTTAAACAAAAACTGAAATCCAATGAAGTGCAGGAAAAAACTGTAGCTGTGCTAAGAACTTATAGACAACCCAGAAATGATTACAAGCCCAGACAATACAAACAAACCCCAAGATGTTTTCTTTGTATTAGACCTGGTCATCTCATGAGAGAATGCAGATTTAGGGGACAATACTTTGGACAAACTTCAGAGGAAACTTAGGCAATAGATTTAATCACTTTAATGATTCAGGCAAAATGGATATAGAAATTATGGGTTTAATAATGCATTCCAGTATGGGAGACCAAACTACCCAAATTATTTTGACACTGGATGTTACCATAATTCACAACAAGCCACCGACATGAATATTATGCAAGAATATATCATAGCAGGTGCTTGTCCAAAATATTCCCAAGTAGCTGGTGGGAGTCCCCAAAAACTCGATATGCGAAAAAGTGCAACTTCATTACGAAAGTGTGCCAAAGCTTGTGCAATTAAAAATATACTATAAGGAGGAAATGAACTATAAAGAATGGGCAATGGAATAAAAACTAATGAAAATGACAAGATTTTTAAAACATGGGAAATTAGTACAAGAGAAATCAATGAAGAATTAGAGAATGAGGAACAGGAAAAAGTGTTGTTTTCCTGATCCTTGTGTTAGCTCCTGTGATGCCGGTCCATTCTCCAGAAAATAACACAGAACCCCATGTAATCCTAAAAATAGGAACACAAATTTATGATTGTCTCTTAGACACAGGTGCTCCCAAATCTGTGTTGCAGAAATCCCCTTAGGAGTGCAAAGCAGTGGATTCAATAGAAGTTGTGGGTGAGATAGGTGTCTATTAGATTATGCACTGCATATGATAAAACCTGAAGATTCCATTTACATAAAAACTTTAATAGAACTAGCACAACACAACTATTATGGGTAGGACCATCCCGTGTTATTTTGACAACATCATCAGTTATTCGTTTATTAGAGAAAGAATCATGGCTGCATTGCTCACATGTGAAAAAAGCAGCAGAAGAGATTGCATTAGACAACATGGATGCAGTCAAAAAGATATCAGAAGAAGAAGAATGAAATGGAGAAAGAGATCAAGATCAAGACAAAGGAGAAGACAACATAGAAGAAACATAGATGACAGCAAAAAATATGGTTGAACTGTAACAAAGACATTGAAAAATAACACAGAGAAGAGGAACAAAGACTGATTATGGACATGAACTATAAGATTTTTTGCACCGTTCTAACATTACATACTTTCACTATAGTTGCAAATAAGCACTATATAGTAACAACAAGAAGTCAGAAGACAGTAGCAGAGGAGGTGACTTTAAAGATTTGGTAACTATTCACTACAAAATAAGATACACTTTTAGGATACAGCTCTCACAAACTCTGCAACATCATAACCAGGTGATAAGTATCCTTAGAAAGAAATAAATACAGATAAATCACCTTGGGAAAATAATAATAATTGTACACATTAAAATGATAAGATCTCATCTCACAGGAAGACTTTATGTGTTCCTAGGAGATAAAATCAAGAAAACATACATATCGATCTAAAGAAAATCTTTTAAGTTTTTCTCAGACTATCTTAAGGGGGGGAAGTTTATTTTCCTCCTGCAATATGTAAATAGTTTATATAAAACACATACATAACTGTAGAAATTGTACAGATCTGTATATTTATATAGATGTGTATATAGTTAAATTATTTTAAGGTTTTGATTTTATTAGTTGTAGCCTCTCGCCAGCGAGAAGCCACAAGATAAGAAAGAGAGAAAAAGGATTGTAGTTTAGGATTCCTCAAGGGGCGTGACAGAGCCAAGTTCGAGATAGCAGAAATGAGTCAGAAACCAGGCCATATTGATTCCCATGGAGCCGCAACCATACTCCAACCACTAAACCTCTTTCAAAAAGGCTAATTCCGTCCAGTGATCCAGATTTAACACTACACTGGTCAGAGGATGATATAGCTTAGCTGAGAGAATAAACAGAGTATAATAGGATGAATTAGAGAGTGCTAGGTATTAGCATTGGAAAAGAGAGAAACCTGGCCGAAGGCCAGGCTTCAGGTGAGAGATAGAGAGGAGAGAAAAAGAGAAGAGATAGGGTTAGGCAATCCTGTGAGGTCTCAGGGATCGAGATGGCTGCAAACTCTCCTTTTAATCTCTTTGATATGCAAATGTACTCAATACATATTGATGAGTTACATAGTGTATTGCCATTGGTTAATTGCAAATTACGACAAGGTGAAGGTGGGGTTTTATCCCAGGTGGGTAAGACAAAGGGAAGTAAGTTTTCGCTCCCTAACCTTAGCCATGCTGGGAACAGAGTTCATTGCCATGCGCAGGAATAGCCATGTGCCCACACACAATCCCTGTATCTGGATTATACATGTGGCCTGGACTGCTACATTAGTATAGTAAGTTTATTTTGAGTTTTAATGTGGTTAGTTTTAGTTTTCAGCATTAATGATAGGATAAGGTCTTAGCATAGTAAAAAAGGTTTGTTTAAATTTTTCAAATAGATTTTGTAAAATGAAGTTTGCATGAGTTTTGCATAGTTATTATTTTAGATAGACTTTAGTTTTTGTAAAACATAAGTTAGTTTGAAACTGTATTGTATTTTTTCAAAAGTTTGCATTTTGTATTTTGAATTTCTTTAATTGTATGTTTTGCACTTGCAGGTCTGCAAATATGTCTTCATTGATTATTTGTTTTCATTGAAATTTTCATTTTTTTCATGTATATCCCTAGTACAGGTTAGCATAAATAAAATGTAGCAATAAGAATAGGATAAGGTAATGGTACTGATTCCAAAACCAGACCTGTCAAAAACAGAGAAAGAAAACTATAGACCAATCTCCTTAATGAACATAGTTGCAAAAATCTTAAATAGGATACTAGCAAAAAGACTCCAGTAAGTGATCATGAGGGTTATTCATTATGACCAGGTGGGATTTATACCAGGAATGCAAGAATAGTTCAATATTAGGAAAACCATCCACATAATTGACCATATTAACAAACAAATGAACAAAAATCATATGATTATATCAATAGATGCAGAAAAAGACTTTGACAAAATACAGTACTCATTCCTATTGAAAACACTAGAAAGAATAGGAATAGAAGAGTCTTTCCTAAAAATAATAAACAGTATATATCTAAAACCATTAACAAACATATCTGCAATGGGGATAAACTAGAAGCCTTCCCAATAAGATCAGGAGTGAAACAAGGATGCCCATTATTACTTCTATTATTTAATATTGTACTAGAAACACTAGCAGTAGCAATTAGAGAAGAAAAAGAAATTGAAGGTATTAAAATAGGTAATGAAGAGACCAAGCTATCATTCTTTGCAGATGATATGATGGTGTACTTAAAGAATCTTAGAGAATCAACTAAAAAGCTAGTTGAAATAATCAACAACTTTAGCAAAGTTGCAGGATACAAAATAAACTTTCATAACTCATCAGCATTTCTATATATTTCCAACACATCTCAGCAGCAAGAATTAGAAAGAGAAATTCCATTTAAAATCACCATAGACAATATAAAATACTTAGGAATCTATCTGCCAAGACAAACACAGGAACTATATGAACACAACTGAAAACACTCTTCACACAATTAAAACTAGATCTAAACAATTGGAAAAACATTGATTGCTCATGGGTAGGATGAGCTAAAATAATAAAAATGACAATCCTACCCAAACTAATTTACTTGCAGTACCAGATCTTAAACTGTACTATAAAGCAGAGGTCATCAAAACAATATGGTACTGGCTAAGAGACAGAAAGGAGGACCAGTAGAATAGACTTGGGATAAGTGACCTCAGCAAGACAGTCTACGATAAGCCCAAAGATCCTAGCTTTGGGGACAAAAATCCATTATTTGATAAAAATTTCTGGGGAAATTGGAAGACAATGTGGGAGAGATTGGGTGTGGATCAACATCTCACACCCTACACCAAGATAAACTCAGAATGGGTGAATGATTTTAATATAAAGAAGGAAACTATAAGTAAATTAGGTGAACACAGAAAAGTATGTACGTCAGATCTTTGGGAAACAAAAGATTCTAAGACCAAGCAAGAATTAGAAAAAAATCACAAAATGTAAAATAATTTTGATTACATTAAATTAAAAAGGTTTTGTATAAACAAAGCCAATGCAACTAAAATTAGAAGGGGAGCAACAAATTGGGAAATAATCTTCATAGCAAAAACCTCTGACAAAGGTCTAATTACTCAAATTTATAAAGAATTAAATCAATTATACAAAAAAATCAAGCCATTCCCCAATTGATAAATTGGCAAGGGACATGAATAGGAAATTTTCAGATAAAGAAATCAAAACTATTAATAAGCACATGAAAAAGTGTTCTAAATCTCTTATAATCATAGAGATGCAAATCAAAACAACTCTGAGGTATCACTTCACACTTAGCAGATTGACTAACATGACAGCAAAGGAAAATAATGAATGCTGGAGGGGATTTTGGGACATTAATGCATTGCTGGTGGAGTTGTGAATTGATTCAACCATTCTGGAGGGCAATTTGGAACTATGCCCAAAGGGTGATAAAAGACTGTCTGCCCTTTGATCCAGCCATAGCACTGCTGGGTTTGTACCCCAAAGAGATAATAAGGAAAAAAGACATGGACAAGAATATTCATAGCTGCGCTCTTTGTGGTGGCAAAAAATTGGAAAATGAGGGGATACCCTTCAATTGAGGAATAGCTGAACAAATTGTGGTATATGTTGGTGATGGAATACTATTGCGCTCAAAGGAATAATAAAGTGGAGAAATTCCATGGGGACTGGAACAACCTCCAGGAAGTGATGCAGAGTGAGAGGAGCAGAACCAGGAAAACATTATACACAGAGACTGATACACTGTGGTACAATCGAATGTAATGGACTTCTCCATTAGTGGCAATGCAGTGATCCTGAACAACTAGGAGGAATCTAGGAGAAAAACCACTATCCACATTCAGAGGAAACATTATGGGAGTAAAAACACCAAAGAAAAACAACTGCTTGAATACATGGATCGAAGGGATATGGTTGGGGATGTAGACTAAATGAACATCCTAGTGCAAACATCAACAACATGGAAATAGGTTCTGATCAAAGACACAGTAATAGCCAATGAAATTGTGTGTGGGCTGTGGGAAGGGTGGGTGGAGGGGAGGGGGGGAAATAATGTGATTATTGTAACCAAGGAATAGTGTTCTAAATTGACTAAATAAACTAATTCAAATGGAAAAAAAAAAGAATATTCATAGCTGTGCTCTTTGTGGTGGCAAAAAATTGGAAAATAAGGGGATGCCCTTCAATTGGGGAATGGCTGAACAAATTGTGGTATCTGTTGGTGATGGAATACTATTGTGCTCAAAGGAATGATGAGCTGGAGGAATTCCGTGTGAACTGAAATGACCTCCAGGAATTGATGCAGAGTGAAAGGAGCAGAACCAGGAGAACATTATACACATAGACTGATACACTGTGGTACAATTGAATGTAATGAACTTCTCCATTTGTGGCTATGCAGTCAGTGATCCTGAACAACTCAGAAGGATTTATGAGAAAGAACACTATCCACATTCAGAGGAAAAACTGTGGGACCAGAAACAGAAGAAAAACAAGTGCTTGATTACATGGGTTGAGGGGGATATGATTGAGGGTGTAGACTCCAAATGATCATCCAAGTGCAAACATCAACAACATGAAAACAGGTTTTGATCAAGGACACATGGAAAACCTAGTGGAATTGCACATCACCTATGGGAAGGGGTGGGGGGAGGGGATCAAACAATATGATTCTTATAACCAAGGAATAGTGTTCTAAATTGACTAAATAAATTTTTCGAAAAAATAAAATAAAATAAAAAATTTTCCAACAAAAAAGAATAGGATAAGATAAGCACAAGATTAAGACTATTTAGGAAATATAATAATAGGGTTAGGTATAGCTTTAGAATATATAGAATAGTGAGACTATGGAAGATATTTTTTTTATCTCTCCATATGCTTGAAGGGCGAAATTGTAAGGATGATATGAGAAAATAAGTATTGTTTTATTAGTTTAGAGAGAAGAAGTAAAGTGGCTGGCTTGGAAAGAGAACTGGAGTTTGAAGCAGAGCTGAGAGAGCATGTTGATTTTAGATGTTGACAGTTATAACCGTTTTTCTGTATCAATGACTCTCTCTGGTAGTTGTGGGTTGGTCTCTGGCAGTTGGCAGAGACATGTACTCAGAGACTCTCTCGGGGATAGAGGAGGTAACATCTTTGCCTCTCTCTCTGTCTGTCTGAGGGAATGATGTGAAGGAGCTTGGTGTTTTCCTTTCCCAACTTGGGAAACACTATTGAATATCTATTGTGGTTTTTATAGATTATTTAATTCTGAGAAGACCAAAGAAAAACCTGGTCTTTGGTTTGGACTCTGAGTTTTAACAGACTCAGAGGCCTAACTTGATTCTTGTTGAGACTCAACTAGCTAGACTTTGCTATTTTATAATTTGAAGGCAAAGTTAAGAATTATAAGGATGATAGCAGTAGTTTTTATTTAGATAGTATAAATTTGGGTTAATTAGATCAGATTAGTGTAGCCTATGAATCACAGGAGAAGCAGTTCCTTGCAGAACCAGGGAGTTTATTTGGATGGATTTAGAATCCCTTAGAATTAGAAATCCTTTATTTATCCATATATATTTCAATAAATTTTTTTTATTTTTATAATAAGAGTCTCTTTAGCGTCCTTGTGCCTGGCCCTGAAGGGAAGTTCACATTTGAGCTTCACTTCATCACTGAAGATACTTTTGATTACATATATGAAAATTATCTGAACAATTTTAAGATTTTTCTATCTATATTTATGTAGCTCACCATTATCATTTTTTATTTGTACAACTGGAAGATGAATTTCTCCCCTGAATTTCAAGCAGAATAAGTAAAAGGATCAGTGCACTCATTAAAAAACATCCTAAAGCTGGAAGCTGTTTGAAATAGGTAATGAACTGTTCTTTCAAAGAATGCCCCATGCTTGTAATTTACTTTCTGTTTGGAAGAGTAACTTCCTTCTTCCCTTCCCCTTCCCCCTGAGGTAAAATGCTAGGGAGCATTTTGTTTCCCCAGCCACATGTATAGGGAGTTAGGAGGCTAGTCATTGCCTAAGGAAAATACATCCCAGTTTTTACCAGATGCCTGGAGAGTGACTCCAAGTTTGTGAGTTCCAAAGATACAGCAGCAGCTACCAGCAGCCCAACAGGACCAGCAACAGTGGTCAGGGTTGGGGTCAGGGCAGAGGCAGATTCAGGAGCAGAATTGTTGGGGGTTCAGGGGCCAGGGCCAGGAACAGGAGCAGGAGCAGGAGCAGGCATTATCAGCAACAGCAATACCAGAGGTAGTAGCGAGGATCATGGCTCAGGCAGATGGACCAAGAGACGTGGCTTATCTCTTCTTCGCCAAGAGTCCCCAGGCTAAAAGTTGCCAATTGGGAGAGCAACCAGGCAAAAAGTAGGGAAAGAAAAAGGCAGCAGTTCCAAAGAGAGTTCAGAGTTCTCTCAGAGGTTTCAAGGGTGGGTGGGGGGTGGGTGGGGTAGGGGGTGAAAAACATTGGCAGGATAAAGGTAGCTTTAAAATTTTATCTAGGCTATCTTAAAATTTTGAGAGGTTCTTCTCTGACTAGTGGTTGCCATCAATGTAAAAATTAAAATTAGATCTCAATAATAAAAATATTATATTTTAGGAGATTTATTAAATTACCATTAGAAATAAAGGAATAAAAGGTAACAAATAAAAATACCATGTGCCCATGGCTGATCAGCCCATTTAAAATCCCCGTACTTAGCTTACCACCACCACCATGCTCACATCAAGCCGAAAAAAAGAGAGCAGCCCACCAACCCACTGGCCTAATATCCCCTCTCTACAGGAAGTACAGAATGACAGGGAGTCAATGGACTCCCAGGAGATGTAGTTCTTTTTTTTCTGGGTAACAGGTTTTCAATTATACAATAGTTACTATGAGGACAGAGAAGACCTCAGTTCAAACGCAGAGGATGATGAAGCAAAAATACCTACTTCATAAACAGTAAAGAAATACAATAAATGGTCACAAGCTCAAAAAGAGCTTTTGGAAGTTTTAAAAAGACCTCCAAAATCAAATAAGAGAGGTTGAGGTAAAACTAGGGGGGAAATGAGCAATGCAAGAAAATTATGAAAGATCACCTAACTAGAAAAAGAGATCCAGCAACATATGGAAGAAAATTATCAATTAAGAAGTAAAATTGGACAAGAGGAAACTAATGATTTCCTAAGGCAAAAGAAATAGTAAATCAAAATCAAAAGAATGAAGTAACAGAAGAGAATTTGAAACATCTTTTCACAAAAACAACTGCCCTAGAAAATAGATCAATGAGAGACAACATAAGAATAGTTGGATTCCCAAAAAGTTACCATTAAAAAAAGAGTTTAGATACCACACTCCAAGAAATTATCAAGGAAAATTGCCCAGAAGTTCTAGTCAGAGGTTAAAATAAGAACTAAAAAAATCTACCAATCACCACCCCAAAGAGGCCCAAAGATGAAAAAGCACAGGAATATCATTGCTAAGTTTGTAATTCCCAGGTTAAGGAAAAAATATTACCAGAACAAGATAACAATTTAAATACTTTGAAGTGAAAGAGAGGAATATGCTAGAAGAAGAAGACAAGCAGATCCATCACACTGGGGACCAATTTGAGCTGGGGAAGGACAGGAAGGAGAGAGAGTTCTGAAGACAGAACAGAAGTGAGAGAATCTGGACAGTTGGAGAGGACTTCTTTGTGGGAAACTCACCTGAAAGGTTGACCTGAGCAGATCTCTGAGCCAGTACCATCCTCCTATGACTTCTAACCCATTATCCAGAGAAGACAAGCAGAGTGAATAGGACTTTGCTAAAAGCCATTCACCATAAGAAGATCTCCTCCAAATTCCCTAAAAGTCCTTGAACTTGTTACAATAGCTAGAACAGCTAGAAAGTCAGGACATCTCCACAACTGACCTCAGAGGGTCAAAGCCTGACCCTGTCAGACTTGGGGAGAAGGGGTTCAGTTACTTCTAGGGACCTCCCACTCCCTATTTCTCAGTACCTCATTCCTCAATTCAATTGCCCTACCCTTCAATTGTTCCCTTAGAATAAATAGCTGTTCATAAGATCAAGTGCCTGCTTCTTAGTATCCAAGTAGGGAGACTTGAAGTTTGGGGGGAGGGAAGTTATATTTCTCTCCTCAGAGAGGGAGAAGCTGTCTGTATTATACTTTGTTTCAACAAGTCTCTGAGGGAATAGAAGTTTGTGAGCCTAAAGGCAACCAGAGTGGGGTTTGCCAGGGAGAGGAGAGAGGGAAAACCAATCTATCCCCTTTCTCTCTACCCTTGACTTCATTTTCATCTTCACCTCACTCTGGTCCTGACTCAATAGAGAGAGATACCATACTCTTTCCCTATATTACAGGAGTTACAGTCAGAATAACACAAGACTTAATAGCTACAACATTAAAAGAATGCCAGATATGGAACAGCATTTTGTTGAGCAAATAACTGGGCTTAGAACGAAGAATAGTCTATCCAAGAAAACTGAAAATAATTATAAAAGGTAAAAATAAATATTTAAGTAACTAAAGGAGTGTCGACTATTCCTGGAAAAAAAAATCAAGAATGCTTTAGAAAATTTGATCTACAAGAAACATACAAAGGCAATGATGAAAGGCTAAGCATAAGAGACCTCAAAGGGTCAACATGTTTGACTCTTTTATGGGAAAATGTTCTCTAGAGCCCCTAGGAATGATATAGTTATCTGAGTATTTTGAAGGGGAATGTATCAATGGAAAAGTTGAGGTCAAGGTGAATGCAATGGAATGAGCCAAAATGGGAATGCAGTAGATCAGGACGAGGTAGGGTGGAATGGCTATCTCATATGGAGGAGGAATGAGTGGAGGAACTAACAGGGAGAAGGGAGGAGTGGTGAAGGGCTGGAATTACTAGAACCTGACTCTTAGCAGATCTGGGATAAAGAGAGAACAAAATTCACAATTAGAAGGGTAAAAATATTCTTAATGTACAGAGAAACAGTAGCAAAAAAGGAAGGGTCAAGAGAGGAATTGGAATAGGACAAGGGAGGGATCAAGCAAAGGAAAGCCCTTTAAGGGACTGAAGAACAAAGAGAAAGAATAGATTAAGAGAAAGGAAGGTGAAGGGATAAGAAAAGGGAAGGATACAGAGAATGGAATACATATTAAGAAATAGTGAGAATAGCTGGATGGCTCAATAGATTAAAAGCTAGTCCCAGAGATGGGAGGTCCTGGGTTCAAATCTAGCCTCAGACACTTGCCAGCTGTGTGACCCTGGGTAAGCCACTTTATCACAATTGCTTAGGCCTCACTATTCTACTGCCTTAGAACCGATACCCAATATTGATTCTAAGATGGAAGATAAGGGTTTAAAAAAAATAGTGGGTTACCATGAGAGAATAAAATTGGAACTCAGAATAAAGGGAGGGATTTTTAAATAAATCTCATATCAAGAACTCAAATGGTAAGGGGGATAAGATAGGAATTTTTGGAAAGGCAGATAAGAATAGAAACTAAAAGGTAAGGAAAGGAAAGACAAGGGAGGGACCCTTTGAAAAGTGGACCAATTTGAAACAAGGAGGACAAAGGGAAAGCAAAAGGAAAGGTTTGTTTTCTTTTTAAACATTTAAATTTTAAATTTAAATTTTAAACATTTAAACATTATTTTATTTGGTCAGTTTCAAACATTATTCATTGAATACAAAAATTACTTTCTTTCCCTCCCTCCCCTCCCACCACACTTCCCATAGCCGACAATAGCCAACGCGAAATTCCACTGGGTGTCACATGTGTCCTTGTTCTGAACCCATTTCCATGTTGTTGGTATTTGAGCTAGGATGTTCATTTAGAGTCTCCATCCCCAATCATATCCCCTCGGCACTTGTATTCAAGCAGTTGCCTTTCTTCGGTGTTTCTGTTCTCACAATTTGTCCTCTGCTTGTGGAAAGTGTTTTGTCTCATAGATCCCTGCAGGTTGTTCAGGGGCATTGCATTGACACTAATGGAGAAGTCCATTACATTGGATTGGACCACAGTGTATCAGTATCTGTATACATTATTTTCCTGGTTCTGCTCCTCTCACTCTGCATCACTTCCTGAAGGTTATTCCAGTCCCCATGGAATGCCTCCACTTTATTATTCCTTTGAACACAATCTTATTCTATCACCAACATATACCATAATTTGTTCAGCCATTCTCCAATTGAAGGGCATCCCCTCATTTAAGGAAAGGTTTTTTTAGAAGAGATGAGAATTGAAGAAATAGGAGACAGAAGAAATTGGACATCTGAGGAGGGATACAGCAAAAAGAAAGAGAAGGCCAAATGATAAGGAAAAACAGAATGAAGGGAAATATACAACTAGTAATTATGACATTGAATGTGAATGAGATTAATTTATCCATAAAAGGAAAATGGATAGCAGAATGGCTCAAAAACCCAAACCTGACAATATGCTGTTTACAAGAATCACCCTTAAAAATGAGAGGCACATATTGAATAAAAATAAAGGGGTACAGCAAAATATACTAGCTGATACAAAGAAAGCAAGGGTAGCATTCATGACCTCTGAAAAAGTTGAAATTAAAACAGATATAAACAAAAAAGATAAATAGGAAATCTATATCATGTTAAAAATTGATTACCATAAAAAAGCATTATCAATTTAAAATCTATATGCACCAAGGGTTAAAGCATCCAGATTTTTAAAGGAAAACTTAACTGTTACAAACAGAAATGGATAACAAAACAATAATAGTGGGGTACTTTAATTTCCCCCTAGTCAGAAACAGATAAATCTAACCAAAAAATAAATAAGAAAGAAGTCAAAGAGTTGAATAGAATCTTGGATAAATTAAATATGATAAACATTTGGAGAGAATTAAATAATAAATGGAAACAGTTTACCTTCTCAGTGGTATATTGCACTGTCACCAAAAAAATGACCATTTATTAGTGCACAAAACACTATTGTTACATGTTGAAAAGTATAAATATTTAATGCAACCTTATCAAACCATAACACAATAAAAAATTGTATGTAATAAAGGATCATAGAAACAAAAAGTGAAAACTAATTAGAAACTAAATAACTCAAAGAATGAATGGGTTAAAGAACATATTATTGAAATAATTTCATTAAAGAGAATTATAATAATGAGAAAACATACTAAAACGTCTGGGATACAGTGAAAATAGTTTTTATAGGAATATTTATATCTCTAGATGTTTATGTTAATAAAATAGAGAAAGAAAAGATAAATTGGGAACACAATTAAAAACTAGAAAAAGAATGAATTTAAAATTCCCAACTAAATACCAAATTAGAAATCCTAAAAATTAAATGTGAGATCAATAAAATTAAATGTAAGAAGACCATTGAATTAATAAATCTGGGAGTTAGTTTTATGAAAATACCACCAAAATTGACAAACCATTGGTTAATCTAATTGAAAAGGAGAGACAGAAACCAAATCACTAGCAATAAAGAGGAAAAACATGAATATACCACCAAAGAATATGAAATTATTAGTTGTTTTGCCAGTTATATGAAAACAAATTTAACAATGAAAAGGAAATAGAAGAAAATTATAAAAAATAATATAAAATGCTTAGGCTATGAGGGCAAGAAATAGAATGCCTAAATAAACCTTTTTTAGAAAAAGAAATTGAACAAGCCATAAATTACCTTCCTAATGAAAAAGCATCAAGATCAGATGAATTTACAAGTAAATTCTACCAAACATTTAAGGATTATATAATTCCAAAATTAAACAAATTACTTAAAATAACAGGAAAAGAAGTTTTACCCAACTCCATTTATGAAACAAATATGATACTAATACCTAAACCAGGAAGGGCAAAAAGAGAAAAAGAAAATTATAGATCAATCTCACTAATGAATACAGATGCAAAAATCCTAAATAAATACTAGCTAGGGAGACTACAACAATGGGTCACAAAAATAATACATTTTGACAGAGTGGGATTAATACCAGGAAAGCAGAGATGGCTTAAGAATTATCAACATAATTGACAAATTCATGAACAAAATAATAAAAACCATATGATTATATCAATAGATGCAGAAAATGCCTCTGACAAAATACAACACTCATTCCTGTTAAAATTGCTGGAAAGGGGGGAAGCTGGGTAGCTCAGGAGATTGAGAGCCAGACCTAGAGATGGGAGGTCCTAGGTTCAAATCTGACCTCAGCCACTTCCTAGCTGTGTGACCCTGGGAAAGTCACTTGACCCCCATTGCCTAGCCCTTACCACTCTTCTGCCTTGGAGCCAATACACAGTATTGACTCCAAGATGGAAGGTAACGGTTTAAAAAAAAAATTAAAAAAATTAAATTGCTGGAAAGCATAGGTTAAAGTATATTTGTTCTTAAAATGATAAAAAGTATCTGCCTAAAATCATTAATAAGTCTTATCTATAATAAGGGGAAGTTAGAAGCCTTCCTAATAAAAACAGGAGTGAAATAAGGATGCCTATTATCATGAACATTATTTTATATAGTATTAGAAATGCTGGTAATAGCATAACAGAAGAAAAGGAAATTGAAGAAATCAGAATGGGCAAAGAGGTAATAAAATTATTTCTGTTTGCTGATGACATGACATTCAACTAAAAATTAATTGAGCCTATCAATAACTTTAGCAAAGTAGCAGAATATAAAATAATTTCATATTAATCATCAGCATTTTTATATATTACTGACAAAGTCCTATAGAAGAGATAGAAAGAGATGCTCCATCTAAAGTAACCATAGATAGAATAAAATTTCTGGAACTATACTTGCCAAAACAAACCCAGGCACTACATGGGCATAATTAGAAACCTTTTTGACTCTAATAAAGTCTAAATATTTGGAGAATTATTAATTGTTCATGAATGGGCAGAATTTACATAACTAAAATTACAATCCTACCTAAACTAATCTACATATTTAATGCCATCCCAATTAATTTACCAAAAAAATTATTTTATCAAGTTAGAAAAAATAACAAAATTCATTTGGAAGAATAAAAGTTGAAGAATATCAAAGGAATTAGTTTTTAAAAAAAACGCAAAGGAAGAAAGTCTAGCAATACCAGATTTTAAATTATAAAGCAGTAATTATCAAAACTATCTGGTACTGGCTAAGAAACAAAATCAACAGAACAGAACAGACATAAGGCAAGCAGAAGCAAAAGATTATAATAATCTTGCATTAGAAAAATCATAGATCCAGGTAAAGGTCGTGTAAAAAGACCTGAGGAAGATGATACATCAGTGGAAGATTTAAAGAAAGAAATTGAAATGTTAAAGAGACAATTGAAAAATAAGGGAGAGACTATAGCCCCTTTGAGGGAATTCACAAATAAATCAGTAACTTGCCACTTCTGTGAGAAGAAGGGCCACAAAAATGATGGAATGTAGAACCTTTCTTAAGATGATTGGAAGGAATACGCAGTTTAATAATAGCTTTAGAAATAACTATAGAAATGATGATAATGGTCATAGAAACCAGAACAACTATAATGATGATAATGGTCATAGAAACCAGAATTTTAGAAATTCTAGAAATTATAATGATGATTATGGAAATAACTATAATGAACATAGAAATAAGAACTTTAGAAACCAGAATTACAGAAATAGGAACTGGGAAAATAATGACAATGCTCCAAATGAAGAAAATGATAATGCCCAACAACAAAATATAAGAAATGGAGCTCGTCCAAAAAATAGTCGAGGTGCCCTTCAAGGGGGTGCCCAAGGAATATCCCAAATACAATGATGGTATCTGGGTGGGGGGACTGGGGCACAGAAATCAGAGGATACAACCTTTGATTTTCCGGATCCTGATGTCCTACTACCCGTTGTCCCTATCCACTGCCCTCCCCATACTAATGAACCCCATGTTACCTTAAAGGTGGGTAACACTTATTATGATTGTCTATTAGACACTGGAACTACCAGGTCTGTATTGAAGAGTGTACCAGATTTAAATTGTTATTCCGTTGATTCACAAAGTGTAGTGGGGGTATCAGGAATACCCCAAAGAGTTGAAAAACTTGCCCCTAGAATGGTGTCTGTAGGACCCCTAGAGGTACAATATTCTTTTCTTTTAATCCCTGACTCCCCTTTAAATTTGCTGGGGAGAGACCTTCTATGCAAACTCAGAGCCACAATAACTTGTTCACCAGATGGTTCTTTATCATTGGAAGTACCAGAGGAATCTTTAAATTTACTCCCTGTACTTCTCTCGGAAAACCAGGAGGCAAAAGAGCCTTCCACTTTTGAAATACCTAAGGATATACCAGAGTCTCTTTGGGCCACATCTTCTTCCAATGTAGGCTTACTTAAATCTGCTGTTCCTGTGCAGATAAAAACTAAATCTAGCCCACCTCCTTCCATCCCTCAGTTTCCCCTCTCAAAGGAGGCAATTGAGGGTATTACACCAGTTATTAACTCATTAATAGAACAGGGAATAATAATCCCTTGCAAATCTGAATACAACACGCCCATCCTGCCAGTTAAAAAAACAAAAAGAGGGCCCAATGGCAAGCACATCTATAGATTTGTACAGGATCTGAGGGCAGTGAATAATCATGTTATAAAGAGACACTCCATAGTTTCTAACATAAATACTATTATTTCCTCTATTCCTAGCACAGCTACATACTTTACAGTAGTAGACTTGTGTTCAGCTTTCTTTTCCATACCAATACATGAAAACTCCAGGCATATTTTTGCTTTCACCTGGAAGGGCTCACAATATACCTGGTGTCGGCTGCCACAGGGTTATGTCGAAAGTCCGAGCTTATTTGAGCAAATTTTGAGCCAAGACACAGACAATATAACATTTTAAAATAGCAAATTAATCAAATATGTAGATGATCTACTCTTGGCTTCAACAGATGCAAAAACATGTCAAGAAGATAGCAAACACCTTCTTTTGGAATTGCACAAAAGAGGACATAAAATCTCTAAGGATAAAGTTCAATGGTGTCTCCAAAAAGTAGAATATTTGGGATTCATCTTGACTGCGGGTGCTCGTTATATTTCTCCAAAACGAATTGAGAACATTCAAAAATTGAGTGCTCCTACCACTAAGAAACAGCTGAGAGCAATTTTAGGAGCAACAGGGTTTTGTAGACAATGGATTCCTTGCTATGGGGAAATCACTAAACCCCTTATAGCATTAACAAAGGATTCGGTTCCTGAACCCCTCAAATTAGAGCCTGAACACTTGTCAGCTCTATCAGATCTGAAAAAGGCTATCATGTCTGCCCCTGCTCTAGGCATCCCAGATTACAACAAGCCATTTACTTTATATGTGCATGAGCGAAGAGGAGTAGCCTCTGGTGTGTTAACTCAGACTTTGGGACCTTCTCAGTGCCCAATTGCTTATTATTCTGCCCAACTAGACCCAGTAGCAGCAGGAGCACCACCATGCCTTAGAGGAGTAGCTGCTACAGCCTTACTAGTAACAAAAACTGTTGATTTAGTATTGGGATGTCCATTAACAATAATGTGCCCACATGAGGTAGAAGCATTATTGATAAAACATAGAACACAGGCATTCTCAGATCAGAGAATTACAAGATATGAAATAACCTTATTAAATAGTGAAAACATTACTTTAAAACGTTGTACTACTCTTAACCCTGCCACCTTGCTTCCAGATTTACCAACTTCAGGAGAACCATTATACAATTGTGAAACATTAGTGTCCATGGCAGAAAAGCCTCAAGATAATCTCTTGGACACTCCCTTAGACAATGCAGATCTGATTTTATTTACCGATGGTTCCTCTTTTATGAGCGATGGCATATGTTACACTGGAGCTGCCGTAGTGGAAACTGCATGTTTTTAACACCTACTTCAGGGGGGATTGTATTTTAATTTAAAATCTAAGAATTTTCGAATTTTGAATTTTTTGTTTGAGATTGTATTTTTATAAAAATCCAAGAATTTTGATTTTTTGTTTAAGATTGTACTTTTATAAAAATTCAAGATTTTGATTTGTTTGAGAAAAGATCTTCAAGAAAGAAGCTTGAAACTTTTATAACCAGAGAATGAACTGTTGCAGAAAGATGCCGGAAAACCTACACTTCATCAAAAAGATCAAGAATGAACTTTGAATATGATTGATTGAACTGAACTTTGATTGAACATTTATTGAAAATGCACACATTTATGCCAAAAGAGACTGCCCCTAATTTGGCTTTCTGTCAATGCACCTAGCAAAACATTGGTTTTGCTTTATTTTCTTTTCTATTTCCTCTCTCACTATTCTAATTTCTCTTAGAAAATTGAATGTAGTATATATCTATAGTTAGAAGTGCATTTAGGATTACAAATTGATTATGTTAAATGATCAATGGGGAGACTAGTCTCCCAATGATCATCAGGGGGGATTGTAAACCTTAAAATTTCACAGACTTATGAATGTTAAAAATTTTACTCCACATTGAGGAAACCTCCAATTCCCTACTTGAAATAATTCCCTACCAGATAGTGAGAATTCTACTTAAATGTGAAAACTCCTTGCTATGGGAGGACCTCTATTCCACCCGTACTTAAGAATGCTTTAGGGCAGAAAACTCCTTGCTAAACAATGAAAGTACTTGAAGACCATACTCATAAAGGAAAGGAGTTCTTTGAGCCATGGCTATTTTTGGAATTGATACAATGGGATGCTAAGTGCCTATAAAGGTGGGGCAACTTGTAAACTACTTAGACCTAAAAGGTGAAAACTTACTCAGAGGTTTTCTCTTAATGAAATTAGTCGACACAGCAGCATTTTTTTTTCTGACTTACTAAAGAGATTAATCTACTCACCTGTGAATTCAAAATAGGCTGTCTTTTGGAAAACATCTACAGTGATTGTTAGATGGAAGAACTTAGGGGAGGTGACATAGGAGATTTTGCCCTTAAAAATAACAGCTCAGAGAAGAGCGAGAGATCATTCTGAAACATTCAGATTGAGGAGGACTCATTTTGAGGAAGACTGATTCTGAAACACTCAGATGGAGGAGGGAGCTGGTGAAAGTAGCTGAGATGAAGCTGGCCTGGTGTCACTAGAATCTTTGCTTAGACAGATCTTGTGGTGAGTGTTAAAAAACTGACTGATTTCTCTCTTAAGACTCAGGTCTAGCTGGAACAACCTCCAGGAAGTGATGCAGAGCAAGAGGAGCAGAACCAGGAGAACATTGTACACAGAGACTAATACACTGTGGTATAATCGAACGTAATGGACTTCTCCATTAGTGGCGGTGTAATGTCCCTGAACAACTTGCAGGGATCCAGGAGAAAAAAACACCATTCATAAGCAAAGGATAAACTATGGGAGTGGAAACACCGAGAAAAAGCAACTGCCTGAATACAGAGGTTGAGGGGACATGACAGAGGATAGACTCTAAATGAACACTCTAATGCAAATACTATCAACAAAGCAATGGGTTCAAATCAAGAAAACATCTAATGCCCAGTGGACTTACGCGACGGCTATGGGGGGTGGGGGGGAGGAAAAGAAAATGATCTATGTCTTTAACGAATAATGCTTGGAAATGATCAAATAAAATATATTTAAAAAAAAAAAGACTCAGGTCTAGGCCATATTGGCTTGAGGCCCTTCATACTTATTCCTTTCTTACTCTCTCTCTCTCTTTCTTTGATTACTCATTGTATTATTAATTAAAATTCTCTATAAAACCCAGTTGACTTGGGCATATTCATAATTGGGAATATATTCCCTGGCGACCACTTTATATTTGGTTTAAAACAAGACACTGTAGAAAAACATATTTTGAGCGGTCATAATGCTTTTCCTTGTCTCTCCACTATTTAATCACTACAGTTTAAGACCTCAACCATTTTAAATCTAACAATTATCCTTTTCTTTGCATATGAAAATGCTTGTTTGGACCTATAAAATTAGCATTAAAATTTTAATAAAATACATTCAAGCCATACATTTTAAAAAATATTTATGATCGGTGTTTTTCTTGGTTTTGAGTAAACTTTTATACATTCACTCTATGTGAATGATCATAAAATGTGATTATCTACATTTTTTTAAATACTTACCTTCTGTTTTACAATTGATATAGAGTATTGGTCCTAAGGCAGAAGAGCAGTAAGGGCTAGGCAATTGAGGTTGAGTAATTTGGTCAGAGTCACAGAAGGAAACAGACACTAGTCACAGCCAGGAAGTGTCTGAGTCCAGGTTTGAAACCAGGACCTTCCATCTCCAGGTCTACAACTCTATCCACTAGGCTATTTCATTGCCCCTATTCTTAATTTCTAATGATTACTGTCTATTCCAGCATGATTTGAACAAGAAAAGATGAATAAAGACTTATGTATTTACTGTTAACTGTTATTATAACAGCATAAGCAAAAATAATAATAATAGCTAAGCTGTGGTTAGTAGTATGAGAAAAAATCTCTTTATATTGTAATTAGATATTGCTCTAAGTGTTGATTTCAAGTATGATTGTCTGAATTGTCATTGAACAAATAATCTTACCACTTAAGGAAAATACCAAATGCTGCTCAAAGGGAGTATAGTCTAAAAACTGCTAGAGGTGAGTATCTGTACCTAGAAATGATGAGAGGACAATCTTACAAATGTCATGGTAGGCGCTTATTGACTCAGTTTCCCTATTGTGACATTTTTTTTCTGAATAGAAACTTTCACCACCTGGTTAATTATAAGCCTGGCTATGGCACCCTATGAGTACTGTGGAACTCTGAAGCATGATTAGCTATTCCAAATAAAGACTACTATGACTTACCTAGAATCAAACAGAGTTAAGGATGCTTAACTCAGGTCAGTCTGTGCCCTTAAAGAGAGATCCCTGATATTGTTATAACCATATGCCTTCATTTCTCTTTCATAGAAAATGACAAGGGCAAGTGAACTATAAAGTTTTATATATATTTGAATTTTATTGTTGAAATACTTATCATGCCCGAGTTAATAGGATGTATGAAAGATCTTACCATTTTTAATTTTACTATTCTGAATCTGTGATCATTAAGTTATATACGCACGTATAGGATTAAGTTCCTAAAGTATTTCATTCTTTCTGCATGATTTGGAGAAAATATATCCTCAAAGTGATGAAAAGAAGGACAAAAATAGGATATGACAAAAATCTAAGTTTTAAATTTTAATGGAAGACCCAATATTCACTTTGAGAAAAAGCAACAAGATTACATTATTTTCTCTTAGAACTAAGATATATGTATGTGAGTGTGTGTGTGTGTGTGTGCATAATTGACTTCTAAATGTTTCAGTGACAAAAAGACAAGTATAAAGTTAGCCTCACAAAGTTTGAACTGGTTCTCATCCCATGAACTAGTCATTAGAAAGTCAAATTTAAGTGGAACACTCCTTTACAATTCCCTTGGGAATGAGAATTTCCAAGGGAAAATGTTTCCAGGTATCAGATGACTAAAAAGGACAGCTAAAATCTGAGATAAAATAAACTGATTAAATGTTTAAGTACAGAATCTGTTTGACTAGGTTTGTTTCCTTAAGGGATATATGAGATTATGACTATATGTAGCTAAATTTGTTCCCCTTCTGACACTGATAGAAGCGTAGAATTGAGAATTTTTTTTAAACTTTTTTGTGATATTTGTGGACATATATGCTCTTTCAATGTTTGGGAAATCTCCCTGTATTGTGTAGAACACTTGTATCTTGACACTTGTCTAAATTTCTTGATTTGTCACTCCTGAAGCTTACACAATTTGATACCCCTGATTAAAAGTTTGCCACCAACCTGATCCCAATCACTCCTCAAACGAAATTCTGTCAAGTCATTAGTAAGATTTACAATAGTGAAGGAGATGCCTCCACTGAATCAGGTTATTTTAAATCTTAAATGTCTGCTTCTATAATTGTACTTCTCCTAGTAAAGGAATGCTAGGCTTAAAGTCCAAAAAAGGAAGAAACTGTGGGAAAACTTTATAGTATTGTTTGATCCCAGCCCTGTATAGCTGAGAAACCAAACGTTGCTTAGAAATCAGATTTGTTTAATGCTTAACTCACAGCCTAGGTTATGCTGACCAGAAACCCAATGAGATCTGAAGATTAATGTTAAAAATTTTCTTCCATTATAAACCTCAAGCAACCTGCATGTCTTATCAGAAAACTGCCCCTATGATGGCCAGTCTACTGTTTGTTTGTTCTTTTGTCTGGATTCTATATAATATGTAATTTTTCCGGGGCATCCCCCCTGCTGGACCACAAGTTTCTTCCTAAATTATTTCATACCCACAATATTAGGACCTTCCTGGTATCCCAGCAAGATTCTCTTGTGGAGGAGAGCCTCTCATTTTTTTCTTCCATATTATTTTTCTGGGTGATCTCATCAAGATTAAATTGTCACCAATCTGCTGATCTAATCCATGTTCATATCTACTTATCCAGTCCTAACGTCTCTTTTAACCTCTAGACTCTCACCTTCAGCAGCCAACTAGACATCTAAAACTGGATGCCCTGTACCTATTGTTAGTTACAAGAATACCAAAATCTGAAATAGTTTTTGAAAGAAAATGTATTTGGTCATTTGGTAGAAAGAAAGCTAGAAGACAGGTCCCTCCACAGACTCTGTGAGGTTTATATTATATAGGGTTTCAGAGAAGAGTACTAGCATACTATCTAAGAAAGTAGCAATTAAGCTATTTTATAGAGAAAGCAGTTCCCAAATAAGAATCATTATATCAGTAAGAACAAACATTAAAATGAAAGTTCATTAAGATGTAAGCATAAACATTCAAATTTGGGGAACCCAAAACACAAGCATTGGACAAACCAAGGCCTAGGTCAGATATGGCATTCCCTTCAGATAACTGGCTTCCCTGGGAGTGTCTCAGAGGTCAGTCCATTTCTAGTCACACCAAACTAGGTTCAAACAATATCAATAAGTATATATTTCTGAATAATATATTTCCCTTGACAACATTGTTTTTCAAAGAATCTCCAGAATGACTCTTTACCAAAGTGCAAAAGGAAAGAACCCAAAAGACAGATAATGATTGAGTTGACTATTAATTAGTCTTGCCAGTTTCCCAGGAATCAGAAGACTGAAATGAAGAAAAAGAAAACAAAAAACCTGAGATCCATTTTCATGGAGACCGTAGTCTCTAGCTATTTCATCTTTCATTAACTTCTGTGAACTCAATATAACCCAGCTGTTGCTCCCTCCTTTCCAAAAAATCTGTTTAATCCCTCCCTTTTCTGTAGTCCAGTTGATGTCCCAGTGCTGTCTCTTTGTGGCTTCCCAGATTATAATCTCAATGCTATGGATTTATGTGGTTTCCAAGATTTTAATTTCCTTACCCTGATTAAAGACTCCTTATTTAACTACATTAGTAGCTCTGTATTTTTTTCAAGTTGCCACCCTACAACATGTCCAAAACTGAATTCATTATCTCTTCCCAGAAATCTTCCCTTAGTCCTAACTTCCCTATTAATGTTGAGACAGAAAGATGGCACACAGGAAAGAGCACTGGACCTGAAATCAAGAAGAACTGAGGTCAGATTTGACTTAATAGCTGTATGAAACTGAACAAGTGACTAAACCTATGTCTACCTCAGTTTCCTCAATTATAAAATAGAGATCATACTAAGACCTACCTCCCAGTATTGTTGTGAGAATCAAATGAGATATGGATTATGTATTTAGCACTGTGCTTGGTATATAGTAGTCATTTATTAAATGCTTGTTTTCACTGTCTATCCTCCTTGCTTGAAGCACCCTCACTCATGCTTTGTGCCTCCTGGCATCTGGTTTCCTTCAAATCTCAAGTAAAATTCCAGTTTCTACAAGAAGCTTTATCAGACCTCCCTTAATATGAATGTTTTCCCTGTTAATTATATCCAATGCACCCTGTATATTGTTTGTTGTAAATAGTTGTTTTTCATTTCCTCTTTAGACTTGTTCTTGGAGAATACAGATTGCTATTTTCTGCTTTTCTTTGTATCCCTAATGTTTTAGCACATGTTTAGTAAATGTTTGTTTACTAATAGTGAAGGGAGGAAAGTAAAGGAGCTCATCAGAAGTCTTGTAGGAACTTTTCTATATTCCATATAATGTCTCTCTATTAGAATGTAAGCTAGTTGAGGGCAGGAACCACGTTTTTCTCTTTCTTTATATCCCCAGAACTTAGTGTAGTTCCTCACACATAATAAATGCTCATTTACTGATTGATGTTGACCTCCCAACTGACTATGTTGGTAGTAATATGTGAATCTTATTCCAATCATCCTATAATGCATATAAAGTGTCAGCTTTAGCTTCCTGTGAATGGAAACCTCCTACCCCCTTTTATGATTATAAGAGTATTACCCTTTTTGATTATAACACAAATAATATAGTTTGCTTTATATGACTTATAAGCATTAGCTAAGAAAAATACAGCTTAGGGTGGTATTAAATCTTGCTGACAGGCACTTTTACCTTAAGCCTGTAACCCAAAAATTTCAACCAAGCCTACCATACCTGCTGCATGTAAGCATAAGACAGTCACTTAGGATGTGGAGGGTTGCCTTTGGGGTGCCTGGCTAGGTACAATGACTATGTCAGTCATCCTTAGCTGTCATCTTTAGAAGTAGCTGACTCCTGAACTTAATAGAAATTGTCAGCAAAAACAATCAGACCCTGAACCCTTATTGCAGAGGTCTTGGAAAGTGTGATAGAGATTTTCCATTCAGTTTAATACTTTATTACAAAAGGTCAGACATAATAATAGAAATTAGTTACCACCCATAGTGAGTATTTCTGTACTTTCCAGCTTATTCAGCACTTGTGTCATTAATTAAGACCTGTCCATGTGAAAGATATATGTTCATCCTACTTTAATTTTGGCTGTATTTTCTGTCTTTACTATAACACTATGTCATCAGATTTCTGTGCATAAAAAAGGCTATCTCCTAAGGCTCAGGGGTCTTTGGTCTTGATCTTGACCAGAGTCCAGCTTTATTCTGAGTCCAGCCCTCTCCTAATAAACCTATTTTTTATTGGCTTGGAGACCTTGTTTCTCTTATTAGTGTTTCTCCTAATAAAATTTCACCACATTCCTAATCTTAGACTCATCTCCTATATCCTCTGTAGCAAATCAAAGAGCCTCCTCTTCATCCCATGGCTGTTATTGAATGAGTTAAAGACTATCCATGGATGCTCCAGAAGGTACTTACATCATCACCACTCTCCCAAAAGTAAGGTTCTTTGTATCATCCTCATGAAGAGATACCATCTGAAGCACTCTGGACAAATGCCAAATTACTATTACATAAATATAAGATAATTTACAAAAGAAACCTTTAACAATTGGAAGGGGGTGGGGTGGAAATTAGGGGAAGCTTCACAAAGAAATTGATATCTGACTTGACCTGACTCTTAAAAAAAAGAAAAAGATGTAGAGTTGCAGGTTTACAGAGAAAACTCTCTACCTGTCTGGCTGGCACTGACTCCTGTTGTTATTTAAGCTGAGCACAAAGCACAAGCCCAAGAGTCAACTTGTATCCCCGATGAAGGGTAAGGGTGATGGAGTAAAAGCTGAGTCCTTTAAGTGTCAGTGTTCTCTCCTTTGTTCTATGAATTAAGCTGTAATTGTTCATCTAGCACAAAATTCCTCTTTTTTAGAGGTTTCTAGAGTTACCAAGTTCTGGAAACAGTATCCATTTTGTTTGTCCTATGACTCAGAAGTCCTTCAAATAGGTTTTATATTTGTAAAGTCTACTAGAGTAATTGATAAGCATATTCTAAGACTGGATTCCCTGTGGGTAAAAACAAAGTTCTGAACTCTGGTGGTTGTAATCCACAAAATCTGGAAGATGGTAGATGATCAAACAGTGGGGGTATGAAGAGGAGGAGGAGGGAAATTTCTGCAGTACTAAGAGCTGTGAATTGCTCTCTAACACAGCAGATCATGTCATTCTGCATCAATCTGAGACAGTAGAAAGAGGTCTGGTCTGGTCTGGGAGGCTGAGCTGTGCCAGGGAAAAATAACAACAATGCTATGGCCCTTGAATCTCTGAGGATAACTTGAAATATGTGCTCTGGGACTAGAAGCTAAGAATAGAAAGCTGACTTCAGCAGCCAGACTCAGCTTTATAGAACAAAGCACTCTGATACTCTCTTCAAGAACCAGAGGCTGCAGAAAGGTTTTCCTCTTTCCAACTTCCCCTTATCCCAGGCCTGTCTATTAACAGGCATTCATAGGATTTTTTTTTCACTATTCCATTATAATTTTCCCCCTGATTTTTGTTGCATATAAAAATTAAGTTAGTGCTTTTATCTTAAAACCTTTTCCTTCCTTGCTTCTTCCTTTTTCTGGCACACACTGGGACATTGTTCCTTCCTGATGACACTGAAACACTGGCCATCATTTCCAATATTAGTTGCATTTGTTCATATCCTATTTACTATTTGATTGGGGAGTTGGAATATTCCTTGCTCCCTGTTGCCATTCTACCATCATAATTCAGCAATTTTTCTTACTTGGGGGTTCACAATATTTAAATGTATTACCTAATCCATATGTGTTGGTTATTATTATTTTCTATCAATTCCTATTCCTCAGGGTCTCATTCAGTCTTTCTTTCCACTTAAGTCCTTGCCCTCCTTCTAGAAGACTTCAACATACATATTCTCAGTTCTTCCATCTACTTAGCCCTTTTGAACTATACCTCTTCTCCATCTCATAGAGATCTTGATCTTGCCAGGACTCACAAATACTCCACTTCCTTGTACATGAACTCTGAAACTGCTTCATCTTATATAATCTTTTATCATTCCATCTTTCCATTTGCCTTATGACATCTATTACTATTCTTCTTCCTCACTTTGATCTCTAATCCTTTTACCCCCTCAGTTCTTTCCCAGGTCATTACTCCTGAATCCTGGAGGAGAATATCTTCTCCTCTTTTCACTGTATCAACCCTTAGTGAATCAATTCAACTCTATACTCGAGTCACTTGCCCTTTTTCTTTTTTGCTGATCATACATTGTTAAATACCAATTTTGTATTACTCCCACAATCTGCTTCCTTTACTACCAAATGTGGTTGGAGAAAACTATGAAACTCTGCTAACTGAAACCATGCCAAATTTGTGTTACATCCTCCCTACAGCAGGGCAGTCCTTTTACACTTCCCCAATTGATTTACTCCCTCACTCACGACAGCAGCTATTTGAAATCTTTTAATTTTTCCCAAGACACTCCCTGTCTCCACTCTTTTAGCTAAGGATTTCAACTTGTACTTTAACTGAAAAAAATGAGAATAGTCTGAAAGCTACATTTTTTTTGTCCTCCCTCATTCATATCACTCTGATGTCTTCCTCAGCTATGTCCTTCTTCACCATATCTCACATGAAGAATTGGCCCTTCATATTTACCATTGAATCCTTGGTATTGTTGACTTGAGAAAATACAGAACTACCTAAGTAGGAATCTCTCAAAAGCTTGGGAAAGATTCAGTATTCAGAGGCTAAGGCAATGATGTCAAACCTTTTAGAGACTGTGTGCTGTGCCCCACCATACCTCCACTGAGTGCTGGGCATGCCTGTCCCCTCTTACCCACCATAGGGGAGGGAGGAAATACTCCCATTGGGCTGCTGGGCAGAGGGGAGGGTGAAGTGAGGAATGTCCAGTGAGTGTAGAGATGGAGAGGGAAGTGCCACAAGGGCTCTGCTCCCCACCAGCTCTGCCACCTGTGAACCACCCACCTTACCCCTTGTGCACTCCCATTGAGCTGCTGTGCAGAGAGGCAGGAGATATGAAAAAAATGTCATCAGATTCAGTGGAGAGGGGAAGGGGAAAAGCTCTACCCCAATCCCTCTGCTTTTCTAATAATGAATCCAGGGGGCGGTAGGGGTAGAGCACAGCTTACATGCTACATGCCCACAGAAAGTGCTCTTTGTGGCACCCATGTTATAGGTTCACTATCACTGGGCTAGGGTAATTGAAAAGGTACTTTGGGTTTGGTTGTCTTCTTTAAAGAAGAAGCAATGTGTGGCCCTGGGCAAGTCACTTGACCCCCATTGCCTAGCCCTTACCACTCTTCTGCCTTGGAGCCAATACACTGTATTGACTCCAAGACGGAAGGTAAGGGTTTTTAAAAATAAAAAAAGAAGAAGAAGAAGAAGCAAAACCAATTCATAGTCCATTCAATCATTATCTTTTGAAGTTTGGTTTTTTTTTTGAGGGGGAGACTCTGAGAAGAGTCAATTGGAAGGTTCCTTGAAGACAAGGTTGTCAATTATGTCTTCTTTAGCAGATTTTTGCTTCTAATAACTCCACTCTCCTAATCTTATTCTCTTCCCTATCTAGTTTCCTTTCAAGATACCCACAAATTCCTTCACTTTCAAAAAAAGGTCAAAATGAGCCTGATATTCCAGCAAGCTATTGTCCTACCTAATTTCTCCTTCCCTTTAAAATAAATTTGAGAAATCCATTTGCAACTTTGCCTCACATTAATCCAATTCACCTTCAAGCCAAAACAAAATCCACGAAGTCATTGGTTTTCTTCCAAATGAAGGAGAAACAATACATGTAAATGTATGCCTCTACTTCCTCTTTTCACTGGCTTTCAAAAATCCTCCAAATTCTGGCTTCTGATTTTTTATCATCAATTTTAAATTGATCTTTCCAAAGTTACCAGTGATCTCCTGTCAAATTTTTTTCTTTTCTCAGTCTTCATACTGCTTGACCTGTCTGTAGCTTTTAACACTGTCAATAATTGTCTTCTGAATATTCTTTCCTCTCTAGATTTTTGTGTTATTGCTTTCTCCTTTCTCTCTTCCTTTTTGAACACTTCTTTATAGTCTCCTTTGCTGGGTCTTCATTCAGTTCATTCTGGTATGGGGGAAAAGAGCTTCCCTGGACACCCAAAATATCTAGAGGAATCCCAGGTCAAAGAGAATGTGAAGAATTCACCATTCTTTCACCCCTGTAGTGCTGGCTGAAGGAACCTGCCTTAAACCAACTAAAGGAACAAGAACTGTATGACAAAAGGAGTCTCTGAAAGATACATTCCTTTGCAGCAATGATATGGACCTTCTGTTTGCATGTATCTTCCATTTGCTTCTCAGACATGGATTCATTTCCTGATATGCAATTCACCTTCCTTTGTGATCAAGGACACCTATGCTTTTCACCTCACACCTGTTTATCACTCACCCCACACATACACACACACACTTCCATTTCAGGTTATGTAATCTCTATCCCTGCAAGATATAAAAATACTGGACCCCTTCTCTTCTAGGAGGCAGACTTTAACAGCAAAATGCCTCCTGGGAGGCAGACTTTTACCTGTACCTGCCTCCCAGTCATTCAACTCAACAAATTTCTTTATTTTTAAAGATAGTCATCAGAGCCTAGTCATTCTTGAGAGAGCACCCTTCCCAAACCAGATTAATATTGAGCTCTCCCACAACAATTCCCCCTAACTGTGAATATCCATTAAGAGGGTGTCCTGGATCCTCTTCCCTTCTCTATCTATATTATCTCCCTTTGTGACCTCATCTGCTTTCATAGTTTTTACTATCATCTCTTTATAGATGATTCCTAGAGATATGCATCCAACATTAATCTCTCTCCTGAGCTCCATTCTCACATTAACTTTTTTTTTAATATTTATAGCTATTTTCTATTTTTTTTGGAAGCATAGTAAAAAAATGGTACCCAATGGAAATTCAGTAGTACTTTAGGAAAGTCATACATACAAAAAAAGTTAGATTTTTCTCCCTTTTTAAAATACCACACTACAGGGGCAGCTGGGTGGCTCAGTGGGTTGAGAGCCAGGCCTAGAGATGGGAGGTCCTAGGTTCAAATTTGGCCTCAGACACTTCCTAGCTGTGTAAGCAAGTTACTTCACCCCTAGGGTCAGAAGAAGGGAGTGAATTTGAAACTGTGAGAGGGGAATTTGTTTTAACTTAATCAATCAGAGACTTGGAATTCCCCTTCCTTTTAATTTAATCAATCAGGGACCTGGAGGTCCTTTGAGATATGCAAGAATACATATATACCCACAGTGAAAGGAAGTTGAAACTAAAGAGAGAGGAAATTGATCTCACAAGCACTACCCCCCCACCCCTGTGGTGCCAGGCAAATTAAGGAACTATGATTGGTTCCTGAGGTGTGAAATGGGAGAGCTAATGGGTAGAGAAAACAGTTTATAAAGGCATGACCAAATTGTACAAAAAAATCAAGCCATTCTCCAATTGATAAATGGGAAAGGGAAATGAATAGGCAATTTTCAGTTAAAGAAATCAAAACTATTAATAAGCACATGAAAAAGTGTTCTAAATCTCTTATAATCAGAGAAATGCAAACCAAAACAACTCTGAGGTATCATCTCACACCTAGCAGATTGGTCAACATGACAGCAAAGGAAAGCAATGAATGCTGGAGGGGATGTGACAAAGTAGGGCCATTAATGCATTGCTGGTGGAGTTGTGAATTGATTCAACCATTCTAGAGGGCAATTTGGAACTATGCCCAAAGGGCACTAAAAGACTGTCTTCCCTTTGATCCAGCCATAGCACTGCTGGGTTTGTACCCCAAAGAGATAATAAGGAAAAAGATCTGTACAAAAATATTCATAGCTGCGCTCTTTGTGGTGGCAAAAAACTGGAAAATGAGGGGATGCCCTTCAATTGGGGAATGGCTGAACAAATTGTGGTATATGTTGGTGATGGAATACTATTGCACTCAAAGGAATAATAAAGTGGAGGAATTCCATGGGGACTGGAACAGCCTCCAGGAAGTGATACAGAGTGAGAGGAGCAGAACCAGGAAAACATCATACACAGAGACTGATACACTGTGGTACAATAGAATGCAATGGACTTCTCCTTTAGTGGCAATGTAGTGATCCTGAACAACTAGGAGGAATCTAGGAGAAAAACCGCTATCCACATTCAGAGGAAACACTATGGGAGTAAAAACACTGAAGAAAAAAAACTGCTTGAATACATGGATCTAAGGGATATGGTTGGGGATGTAGACTAAATGAACATCCTAGTGCAAACATCAACAACGTGGAAATAGGTTCTGATCAAAGACACAAGTAATAGCCAATGAAGTTGCGTGTGGGCTGTGAGATGGGTGGGTGGAGGGGAGGGAGGGAGGGAGGGAAATAATGTGATTATTGTAACCAAGGAATAATGTTCTAAATTGACTAAATAAACTAATTCAAATGGAAAAAAAATAAAATAAATTCTATAATTAAAAAACAAATAAATAAAAATAAAGGCATGATCAGAGGTCTAAACACATATTCTTGTGTTGGTGACACTCTTGCTGGAGACACTACTGATAGCTGGTGACTCTTGCTGAAGGGAGATGCTTACTCTGGTGACTCTTCTGAAGAGACTCTCATAGACTTCTGGTTGGAGATTGGACCTAAAGGAGCCTTTGTTGGAGGTGAACTTCATTCCATTAGAATGCAATTATGCAAGATCAGCTGGGTAGCTCAGTGGATTGAGAGCCAGGAGGTCCTTGGTTCAAATCTGGTCTCAGACATTTCCCAGCTGTATGATCCTTGGCAAGTCACATAATCCCATTGCTTAGCCCTTACTGCTTTTCTGCCTTGGATCCAATACATAGTAATGATTCTAAGACAGAAGATAAGGGTTTTTAGAGGGAAAAAAAAAGACAAATTTGCTTTAAAGCCCTCAAATCCCAGATCTTCTCTATAGAAGAGGTCTGCTGAAGTGCCCTCAGGCCTGCAAGGCCCTGAAGCCCAGGTCTAGAAGTCCCCTGAGCCCAGGGGCAGCATAGATGGATCTAGGCTAAGGCAGAAGTGCCCACCATGACCCAGGAGCTACTGCCTGGAGGGAAGTGTGGCCTCAGGAATTCTAGTATGTTGCCCTTATTGCTTCATCAGTGGCTATGCCAGAGGCAGTGGGATGGAAGGATTAGTCTCTGCCTGGATGGCCTGGCTCTAGCTGCCCTCAATCCAGACATTCTGGCACAGGGACATGCTCAGAGCTGGTGAAGGTAGTCAGGCAGCATACCATAACCGCCTTTGACTCCAAAGCCAATCTCAGGACAAAACAGCAAAAGCAAAGAAGTCCCTTGGGAAACATGGAGGCCACCTTGCTAATCAAAAAATGGGGTGGAAAACACAAACCTTCACATTAACTTTCAGAAATCTTTAAAATCCTGGAAGCACCTCAAATTCACGTTATCCAAAACAGAACACTATTTTCCCCCCCAAAACTCGCCAGTCTTTCAAACTTCCTCATTCCTGTCAAGGAAACATCCAATCTCTTAACAGGCTTATGACTTTAATCTTATCTGCCATTCACTTCCTATATCTTTTATCAAATTTTACCATTTTGACCATCATAGTATCTCACATATATGTTCCTTTCTCTCCATTTACAGAGCTGCCACAAAGCTGTAAACTCTAATCATCTTATACCTGGACTATTACAATGACCTTCTGCTTTAAGTGTCACCCCTCCAACCCATCCTCTATTCAACCGCCAGTTATTTTCCTAAAATGAATGTCCAACCATGAACAGGCCTTTGACAACTCCAGTGATTCCCAATTAACTCCTAGATCTAATATAAAATCCTTTGGCATTTAGAGCCCTTCACAACCCCAACCCTATCTACCTTTCCAATCTTCTTACAAGGTTAATCCCTTTGACCTATTCTATAAACCAATAATAGTAAATTTCTTTCTATTCTTCCCACATGACACTCTACCTTCTAACTTTTCTATTCCTAGAATGTTCTCTCTTCACCCAATTTGTCTACTTTCCCTCGTTTCCTTTAAGACAACACAATTACCAAGTTATACAGGATGTTAAGGGAAGACTAGTACCTCAGGTGAGAGTTTTCAGAGCTGCTTTCCTTCTGACAACCTTGTTTCATGAAACTTTAAAGCACCCTGGATTACTCTGATAGGATTAGTAGATTTGTCCTAGATTGAAATATAAACCTTCAAGTATCCATTGATCACCCTAGATAGGATTAGCAGATATAATCAAAGCTTAAGTACCCTTTTTGTCATTTTAGTTTCCCTTTTAGTATCTAGATCTCTCTCAGGTCCTCTTTCCCTAGCCTCCACATAAATCAATCAGTTGTTCTTCCTTTCCTATGCCCCATAAGACCCTAAATTCTTTAGTTAGATGGGAATTCCCATTCTTTTTGTTTTTCCCCCATGACAGTATTCCCCGAGTCTCAGAGATAGGTGTTTCTGTGTGGTGTGAGTGTTGGCTCTGTGTGGTGGCAGGCCATAAGAGCATTGTCTTCCTTGTCCTATTAAAGACTTACTCTTTTATAACTGCTTTGCTGGTTCTGTGTTTTTCCAGATTGACATTCATTTGGTGTTTGCCTATGCCCCAGTTTTCATCCTTCAACTCCAAGAAGCTGTAGTATGTGTAGCAGCCACACCCCTTAAAGGAGTGGCAGAAAAGCTAAACCAGGTTGAGGATAAATAGCACGTCTCAAAACCAGCAATGAGTCGGGGGAGGTCTATGCCCAATATGTGAAAATTTCTTCCAGCAGAAGGAAGAGGAGAACAATTTATTCTTTTTTTTTTTTACATATTGAACTTATATATCTTTTTTAAAAATATTTTTCCATGTTTACAGGATTCATTTTCTTTTCCTCCCCTCGTCCCTCCCAACTCCCAGATCCAATAAGCACTTCCACTGGGTTATACAAATGTTATCACTTATACCTATTTCCATATTATTCATTTTTGCAATACCACAATCTTTTAAAACCAAAACCCCCAATTACATACCCTTATAAACAAATAAGTCACTTGGTTTTCTTCTGTGTTTCTTTCTCTCGATGTGGATAGCATTCTCTCTCATAAGTCTTATAGTAGCAAAATTCATTACATTGGATTGTTCCGCAATGTTTCATTTTCTGTATACAATGTTCTCTTGATTCTGCTCATTTCACTCTGCATCAGTTCCTGGAGGTTCTTCTAGTTCATATAGAAATCCTCCATGAACAATTTATTCTAATAGCCATGAAGGCAACAGAAGGAATGTTACTATGGAAAAATTACTATGGAATGTCTAGCACTTGGTCAGACATCAAAGATGCCATGGTTATTCACTGTCTCTCAAATTATCACCAGTCACCTTGATTTTTGTCCTGCCATTGGGCTTTGATAACTCTGGAAGAAAGAGTGAGGCTGACCAGTTAAATCCAATTCATGGGCAAATTAAAATATCACCTTCCTAATGCCATTGGTCTTCTTCAAACTGAAGGAGGAACAATTTCCCCCATTAGAATATGAACTCTTCCTGGGGGATAGGGACTGTATTTTGGCTTTCTTTGTATCACCAGTGTTTTGCACATTATATGACACACAATAATTTCTTAATAACTCTATTTTTCTATTGTTAGCATTTGGGAGGAGCCAATGTAAGATGACAGTAGCTATCTGGGAATACTCAAAACTAAAAATTAGACCAGAGAACTAAACTCTCCTATAGTCCAGAAATTATCCTGACTGGATATTTGTCAGCTATGAATGTAAGCAGATTTTATAGTGATTTTTTAAAATTAATAACTTCTATTGGGGCAACAAAGTGTGTTGGTGGGTAGAACCCTGGACCAGGAGATGAGAGGACCTGGGTTAAAATTTGTCTTCAGACACTTCCTAGCTATGTAACCCTAGGCAAGTCACTTAACCCAATTGTCTAACTCTTACTGCTCTTCTGCCTTGGAAGTGATACTCTATTTTAAGACAGAAAGTAAGGTAAGGGTTTAAAAAATAATCATAATAAAAATAACTTGTATCTATGAGCTCTCTAAAAGAAGAGAGAGGTCCAGGTGGATCCAGACCAGTTTGTCTCTAGCCAAAAGCTTCTGGGCCTATTGGTAGTAACCAGTCAGGTTCCTGGAGTCTCAGAACCATTAAGGAAGGGAAAATTAGAACTGGTTACCAGAAGGAAGGTCACTCTTCTTTAGGACCCTTCAATAGGAGAAAAAAGGTATGGTTTAAGAAGTATTGAGTTCTTCCCTTCTGAGGGAGAGGGCAGTAAATTGAGCAAATACCAGTCCAAAACTTTGCCTCTACAGCAACATCTGCTGGCTACAAAAAATATATACAACATATAAAATATAGGCTTTCTGTGGTTCTGTAGGGTTCTGTAATGTAGCTGTACTCATGGATACTGAATCTGGGCATCTCAGCAGAATAGCCAAATGAGGATCAAATATTTCCTCTCCTTACAAGACAATAACATTTCCTGAGAATAATGGCAGCTCCCTATAGGGTCTTTTCCATGCAGTTCCCTAAACTAACAATGCTTTCTCTTGATTTGTGCATTTACTATACTGTAACAGTTCCCTAACAACTGAGAAGGCATTTATGTAGCTCAGACTTATACCTTGGCAGACAACAGCACAATGTCCACTGTACTTCAATATTTGAAAGAGTTACTGTCACTAGATGAGCCTGACTGATTCCCCAAAATGCAACCTCTGTGTAATTCTCTAGTGACCTGAAGCATCTGGATATATTCAGTGTATTCTTTCATTCTCTTAGCTCATGGTCCCCATCCAGAGAATCTGAATCATAATAAAAGTGGCTTGCCTTTGGAAGTATGGGGGAGGGGGGTATTCCTGAACACAGAGATCCTAAGAATCTCCTGGAGAATAATTCATCCTACCTAGGTCTATTTGGAGATCAAAAATTAACTGACAAGGCTAGAAGATGAAAAGTTGTTAGCATCGGTTTATGGGGAGTTGCAAAGTGACTAGCAATTCCAAGGAATAAAAGAGAGATATACACATATATATAGGATTTTACACAGATTTGGGGGCAGGTAGGCCTGCTAAGTAGGAAGATTCATCTTCCTGAGTTCAAATCCAGCTTCAAACTCTTACTAGCCATGTGACCTTCAACAAAACTCTTAACCCTGTTTGCCTCAGTTTCTCTTTCTATAAAAAAAAAAGCAGGCGAAGGAAATGGCAAACTGCTCCAGTATCTTTTTTTTTTTTTTAATAAAAAAAAAAATCTTAGAATCAATACTGGGTATTGGTTCTAAGGCAGAAGAGTAGCAAGGGCTAGGCAATGGGGGTTAAGTGACTTGCCTAGAGTCACCCAGCTGGGAAGTGTCTGAGGCCAGATTTGAACCTGGACCTCCCATCTCTGGGCCTGGCTCTCAATCCACTGAGCTACCCAGATGCTCCCTTGCTCTAGCAACTTTGCCAAGGAAACCCTATAGGGGTTATGAAGTGTCAGATACAACTGAAAAAAATGACTAAATGACTGTAATGGAGATGGGAAGGAGGGAAATGGGATGAGAGGGAGTGAAAGGATTGTTTCTCTCCTCTGTTATGTATGGGGAGAGATAAGCCAGTCCTGTCCCTTTGAAAAAGGGTATGGCTCCACAGGGATGTTATCTGGGAGATAGAGGACAAAAGACTACAGTGGGTTTGCCTCAATAAGATGGCAAGACACCTCCCTCAGAGGAGCCCAGGACTCCTGAGGTCAAATCTGTCTTTGAGAGGCAAGTTAATTCTGCTTCCCAAAGCCTTTCAGGGGTTTAGAAATGGTCAACTGCCAAGGAAATGTCAGTTTCCTTGGTCAGACAGGATAGAGTGTTGGCCCTGGAGCTTTCAGGATTTATATTCCTAACTTCAAATCAGAGCTCAAGACACTTTTTAGCTGTGTGATACTAGAAAAGTCACCCTGTCTTCCTCCGTTTCTTCATTTGTAAAATGAGCTGGAAAAGGAAATGGCAAATGACTCCAATAATTTTGCCAAGAAAATCTCACAAGGGTTCCCAAAGAATCCAACAAGACTGAACACTAACAACAAAAATCAAGTTATTTTGGGGAGGGTGTGTTAACCTTGAGGTCTCAGGAGTTGCCAGAGATCAGGTTTGTTCCTTTATAGATATTTTCCTCTATAGTTAATTTGCATCAGAACCTTGGATGAGGGGCCTGGAGTCTCTAACACCATCTTCTGATATTCTTAACCCCTGAGACTCCAGGAAAGGCCCATTGTCTTGAGACTCCGTTCCCCTGGCTGGGGCCTTAGAATTTCTACCTGGATGGGTAGATGGATGGCCTGGCTCTAGGTGCCCTCAATCCAGACATTCTGGCACAGGGACATGCTCAGAGCTGGTGAAGTTAGTCAGGCTGCATACCATAACCGCCTTTGACTCCAAAGCCAATCTCAGGACAAAACAGCAAAAGCAAAGAAGTCCCTTGGGAAACATGGAGGCCACCTTGCTAATCAAAAAATGGTGGAAAACACAAACCTTCACATTAACTTTCAGAAATCTTTAAAATCCTGGAAGCACCTCAAATTCGTTATCCAAAACAGAACACTATTTTCCCCCAAAAACTCTCCAGTCTTTCAAACTTCCTCATTCCTGTCAAGGAAACATCCAATCTCTTAACAGGCTTATGCCATCCAGGACCTGGATGTTACCCTGGCTGGGTAGTAGTCAGAATTAGATATCTTCAAGAAAAAATCAGTAGTCTAATCATGTTTTTTAATAAAATTAACCTGAGGATTTTTCTTTAAATAAACCTGTAACTTTCTTTTTCTAAAGTTACTTCCCACCCCCCACCCCCATTCAGACTATTTCCTCCATGGAAGCATCCAGAGTTTTTACATTGCAAAATATATGTTTTTGTTTTTTAAAGAAGAAAACAAAAGCGAATCCCTTAAATGAGCAGCCATTTGCCCCAAAGATACAAATAAATGCACAATCACTTACAGTCCTAACTATGATGACTTCCAGGTAAAGGTTTTCCCCCACTGTTCCTCTAAGACCTAACTTGGCCCCTTCATCCCTGTCATTTAAAGAACAAGATAGTAGCTCTCTGTTTCTTTCTCTGTCTCTCCCTTTCTATCACCCTCTCCTACATGTCGCCATTCCTAATTTTTTTCTAACTATTTTTCTAGTCTTTTGAGGGAAAATATTAATCATCTAAAAGAAAATCTAGCTTTGGTTAATGTCCCAGTTGATAGCAAGCCTGGAGAAACCATTCAAATGCTCTCCTGAGGTGAATGGAAAAAACATTTTACTGTAACACCTAAATTAAATTGAAATCTGATATTGTTGTCTTTTGTTTTTACTCCCACCATTTTCCCTTAACCATCTTTAAACCCTCCTCCCATCAGCCTAATGTCTAATTGCTATGGAACATGTTAAATTTATGGTTGGACTGAATATTTAATTGGTTGCCAGGGATTTAATTTCTAAATCCCAAAAATGAATTACTAAAGTAAAATGGAATTTAGGGTAGTTTATTTTACAATAGAGAGAAGATATTAAGGATGAGAGAAAAGGAGAGAGAGAGAGAGAGAGAGAGAGAGAGAGAGAGAGAGAGAGCGCTCTGGCTTCCTCTGAGCCAGGTAGAAATTCTAAGGCCCCAGCCAGGGGAAAGGAGTCTCAAGACAATGGGCCTTTCCTGGAGGCTCATGCCTCCAGAAAAGGCAAGAAAGGAAATCAGCCTTTACACTCACCACATTATCAGTTCAATCAGCAGATTCTTTTATCAGCCTCAACTCCAGCAGGCTCCACCCCAAGTGTGTCTCTTTCAAACTCCAAGTGTCTCTCTTCACCCCAAGTGACTCTCTTCACTCCAAGTGTCTCTCTTCACTCCAAGTGACTCCCTTCAAGTGTCTCTCCGCTTTGTGTCTCTGTTTCCACTTTTAAAGACCTTTTTAATCTTGTGTCACTTCCCCTAAATTTTACATCTACCAATCACAGCTGATGCTCCACTCCAGGATTGCCCACTCTTTCACATGTGGGTCACAGACCTCCCACTCAATGTATGAAATTGGTGTTCACACCGTTTTGTGGTTAAAATCCAAAATGGGTAGATCTCCATATTCAACTTTAAGTACTGTTTACACTTTGGTGATTAAAATCTAAAAATAGACAGGGAATTACAATTTAATCTTCACAATCAAGGAAGAGCTAAGTACCTTCATTGTTACAATCAGGGCAGAGCCAAATCCAGTCTTCACAATCCCTTCCTTACATCAAAGAAAAACATTTAAGCAAAACCAAATGCAGTAACCCAGTCAATTTGGTCAACTCATTTTCCATTCCACATCTTTAGTTCGCTACATCTCTACTGAGAAAAAAACTGTTTGCTTATTCCTATAGAACTGAGATTGTTCATTACAATTTATCACATTCTACTTCCTTCTAATGTTTTAATTTTTTGTGTGTCTATTGTTCCTCTGGTTCAACCATCTTTATTCTGTTGCACTTCATACAAATATTTCCATGCTATTTTGAAACTCTTATGTCATCTTTTACAATGACATTTCATTACATTCATATCACATTTCCCAGAAAATGGGTACCTATTTTGCTTCCAGTTTTTTCCTATGAAGAGTTACATTTTATTACATATAGGACCTTTTTTCTCTATCACTGACTGCCACAGTCAGGGTCCAGCCCCCCTTGCAACTCCAGGGTTCCTGACAGGTGGTGAACGATCAGTCAAAATAAATAAAATAAAATAAATAATAAATGGAAGACAACTTAATCATTATGGCCATGGGTTCTAACAGCTACTCCGACATTCCCAGGCTTGGGATTTATTTTTATACCCATTTTCTTGGCAGGCAGATTACATTACCTAATACACATGTTCAAAGAGAGATAATTGGAAAAGTGATACATTAACTTTTAACAAATCACTTGATTAACATTCTATATTTTTGTATTGTGATTACAGACAGAATACAAGATAAATTATTTCATCACAGGTGGCTTACTAGGGAGTTTGAGATACTGATGTGTGTAATTGAGTCACTGAGGCATATTGAAGCTTAGTGTACCTGTACTGTACCTGTACGTATTGTATGGGCCTCTATGATTGATTTGTGTGCTGGCTTCATGAGAAAGTTTTGGGCTTGGCCTACAGCTGCGGGTTTTGCTGGAAATTATGTATCTAAGTAAAAGCTAACCCATGATAGTCTTTTGGGGATTGGATTTAAGGGTCTGATCTTTTGGTGATGTTTTAGAGAATTAGGGTACAGGTGTTTTACTCTTGCATTATTTCATTTGAGTCTAGGGGAAATAATAATCATGCCAATTCATAGGTAAGGGGCATTGATGAAAGAGGTCATGCAAGGGGTATAGAGTGGGCAGTCACATCTCACCAAGGACCACTGTGGTCTCCCCAGCTACCATGCATGACTCTGTTAAGGCATCGTGGTCTAATGGCCCTCAGCAACTGACCTCCTTTGATATACACCTAGTAGTGGTATCTCTAGGTCATTCAGTATGAAGAATTTAATGACTTTTCTCAAATTTCAAATCCTTTTCCAGAATGGATATTTTAATTTTCATATCTCTTATTACTGGTTATTTGAAGCAATTATTCATGTAGTTGCTGATCATTTGCATTTCTTCTGAAAAATTCACATACTTTATTGGAAATGTCTCTGGTCTAATATACTCAAATAAATTCTTTATACATATTGAATATCAAACTCTTAGCAAAGTAATTTATTTATTTATTTTTTTAAACATTATTTTATTTGGTCATTTTCATACATTATTCATTGGGAACAGATTATTTTCTTTTCCTTCCCCCTCCCCCCCCCCCCTGCCACCCCTTCCCTAGCCGATGCGCAATTCCTCTGGGTATCACATGTGTCCTTGCTCTGAACCCATTTCCTTGTTGTTGGTATTTGCATTAGGGTGCTCATTTAGCATCTCTCCTCGATCATGTCCCCTCAACCTCTGTAGTCAAGCAGTTGCTTTTCCTCGGTGTTTTTACTCCCTGTTTGTCCTCTGCTTGAGGATAGGTTTTTTTTTTTTCTCATAGATCCCTCCAGATGGTTCAGGGACATTGTAAAGCCATTAATGGAGAAGTCCATTACATTCTCTTGTACCACAGTGTGTCAGTCTCTGTGTACAATGTTCTCCTGGTTCTACTCCTCTCACTCTGCATCACTTCCTGGAGGTTGTTCCAGTCTCCATGGAATTCCTCCACTTTATTACTCCATTTAGCACAATAGTATTCCATCACCAACATATACCACAATTTGCTCAGCCATTCCCCAATTGAAGGGCATCCCCACATTTTCCAAATTTTGCCACCACAAAGAGTGCTGCTATGAATATTCTTGTACAAGTCTTTTTCCTTATTATCTCTTTGGGGTACAAACCCAGCAGTGCTATGGCTGGATCAAAGGGAAGACAGTCTTTTAGTGCCCTTTGGGCATAGTTCCAAATTGCCCTCTAGAATGGTTGGATCAATTCATAACTCCACCAGCAATGCATTAATGGCCCTACTTTGTCACATCCCTCCAACATTCATTGCTTTCCTTTGCTGTCATGTTGACCAATCTGCTAGGTGTGAGGTGATACCTCAGAGTTGTTTTGATTTGCATCTCTCTGATTATAAGAGATTTAGGACATTTTTTCATGTGTTTATTAATAGTTTTGATTTATTTAACTGAAAATTGCCTATTCATGTCCCTTGCCCATTTTTCAATTGGAGAATGGCTTGATTTTTTGTACAACTGGTTTAGCTCTTTATAGATTTGAGTAATTAGACCTTTGTCAGAGGTTTTTGTTATGAAGATTGTTTCCCAATTTGTTGCTTTCCTTCTAATTTTAGTTACATTGGTTTTGTTTGTACAAAAACTTTTTAATGTGATGTAGTCAAAATTATTTATTTTGCATTTTGTGACTCTTTCTAAGTCTTGCGTGGTTTTAAAATCTTTCCCTTCCCAAAGGTCTGACATGTATACTATTCTGTGTTCACCTAATTTACTTATAGTTTCCTTCTTTATGTTCAAGTCATTCACCCATTCTGACTTTATCTTGGTGTAGGGTGTGGGGTGTTGATCCAAACCTAATCTCTCCCATACTGTCTTCCAATTTTCCCAGCAGTTTTTATTAAATACTGGATTTTTGTCCCAAAAGTTGGGGTCTTTGGGTTTGTCATAGACCATCTTGCTGAGGTCATTTACCCCAAGTCTATTCCATTGATCCTCCTTTCTGTCTCTTAGCCAGTACCAAATTGTTTTGATGACTGCTGCTTTGTAATATAGTTTGAGATCTGGGACTGCAAGGCCACCTTCCTTTGTATTTTTTTTTTCATTAACTCCCTGGATATCCTTGATCCTTTATTCTTCCAAATGAACTTTGTTATGGTTTTCTCTAATTCAGTAAAATAGTTTTTTGGTAGTTCAATGGGTATGGCAATAAATAGATAGATAAGTTTGGGTAGGATGGTCATTTTTATTATGTTAGCTCGTCCCACCCATGAGCAATCAATGTTTTTCCAATTGTTTAGATTTAGTTTTAATTGTGTGGAGAGTGTTTTGTAGTTGTGTTCATATAGTTCCTGTGTTTGTCTTGGCATAAATCAAAAATTAATTGGAAATTAAACAATATGATTCTCCAAAACCAGCTAGTTAAAGAACAAATCATAGAAACAATTAATAACTTCATTGAAGAAAATGACAACGGTGAGACATCCTTTCAAAATCTATGGGATGCAGCCAAAGCAGTACTCAGGGGAAAATTTATATCCTTGAGTTCATATATAAACAAATTAAGAAGGGCAGAGGTCAATGAACTGGGCATGCAAATTAAAAAACTAGAAAGTGAACAAATTAAAAATCCTCAGATGAAGACTAAATTAGCAATCCTAAAAATCAAAGGAGAAATTAATAAAATTGAAAGTCAAAGAACTATTGATTTAATAAATAAGACTAGAAGCTGGTATTTTGAAAAAACAAATAAAATTGACAAAGTACTAGTCAGTCTAATTAAAAAAAGGAAAGAAAAAAACCAAATTGACAGTATCCAAGATGAAAAAGGAGACCTCACCTCTAATGAAGAGGAAATCAAGGCAATCATTAAAAATTTCTATGCCCAATTATATGGCAACAAATATGGCAATCTAAGTGATATGGATGAATAATTACAAAAATATAAATTGCCTAGACTAAAAGAAGAAGAAATAAATTACCTAAACAACCCCATATCAGAAAAAGAAATTGAACAAGCCATCAAAGAACTCCCCAAGAAAAAATCCCCAGGTCCAGACAGATTCACAAATGAATTCTATCAAACATTCAAAGAACAACTAACCCCAATACTATACAAACTATTTGACAGGATAAGCCAAGAAGGGGTTCTACCAAATTCTTTTTACGACACAAACACGGTACTGATCCCAAAGCCAGGCAGGTTAAAAACAGAGAAAGAAAACTATAGGCCAATCTCCTTAATGAATATAGATGCAAAAATCTTAAATAGGATACTAGCAAAAAGACTCCAGCAAGTCATCACAAGGGTTATCCACTACGATCAGGTAGGATTCATACTAGGAATGCAAGGATGGTTCAATATTAGGAAAACCATCCACATAATTGACCATATAAACAGGCAAACTGACAAAAATTACACGATTATCTCAATAGATGCAGAAAAAGCCTTTGATAAAAATACAACACCCATTCCTATTGAAAACACTAGAAAGTATAGGAATAGAAGGGCCTTTCCTAAAAATAATAAACAGTATATACCTAAAACCATCAGCAAACATCATCTGCAATGGGGAAAAACTCAAAGCCTTCCTATAAGATCAGGAGTCAAACAAGGATGCCCATTATCACCTTTATTATTTAATATTGTACTAGAAACACTAGCAATAGCAATTAGAGAAGAAAAAGAAATTGAAGGTATTAAAATTGGCGATGAGGAGACCAAGCTGTCACTCTTTGTGGATGATATGATAATTTACTTAAAGAATCCTAGGGAACCAACCAAAAAGCTAATCAAAATAATCAACAACTTTAGCAAAGTTGCAGGATACAAAATAAACCCACATAAGTCATCAGCATTTCCATATATCTCCAACCCAGTTCAGCAGTAAGAATTAGAAAGAGAAATTCCATTTAAAGTCACCCGAGCAAAGTAATTTAATGCAAAGACTTCTTCCTAGCTCAGTGATTTCTTTTGTACTCTCGCTACAATGATTTTCATTTTTTGCAAAAAGCTTTTTAATATTTCTAACTTCCTCTTCTGATCATCTCTATGCCTTGATTATATTTATATCCCCAATATTTAAACAGTTTCTGACACACATTAAGTGCTTGTTGACAAACTGATTAATAACTTTTCCCTTGATTTTAGTTCTGATTCTTCCTTCCATTTCAACATATAGATATTTATGTGTATATGTGTGTATACGTATGTGAAAGTATATGTATGTATAAGTGCATGGGTCTATATATAGTAATGATATAAGCTTTTTTTTTTTTTGCAAACTTTCTTCCAGTTTTCCCAAAAGTTTTTGTCTTGTAGAGAATCCTTTCCAAAATAGTTTGTGCTTTTGGTTTGCCAAACACTACAGAAATCCCAAACTATAATTTCTTGGTGGGAGAAAGTAGGGCAAAAAAATCATTAGCCTTTTCAGATTTCTCTAATCATTTTGGCCCATATTATTTCAATAGAACAGAGGTGCATGACAGGGAGAAATTTAAAAGTTTCGTTACCAAAACTACATTTAGTTTTTCTTCATTTCAGAAAGTGTAGCCATAGAGATCCAAGTAGGGGGATAAGATATGAAGTGAAATGAATTTCTGATAGTAAGACAGATGAAAATTTAATTGGAGGAATCAGAGAAAAGGGTAGTTTAAAGAGGAGATGTAATATTAGCCCAGGCATTCCCTATCTTCTGTGAGCTGAAGTGAAAACCTTCATAGCTATTGGCTAAGAGAACTTATTGAGAGCTGCAGCCCTCCCCTTCAGGGAATAGACTTATTAATAACACCCTCCCCACCTACCCCTCAACCCTTATGAGACAGAATATCAAGGTACATTGAAAACAGATACATAGTAGGATAGCTAGGTAGCTCTTTGGATTGAGGACCAGGCCTAGAGATGGGAGGTCCTGGGTTCAGATATGACCTCAATATTTCCTAGCTATATAACCCTGGGCAAGTCACTTAACCCCCATTGCCTAGCCCTTATCCCCTCTTCTGCCTTGGAACCAAAACACAGTATTGATTTTAACACAGAAGGTAAGGGTTTAAATAAAAGAAAGAAAAATAATAGATGAATATCAATTGAATATGATATATGACATCCACTGTAAGATTAAAATTAATATCCAATAACTCCAAGTATTATATTTTAAAAGATTTATTAGTAATCATTTGAAGTAGAAGAAATACAAGAACAAAAGTAAGCCTGAGTAAAGCCACATGAGAAAAATTCTATCTATTTAATGGCAATAGTAAACAAACCTACTATCATTAAGATTCACATGAGTTGCTGTGTGACATTTAAAACCTTTGAAGCTCATGGATACTTGTCACAAGTTCTCCAGATGTAGCCAATCTTTCAACCTTGGTGAAGATATTTCTAACAAAGCCTATTACTGCCATCATTCCAAAATATGGCAGGAGAAACCAGGAAAAAACTAACAAACCAAAAAAAAAATCTCTATACTGCTGATGAAACTTTTGGGGCTAAAATGTCACCAAGAATCTAGATCATTCTGGTAGAAAGGTAGAGTAAACTGAAGAGTTACAAATAAATTAAAAACTCCTCCAGGGGTAACCAAGCTTCTTGGGAAATCCTCCCCCATCCCGGATAAAAGGCATGTATTTATATGTTCCATCCATTGCAATGAGGAGGCAAGGAACCCAATAGTGAAAATCACTTCTGATGTCTCATCCATTACATTTTTATAAATGCAGAGATGGGGAATACAATAGCGCTATTGCACTTCACTTCAACTACTAAATGGATCCTTACCTCTTATTACAAACAACTCAAAGGGAGGCAAACTCAGTCAGAGTTAGTGGTGCTACTAGATATCTGACCATCACTTCTGAAGACCCCTTAAAATCAATAGAGATTTTTAGCTTATTAAATTCTGCAAAGGTTTTATACAGGTTATAACCAGTTTGATGGAATCCATCCATGATCATCTATGTGATAATTAACAAAGGCAAAAAGGAACAAAAAGCCATTAAAGCAACATGTAACCTTGATGAATCTGATGACAAACCCAGGGAAGGGTCAAGGGTTTTTTCTGGTTTTTTTCATTCTTTTGATTTTATTATCTCTCGATGTCTCATGAAGTCATTAGCTTTTAGTTGCCCAATTCTAATTTTTAAGAAATTATTTTCTTCTCTGAGCTTTTGAGCCTCCTTTTTCATTTGGCCCATTTCTTCTTGCATTGCTTTCATTTCTCCTCATTTTTCCTCTGCCTCTCTTAATTGATTTTTTAAATCCTTTTTGAGCCCTTCCATAATGAGACCAATTAATATTTTTCTTTGAAGTTTTGCAAGTGTTTGTTTTGCTTGCACTGACCCCCTTCTATGTCTGTGTCTTGCTCTTTTTCACTATAAAATTTTTTTCTATGAGTAGGTGGTTTGGGTGTTTGGGGGTTTTGGGGGTTTTTTATGTTTGCTCATTTCCCCAGTCTTTATCTTGACTTTCACTTGTATCTTAAAGGTGGGCTCTGTTCTCAGGGTAGAGAGAACAGTCTCTTAAACTTTAGTTCTTCCTTGCTACTACCCTTAGCCCCATTTCTGGGTTTTTGAAAGTTTCAGTTCTTCCAAGGTGGTATGATAGCCTATGGATGAGAGTTCTCAAAGCCACTTCCCACTGCTGATTCAATCAATTGTCAATGGCTTACAGAGCTCAGAGCTTCCCTATGCTGGGGCTCAAAGTCTAGCCTCAAACTTGGGCAGGGGCTTTTGTTCCTAGTCTGGGCTTGATCAGGTCAGGCACACTATGAACTTCCTTGTCTTCAGGCTTATAATTCCACTTTTAGCTTTGGGAAGGGCTAGTTCTATCTGGGCTCCTATAGACCAGCACTCTGGGAACTGTGTTGAATGGATGGAGGGGGGTGTCAATAGGGTTGCACCGCTGTTGGCTTGGGATCTCAGGGACTGGATATTAGCTTGGTTCATTAGCTAGAACAGTAGAGGTGGCTGGTGGGAAGCTTGATGTTGGCTTAAGCAATACTCCTTCATAGCCTCCTGAGGGTGTGTGCTCCCCTCTCACCCCAGCAAACTAGATGCTCTCTGCCTGCCTTTTAAGTTGTTCTCCACATGAAAGTTATATCTCTCCATCCCCTTGTTGGTTCTTTCATTCTAGCATTCATTTTGAGGAATTATTTTTAAAGTTGTTTGGAGATGATTCTCATGATGGTTTCAGCTTTCCCTGCTTCTACTCTGCAATCTTAGCTCTACCCCCAAAGCTGGAAAAAATAATAACATTTATCTGGAGGAACATGAAGTCAAGAATATTAAGGCAATCAAAGAAAAAAATTAGAAAGGAAGGGGCCTAGCAGTATATTTTGCAAAGATGTAATTATCAAGCAATTTGGTACTGAGTAAGAAATAGGTTGATCAATAGACTAGATTCAGTACCTAGAACATGAGAGCAGATAAACTAGCATAAACCTAGTGTTTGATAAACCCTAAGAACCTACCTAATGGGGAAAGAATTTGCTGTCCCACCTGCTGAGAACCCCTGGAACCATGAGTGGGGCTGGACCCCAGCCTGTGGCAAGAATTCACTATCCAATAAAAAAAAGTTTGAAAAACTGGAAAGCAGTCTGGCAAAAATATATTTATACTAGGTAGAGATCAACCTCTCACACCGTATACAAAGAGAAGCTCAAAATGGGTACATGACTTGTTAGAGTGATATCATATGCAAATTAGTAGAATATAGACATGTCAGGTCTATGGCTAGGGAAAGAGTTCATGACCAAACAAAAGGCAGAGAGGTACACAGGAGGTAAATTATAAAATTTTAATTAGATGAAATTAAAAAGGTTTTGCAGATGCAAAACCAATGCTGCTAAAATTGAAACAGAAACAAAATACTGGGCAGAGGGAGATCCTTACAGAAAGTTTCTCTAAGAAAGGTCTTATTTCTTAGGTAGACAGAGAACTAAGTCAAATTTACAAAAATAAGAATCATTCACCAAATGATCAATGGTCAAAGAATATTAATAGGCAATTTTCAGAGAAAGAAATTCAAGCTATCAAGCCTATATTAAAAAATGCTCTAAGTCACTAACAATTAGAGAACTAGAAATCAAAACAAATCATGTACCACCTCACATTCATCAGATTGGCTAAGATGACTAAAAAGGAAAACGATAAATGCTGTAGGGGCTATAGAAAAATAGGTACACTACGGTACTATTGATAAATTATGAACTAGTTCTAAATTCCGGAAAGTAATTTGGAACTATGCCCCAAAAAAATACTAAACTAGGTATATCTTCTGATTCAGCAATACCACTAATGGATCTATACTCCAAAGAGAGAAAAGAAAAAAAAGAAAAATATATAGCAAAATATAGCAAGTCTTTCTGTGGTGATAAAATTGGAAACAGATGGGATACCCATCAGTGCAGAATGGCTGAACAAGTTATGGTATATAATGTGATAGAATTCTATTGTGCTATTAAAAATGGAAAAGTGATTTTCTATATGTAATAGCTGGGTAAATATAAACATATGTATGAGAGATAATACAAGTATACAGTATCTAATAATAAACAGAAAGAGAAGAATGTATTTATTTCCTTTGGGAAATTGCAATATCCTTTTAATAATCCCAAACTTCTTCCAGAGAGCACCCCCACTTTTTAAAAAATTCTTACCTTCTTAAAATAAGTAATAAATATCAGTTCCAAGGCAGAAGAAGATCAGTAAGAACTAGGCAAGGCCTTTCTTTTAACACTGATATTCTATTATCTTTGAATGGCTGTAAGTTAAAGAAAACTACCATCTCAGTAGAATTAAAAATTATTTCAGAGGGTACCCAAGGGTATATAGTAGGTATGAGTATATAATATACAAGGAAGTTTGAAGAATTGGAATAAAAATTTCCCAACTTTTGATGATCAAATCTGATACTTCTTTTTCAATACTGATCCTTCATCTAGTATATTTAACACTATTGATCACTCTTTCTTCTTGAATATTCCTTCCTCTCTGTTTTCATGTTATTTTCTCTTGATTTTCCTTCTACTCCATTACTCTTTAGTCTTTTTTTTGGCTCATTATCCATATCATGCTCCCTAATAGTGGGCATTTCCCAAAGCTCTGACCTAGACCTTCTCTTTTGATCACTCTCTCTCTCTCTCTCTCTTTTTTTTTACTCTAGAATATTTTTCCATGGTTACATGATTCATGTTCTTTCCCTCCCCTCCTCCCCCCATAGCCAACACCCAATTCCACTGGGTTTTACTTGTGTCATTGTTTTGATCACTCTCTTGATCACTTCAACAGCTCTGATCTATATGCTGTGTAGAGGAGATATATATGTATATATGTCAATATAATGTGTGTATATATGTGTGTGTGTGTATGTATATATCCAACCCAGTCTTTCTCTTAAACTCCAGTTCCGCATTTTCAAATGCTTATTGAACTTTTCAAACTGTGTTCCAGAGACATTTCAAACTCCATATTCGCCAAAACTGAATTTATTATTTTCCCCTGAAACTGATCCCTAACACCTAGTTTTTTGTTTTGTTTTTTTTATTTCTATGCAGGTTACCACTATTCTTCCAGTCACCTAAGTTCATGCCATTGCAGTTTTCTTTGACTCTTCACTACTCCTCACCTTAAGTATCCTATCAGCTGACAAATCGTGCTCTTTCTACTTCCATGTCACTTATATCTGACCCTTTTCTTCTACTTGTACATCTTCCACTTTAGTTCAGGTCCTTGTTATCTTTTATCTGGGATTATAATTATCTGATTAGTTTCTTCTCTCCCTACTTTAGCCCTAGCTATGGTAGTGATATTTTTTATATGTAGATCTCACCATGTCATTACCCTGCTCAATAAACTCCAGTGGCTATATACAGCCTAAAAAATATAAACTCTTCCATTTAGCTTTTTAAAGCTCTTTACAACCTGGGCCCAACCTATCTAACTGCTTTGTTGTATATTACCCCCCCACACACACACACACTCAGCAATATAGCAAATTTGTACTTTTGGATTTTTTTTACACAGGCTACTGCATCCCCCATTTCCTTGCATTGACCCTGGCCTTCCCTTGTACTTTAAATGTACTTTCTCCACAAATCCATTTCATAGAATCACTTTCTTCCTTCAAGACACAACAGAAACATTACCTTCTACATGAAGTCTTTCTTGATACCCCCAAATGCTAGTGTCCCTCAACACTAACTACCTTGTGTTTATCTACATTGTATTTATTTTTATTCTCTCTCTATATATTTATAATTATTTCTTTTTAATCCTTACCTTCTATCTCAGAATATATACTAAGTATCAATTCTAAGGCAGAAGAGTGGTAAGGGCTAAGCAATGGGAGTTAAATGACTTGCCTAGTCATACAATTAGGATGTATCTGTGGTCAAATTTGAATCCAGGTCCTCCAGATTCCACAGTGCTACCTAGCTGCCTCTTCTCTTTTTATTTCTAACCTTCAAGATTCACTATTTAGCCCATATACTTTAAGATGCTAACCCTACTCCTTGCTTCACTAAAGGGATCTATTGCTTTGGTACTATATAGGTTATCTGGAACATGTTTAATTCTGAGGGAGCTTGTTCTCTAATGAGAAGAGAGCTCATTAAATCCTACTCTGGGAGCCTGAAAAAAAAATGTTTACTTATGCTTAGGTTATGATTTATGTTCCCCAAAAGAAGTATGAGATATCCAATGCACATCATGAATTCAGGTAAGGAATAGATAATTTATTCCCATACCGAAAAGAAATACTAAACGTAAAAGCTTCATAAGTGCTTAACTGACAAAAACAAATTTAAGAAAGAATTTAATAACCTGAAATTAAAATCTCCTGGAAAGCTAAGCTTCCATCTAAGCATAAATAAAATTTTTTATCCTATCTACTTTAAAAGTAATTTACCTTTGTTGGGCATGAAAACTTTGATTCAATCTGACTTTAAATCAAAACCATGGCATTAGGGTGGGATAGGTTCTAAAAGTAAACTAATTCAAAACCAGATAGGGATTCTAAACATTAGAAGCATAGTGGAACAAGCCTGAGGTTTAAGCACACCTTTGAAAGTGGGAGGACTGAGTTGAAAAGGGAGATATAGAAGAGGATTACTGACTTGTACAAGCTTCTCAATCAGAAAACCCTGAATGAGATAAATCACAAGAAAAAGGTTTCCGTCTTTTCCCCAACTTTTCCTGGGTAATCTTGTCTATCCAGGGACACTATATGGTTTGCTGTTTTGTTATCCAAATGTTTACAGTAAACTGAATTTTGCTTTAACTACAAAGAAGCCAGGAATTTACTAGAAATAGATATAAATGTAGAGGTAGGGAGAAAGCCTAGTTTCTGCCTAAATGTTAAAACATTCTCCTAAATAGAGGTTCATAATGATTTTGGCTGGACTGGGAACTTTTTCTGAAAATCTACAATAAACTTCTAAAACCTGAAGAGGAAGGAAACCTCTTCTTTAGGAGATCATTACTGTTACCCCTTTTACTTAAAACTGAACTAATTATCATGAGTATGCTATAATTCATTGTACTTTTTAGATAATAAGCATTTTTTTGGTCTAGATTATTTTTAAGGTGGTTTCTTTAAACATGGTCAAGAACTATACTTGCTTGAGATATTGCAGCATTAAAAACAGGAGCATTTTGTCCAGGCTTATCATTTTATCAGTGGGAGGGAACTGGAGTATAAAGAACTCAAACTTGAGTTGCCCGGGGCACTGAGGGATGGAGTCACTAGGTCAAATTTACAAAAGGAGTAAACTTGGGAGGCTGGATTTGAACCTGAAGCGGTTGAGCCTCCCTAGTCAAGCTTTCTAGCTTATACAAGGAAACTCAGGGAGGGCCATTGAGCTTTAAGAAACTTGCCAGTAAACGGGAGTTGGAATTAGAACCCAGATCTTTCCAAACTCCTGGTCCAGCCTTCCTACCACGTCGAGTAGCTAACCCCCAAATCCTCTTTTTCTAGTGGGCAGAATCATGATGTCATACTTTCTGCTTAGGGATAAAGATGGAGGGGAGGTAGGGGGTCGGTAAGCAATTCTATAGGAGATGCTCAGAGTATCGTGGAGGAGTACGTGGAGATGGTCCGGGACAGTGGGGTAATCAGAGGGCAGAGCTTTGTGTCTGTGAGGGACAGAGGGATGGCTGGATGGCTGAGGGGGTGGGAGCGGTAGGAAAAGGAGAGAAGCCCCCAGTGTCTTTTCCCCCTCCCCCCTCCCCTCGTCGTCTTTCTAGAGAGGAACGGTTTAAGGGGCGGAGGAAGAAGCTCGCACTCGGGGAACTCTCGAGCTCCCATTCTCTCCCTCCAGGGGCGCGCGCTCCTTCCCTACTCTGCTGCGGAGTGGAGGGGGGGGGGGGGTGACGCGCGGAGGGCTCGACGACTGGCGCGCAGAGACCGGAAGGAGGGGTCTCGAGAGCGCAGAAGCCATCGTAGCCGCATCACCCCCCTCCTGTCCTCCTCAGTTCAGTTTGCTTGTTCTCCCGCCGCCTCTGACCTTTCCGCAAGCCCCCTCACGTCTCCCCCTCACGCGTGCGGTGCGCGAAAAGGCTCGGCTCTCGAGCTCACTGCCGAGCAGGCCTCGATCTTTGGAGGCTACGGGGCGGTCTCCGCTGGCGTCGCGAGCTCCGTGTGTGAGCAGGGCTGCGCGCGCGCCTCTGTATGTGTGTATGTATGTATGTATGTAAGTGTGTGCGCGCGCGTGTGCGCGCTGTGGCGGAGTGACGGGGAGGAGGGCTTGTAGACTGTGAGAAGAACGCGCGTGTGTGAAAAGGGGAGGGACCGTGTGTGAAAGGGGGAGGGGTTCGTATGTGAGTGAAAGAACGTGCTAGAGACGGTGTGTGTGAAAGGGGGAGGGGGACTGTAAGGGACCTCGTGTGTGAACAAGACCGTGTGTGTCTGTGTGTGTGTGTGTGTGTGTGTGTGAGCGAGAGCGCGCGCGCAGCGCCAGAGTGTGTGTGTGAGAGGGCCGGGGACTCTGGCTGCCGGAGCCGCCGTTGCGGGAGGAGGAGGAGGAGGAGGAGGAGGAGGAGGAGGAGGAGAAGGAGGCGGCTCCCACTGCGTCCAGCATCCCAAGATCCCCCTCCTTCTTCCCTTCAGTTCCCTACCCTCCTACTTCCCTTCCCTTTCCCCTTCCCTTTCCCGACATACTGCCTGCCCGATCGTCCGCGCCCCTCGCGGTGTGGTGACCCCCCAGGCCCGGCCCCGGCCCGGCCCCCGCTGGCTGGGAAGGGAGGGAGGAGCTGCCCGAGCCAGGTGGGTGATCCCCGCCACCCTATCCCACCCCACCCCCCACCGCCGCCCCCGCCCCCGCCCCCAAAGGTGTGTAAGGGAGAGGGAGAGCTCGAGCAGACAACTGATCGCCCCAGTGAATGAAAGGGTGGGGGAGAAGATGTTGACCCCCTATGTTCGTGGGCACATGTAATGAGGTTTGATACACCCGTGTCTGATAAAGAGGGAGCCGAGTGGTAACCTTGAGTGGGAAAGGCGATGGGTCGTCATCCCTTCCTGTATTTGTAGGGGGGTGTGGTAACGCGGTAAGGGGAAATGTGGATTTAGTACTCCCACCCCTGCCCAATGGTGGACCATTCTCAACTGTTCTGTACCCCTCGAACAAATTCTTTTTATAAAGTGTGACCGAGGGATTCTGAAATTGTGCTGGGCTCCCTGCAGTTATTTCTTCCAGACCCCATGCTTTCCACCATGTACATGTCTTTTAGAGCGTATTTCCTTGTCTATCGATGAACCTAACCCTTGTTGGATTTTGACATAGTCTACCAATAGCACTTAGACCCTCTTCTTCATTCTCCCTCTTGGAAACAGAAGTAGTGTTAGGAAAATACTCAGGTTTTTTTGTTGTTGTTGTTGTTCTGTTTTGTTTTCTGTAAATTAGTTCCCTTTGCTCGTATATAAAATGGATTGGTATGGTCTACTCGATTTTTTTTTTCCATTTGTGTATGTGAATACAAATAAGATTATTTTTCCTTTGTAATAGTATCTTTGGGGATATGATACTCTTCCTGCTGTGATTATAACTTTGATGTGAATTCCTCTGCATTCTCTCCTAATTCCACAAAGTATTCCCACTTTGGTGGAGTTGATCTTTTGACAGGATTTTTCTTATTTGGAGGCCTGAATTACTTTCTTATGTTTCTGTTAGATTTTTATTGTGAAAGCTGACTTAAAGGATACATTTTATAATTAAAATTTTACTGACACAATGTAATGCCATATATTTTCTTTTGTCATGACTTTAAGACGCTTAAAGGCCTTCTCTTACATTCAGATATGACTTAAAAGTCATTCTTAAGTAGTACACTTAAGCACAGTGGGCCTCAGTTTTATCATCTACAAAATTAAGAAGTAGCTGTACTAGACTTTGAGGTACTTTTCACCTTGATATCTAAATCTGTGGTATCTCTTTGTATGTCACATCAGTTTGTAAATCTGCAATTAAAATAATAAATAGACATACTTTACACCATTTTCTTGATCTTTAATTCGTGCTACTTCAGTGTATTAAATGGAAGATAACTAGTCCAGTGGGGGGGGGGGGTCATGGATGTGTTTTTTGCTTTCTACTTTGATTAGTTCAGTAAATAATATTCTTTCTTTGATGGAGTTGTTGATCTAGCAATATGGCTGTTGATGTTTTTATCTTTCTTTGTTTCTCTTTTTCTCATCCTTTTTGCATCCCCATTAGGTACCTCCCTGTTATGTGTGGGGGCAGTTCGATTCTGAAGAAAGGGCCAAGTAGGGGAACTGCTTAGTCAATCACACACAAATGTGCATACAGTCTACTAGAGCCTCATTTCTCTTTCTGCCTTTCTCCCTGCAGGAAGGGAGGAGCTGAGCCTGTAACTACTAGGTTGTGGGGTGCAGGGCAAGCATCCACCCATTTTAATTTCTAAGTGGACAGTGCCTTCCCTGGGTTACTTACCTCTGTGAGAACTTCAGTGTGAACATGAAGACGCCATCCCTTTTTTTTGTTCTTTGAATCATCTTTTTTTTTTCTTTCCAGAGGGGACTCAAATTTTCCATATCTTCACAGTCTCATTGTATAGAAAGATATAAAGCTGGTCATCATCTTTTCCCTAGTAGAATGAACACCCAGAGTAAAACACCAAGTATTCTGGTACTCTTAGAAATAATGAGCTTTTAAAATTCTCTCTATTCTCTTTTTCTCCAGCTCCCATCCCTCTGGAACTTGCTGCTGGGCTAAATCACTAGATTCATTCATCTAAATATTTCCCCTCCCCCCTGGGCTGAAAGACAGAAAGACTTGCATACAAGAAAGCAGTGGGGGAGGGGAACAGAATGGAACAGAACAGAGGGTTGTCACACTGTTTGGGAAGCTGGAAGTAGATTGTATCATTTGCCCCTAGGGATCAAGCATAAAGATCTAATCTGTGAAAATAGGTGGAGGTAGAACTTCTGAATACATCATGTGAAGAATAAGAGGGAATCAAGCTTAAAGTAAGGAAGATCTCTTATGTTTTAAGATAATTCTTTTGGGGAAACTTTAGTTATGAGAATTTGCTATGTATATAGCACGTCATTTTACATAGAATTTTGAAAAATTGTCAGAATGCTAAAAGACAGGTCCTGAAATTCATATTGTATTACACATTAGAAATCTGATCTGAGGAGAATAGAAACAATTGAAGTACAGTATTGTCTTAAATAGTGAACTAGAGTACAAAGAATAGGGTTTGGTTTTTTAATCATTACTTTGTGTCTGAGTCACAACTCTTTAAGACTCAAGGGCAAAGGCTAGGCAAATGGGGTTAAGTGACTTAACCAGGGTCACACAGCTAGGAAGCCTCTGAGGCCAGATTTGAACTAGATTTTAATCTATATATAGCCTTTACCCAGTACATTAAAACAGCCAAATTTACTTCTTTCTGAAGGTGCTGAAAGTCATAGGATAGTTAGAAGAGATCATAGAGCTTATAGAAGTTGTGACTTTTTAAAAATAAACAGATTGTTTACTGAATTTTAAGATTAGAAGTCTATTTTGTAATTTTTGCAAATTTTTTCTTACTAAAATAGTTATGAAAGAATACAGGACATCATAAATATATCACACAAAAAGCTTTGTGTTCATAAACTTTATGTGACTAGGCACATATTATATATATTTGGAGGGCAGAGGGAAAAATTGATTTCAGGTCTAACAACTATTACTACTGTTATTTTTTGCACATTTTTTTTAAACCTTATCTTCCGTCTTAGACTCAATATTGTGTTTTGATTCCAAGGCAGAAGAGTGGTAAGGGCTAGGTAATGGGGGCTAAGTGAAACTTGCCCAGGGTCGCACAGTTAGGGAGTAATCTGAAGCAAGATTTGAACCTAGGACCTCCCATCTCTGGGCCTGGCCCTCGATCCGCTGAGTCATCCATCTGCCCCTTTTATAAACATATTTTGCAATGACTTTTGTCCCACTTGAACCTTATTTATGGGTCATAGCATCAGCTAGGTCTGCTCAGAACCTGTTTCTATATATTTTTTCCTCTTACCAGAATTATTATGGCTGTTTATATCCTTCATTCTTTATGATTGCCATTTGACTTACCTTCTTCCGATCTTAAAAAAAGAAGAAATAAGGACCAAAAGAAAAAACACCAAGCCCTTTGGTATCACTGATAATTGGCAAAGCCATATATAAATTTTAAGGAGACACATTATTTGCCTCTGTTCAAAAATTTGGAATAACCGTTTTTTAAAAAGATAAGTACTTATAATTAATTCAGCAGCTTCCTTCTTAACTGATCCTTTTACCCTGTAGCTTTTATCACCTAAAGTTGGAGAATTCTACCCCATTCTGAAGTAACTTGTTCTAGTGTGAGTTAAGTACCATATTGTCATAGACTATTGTTCATATTACAAAGATCTGTTGAAATATATGTTTAGTAGCAAACAGTACTGTTCTTCCAGAAAATGTTCTAGGCATGTTGACAAAAATACTGTTTTTAACCCAAAATTACCATCTTTGCAAAATCGCCAATATCTTTCTATCCTCTGTATTTAGCCCCCCCTCAGTTTCATTCCTAAGGTTATCCTCCCCAAGTAATAAATATATGCTCATTTATTTTATGCAAGCAATATTATCTTCAAAGTAGTTATTAAGATATTATCTACAAGGCACAACTCAGGTGCTACTTCTTAAAGGATCCTTTTCTGATTTCCCCTAAGTTATGGAAATTACTTTTATATACTTTGTATTTCCTTAGTTGTGTACATCTTTTTATGCACCTGCTTCCAAACATAAGCTTTTTGAGAGCATGGCCTTTGTAATTTGCCTTTGTTTCCCCAGAGTTTAGTGTATTGCCCTTATGTATTATGAGTTTAGAATTATGATTTCATTAGTCTCTGGAACTACAGGTTAGGAAACTCTTTTTACCAATTGAGAATAACAACTTGTCAGCAAGTTTGTAGTCTTAGAGACAGTGGTCTGGACCACCGAGTGGTTAAGATGATTTGCCCAGTGTCACATAGCTGGCTTGTTTCAGAGGCAGGTCTTGAGTTTAGGTCTTTCTAATTATGAAGTTGACTTTTCATCCATCAAACCATACTGCCTTTCTTGTAATTTTTCTATTAAAGATTTGTTAGGATCGTTAAATACTATAACCCTTCAAATGTGTATAATAGTAAATTTTATGCTTATGAACCTGTATGTATATTATCCTAGGTACTAAGATGAAAGGATAAAAGGAACTAGTATTAGATTTAATATGTTGTTTTAAAAAAAAGTTCTCTGAGCATAGTAGATTTCTAATAGAGGTTTGTAGAATTGAATTGAAAATAGGAATGTGGGAGTTGCTATAGCAGATCAAACTACATGTGTTCTTATTACACTGGTGTTTTGCTTTTGGCAGCATTTCAGACCTTGATGCTTTATTGGAAAGCCAGACTGTATCTTGCCAAATTGTTCATTTGCCCATAACAGTCTTGGATTTCTTCCCTTGTGCTTCCTGGTCCTTAGTTGTCAGCTTATTCCTTTGACATATGATTAGGTTAGCAGTATTCTATAAAACCTGGGGCACCAGCTTAAAGGGCAAGGCCAGACATCTTCCATGTACAGAGTAATGTTTATTGAGCACTTCCAGTTTGTTAGGTATTAACAACTCTAGGAGCATGTTTCAAACTTTGCCATATAGTAGAGAAACAGTTTCTTTGTACCAAACGTTTCCCACTAAGTAGTTGAAAACATCTTAAATTTCAGTCAGGTTTTAGAGGCAGAAACTTTGTCTTAGTTGTGTGCAATTCTACCTATTTTTTTGTTTGTTTGGGAAAATTACCTGTTTATTTCTCAAATGGGAATGAGTAAGAGTTATTTGTCCATAATATTTTTATGTCCTTAGTCCATTTAACAATTCCTTATAATAATAATTTATCAAAAGTCGACCATGTGAAAGACTCCTAGGCTCTGGGAGAGTAAAAATAAAAATACATTTAAAAACTTACATTATATTTAATTTTTCCCTTGTTTTTGTACTTCAGACTACTTTGAGAGTTAGTTGTCTTACATTCTTAGTCTTCTCTTTCTGTGAGTAGCTTTTGACTGAAAATGCTGCTTGACTTCTATATGAAGCTCAAGTATTTATTAATCTTACTAGGGGTTAATGGGTTGTATTGTGAAGGGAGTATATTGTAAAAAGCAACTATTAATTACAAAAAAGAGGAGGATTAATGTTAATCAGTATTTCCTAAAGTGTCTTGATATTCTTAAATATAAAATATTCTTTACGTGAAAGTCATTAGTTATAGTAACAATGAAAATATTAAAAGAAAAAATTTGTCTTAAAATTTTTTTCTAAGACTGCTGTTGCAAAAATCTCATTTCTCTACTTGTTGGAACTTGTAAGCCTTGGTGTCAAGTTTTCTTTGATCTGGCTTTCCTTTGATGTTATCTTTATCTTCCTGTTTTCTACCTTGGCCTCCTGTTGTGAACCTGGGCCTACATCTGTATCTTAAGGTGAGAAATCTTTTTAAAAAGTATTTTATTGATGCTTTTTGTACATGCATCCCAATTATTTCACACTGGCCTCAAAAAAATTTTGAGATACACATAAACCCCTCCGGATTGAACTTGTGAGAAAGAAAAATTATTAAGTAATAAGTAACATTCAATATAATGACTGCCATCTGACAAATACATACCATATTCTAACCTACTAGTTCTCTACCTCTTTACCAAGATGGGAGTGTTAAAAATATTCTTTTGTTTCTACTTAATTTCCTTCTGCATCAGTCCATACAGCTCTTATTGTGTTTCTCAGAGTTCTTCAAGTCCTCAATTTGTCATTTCTTACTCCCTATTGAAGTGATTCTGTGAAGATTTTGGTATGTATAAAATCTTTTTTTTCATGTTTGATTTCCTTGGGTTATATTCCCAGTAGTGGTATTGTTAGGTCAAAGGATGTGAATAATTTAGTTGCTTTTCTTGCATAATATATATTAATATAAAAATAGTTATTGTAGTTATTTTTCATCTTGAATTTCTGCCTAAGAAGTTCCCCTTTCTTCTACCCCCCCATCCCCTTCACTTTTAGAATCATGATCCAATCAACCATCCTGTTGCTTCTAGTAGAGAGGTTTATCAGACTTTACTGGTCCATGGCCCCTCTAACAATCCAGATTGTAACTCTTCAGATCAAAGTGTCCCTTACTGACCACCACTCTCCCATATTTGTGGTCTCTCTCTTATTTGAAAGTAATCATTAAGGAAATAGTGTGAAAATAATTATGATACCCTTACTCAAATTAATCAGTATTTACTTAGTTCATTGTGATTTAGTGAGTATCAGTAATTATTATAGTGAGTTAAGCAGAATAGGATTGTTTGAGATAGTTATGTTGGCTAATGCTGTAAAAATAAGGTTATAATGTAGGTTAAAATCAACCCATCATGTATGTATTGGTGATACTTACATGTATCAATGGCTATATTCATTGTACTTAATCTATTAGATTCATACTGTTAGACTTGTAAGAATTTCTCCTAGCTTGTGTCTCTGTATTAGCACTACCTCCCACTCCTAAATATGATGCTTGAAATAAGGTTCATATGCCTTAGCAATACTACTCATACCTATGAATTATTATCTTTACTCCTTAGTGACCTTTAACACTATAGCTTCTTAAGGACCTTGTCACAGTTCTCTTGAATCCCAGAATGTTGTTGATGAACCCTTGCTGAGAGAACTGGATGGCCTTGTAGAAGGCCCAAATCTTGTTGACAGGGTCTTATGACCTGTGGAAAGTCTTATGACAGGTTATTAGTAATTGATGACCTGTGAAAAGACCTGCTGACAAAATGGTTATGACTGATATACATGTCTCTTAGTTAATCATAGAGTGTGGTCCCTCCCATCTGAAGATGAGTACTACCACATTCTATTTTTGATAACCTTGGATAGGAGTCCTTAAGCAGGAGGGGAGTCTTGGACCCAATTGATTAAGTTTCATTGAAATCCCTAATAAGTTGATGGATCATGCTCTGTCTCAGTGAATATTGTTACAAATGTGGATATTTTGGATCCAACAATGTTCTGTCTTTGTTTTTGTATTTGTATTCCCAGAGCTTGTGTTTGGCAGATATTAAAACAAATACTTTTTCATTCATTAATTCATTCTTTTACTTGGCAAGCATCTTAGTGCCTATCATATCAGGTTCCTTGCTAAGTGTAGGGAATACAAAGGAAAGCAAAAATAGTACCTGCCTTCAAGAAGCTTACAGTTTAATGGAGATATATATTTACAAAATTATATGAAGTACCTTCTAGAGGGCAAAGTACTAGCTGTTGGAAAGAAGAGGAAAGATTTCATGTAGGAGGTTGCATTTGAAGGGAGCTAAGGATTTTTTTTTTAAACTTGTATCTTCTTACCAATTCTGTCATATTGATTCAAGGCAGAAGAATGCTAAGAGCTAGAAGTGGGGGTTAAGTAACTTGTCCAGGTGTCACGCAGCTAGGAAGTGTCAGACCAGATTTGAACCCAGGACTTCTCATCTTTGGGCTTAGCTCTCAATCCACAGAGCCACCTAGCTACCCCTGGGAACTAAAGATTTTAATGGGTAGAGGTAAGGAGAATATATTACAGGTATAGTGAAAGTTCAAAGGCACAGAGAGCGGTGATAGAATTTATTTGAGGTACAGTGTAAACCTCAAAATTCCTTAGACTTATAAATGTTGGAAATTTCACCATTGGGATATTTCATACTTGGAAAATTTCTTACTGATAGTCTATTGGAATGGGAACCCCATTGGCATGGGAGGTTCCTTCTCTTCCCTTCTTCAGATTACTTTAGGACAGAAACCTTTTGCTGAACAATGGAAAGGACTTTGACCTATGCTTAAGCATAGAACAGGAATTTCTTTGAATCATGATTGATTTTAGAATTGATACAATGGAGATACTTGGAATAAATCTCCACCCTATTCAGTCCTAACAGGATTGAGTAAGGGCTGCAGCCTAGATCAAAGATTTAATCATTTGAAAATATGACCTTCAACAGACATGTGCAAAAGCCAGAAACCTCTGGGCGGTCCTGGGTTAAGCTAGAGCCTCCATTGGCACAGGGAAATTGATGAACAGTGATTGGTAGATGGGAGAACTGAGAGGAGGAACTTGGATGGTTTTCCTTAAAGATAGGAGGGTCTGGAGACTGGAGGAGGGGTGGAGGAGTTTGGTCGGGGTGATTGCGGTGGACTCGGAGAAGCTTGCGCTGAAGGAAGCTGAAGGTGGGGGCCTCTGAGACTGTTTCTCCAATTTGGTCACGTGAGTGATAGGGACTGATCTCTTTTCTTTGCCCCAGCTATCTAAGGGCTTGGGCCTTTTGGCCCAGCCTAAACAGAAGGGGTATTTAAGCCCTATTCCCTTCTCTCCCTTTTTCTCTCTCTCTATCTCTAATTCCTTTCTTGCTCCTATTGTAATTAAACTCCAAAAAAGGCTGACGGCTGACTTGAGTTTTTCATTTAGGAATTACATAGCTGAATTCCTTGGCGACCTTAAATTAATATATATCAGTCTTTTAAAGTGATTCCCTTGTAACAACAGCAAAAAGGCCAATTTATCTAGACTATAGATTTTTTGAAGAACATAATTCAAGATAAAGCTAGAAAGATTAGCTGATGCCAGATTCTGAAAGACTTTAAACATCAGATAGAGGCATATGTATTTGTAAAGAGACACAATAGGGAGACACTGGAGTTTATTAAGCAGGAGTAACAAGATCAGACCTGCTGTGGGATATGACTGTCAGCTTTGGAGAGGGCAGAAACTTAAGGCAGACTAACCAATTAGAATGTTATTGCCAGAGGTGATAAAGGTCTGAACTATGGTGGTGGCTATGTAGGTTTAGGAAAAGAGATGGTTGCAAAAAATAATTGTTATGCTTTTGTAATGTAGGTTAAATATTTAAGAATGACTTAAGATGTAAGGATGGTATTGCCCTTGACCACAGTGGGGAATTTCGCAAGGGATGGATTTTGGCAAGAAAATGATTGGTTCTGTTTTGAACATGTTGAATTTGAGATGTCTATGAGATGTCCAGTTTTAAATAACCAATAGACTTTTGGGGGATGGTGGGGCTGGAGCTCAGGAGAAAGACTAGACTTGGATATATAGTTCTGTGAGTCATCTGTGTAGAGATAGTAATTGAATCCATGGCAACCAATGAGGTCACTAAGAGAGTGTATAGAGAGAAGTGAGCCCAGGACAGAGACATCCCAGTACATCCACAGTTAGGGGGTGGGATATGAATGATGATCCAGCAAAGGAACGGTGAGACAGGTAGGAAGAGAGCCAAGAAAGAGCAGTATCACAAAAACTCAGAGAGGAGAGGGTATCCAAGAGGAGAGGGTAGTCAACAGTGCCAAATACATACTGCAGAGAGGTCATGAAGGATGAGGACTGAGAAAAAGCCATTGCTTTTGGCAATTAATTCTCCCCTTAGCCAGAATTGTTGAAAGGTACCTGATTTTGTTCTCTCCTAAATATTTTATGGTGTGAATTTTTATATTCAGGTTGTCACATACCCATTTAAATCTACTATGGCATATTAAGATGTAGGACTAATCCTTATTTCTGCCAAAGTACTTTCCAATTCCCAGCAGTTCTTGTCAAAAAGAGAGGCATATCATCTAAATATAAAGGTGGAATAAGATCTCTTTTTTCTATTCGAGGAAACTTGACTCTCCTGGAAGAGCAAATGACTTGACCAGAGACACCCACTTTTAATTGATATTTTGTATATTATTTAATACTAAGTTACAATTTTTGATAAATTTTGTTTGTTTCTTGCTTATTCAGCTTGTTCCATTTATTTACCTTTTAATCAGTACCAAATAGTTTTGATGACTACTGCTTTATAATAAAATTTGAAATACAGCAGTCAGAAGTGTCAAGCTTTTCTTCACACCATCCCCACTGCACTCTCACAGATAATCTATTGATATAGAGGGCATCTGTCTTGTTCTAACTTCTTTGGTGTCCATCAAGTTAGACTTGCTGATATCTTCCCTTAGAACTCTACCTTTTATATTTTCTCTAATTTCTTTGATTGTTCTTAACCATTCTAGAAGTTCTTGGGAATTGTTCTTTTTCCATTTCAAGTGACTTCACAGAATTTATTATACTATTTTCACCCTCTCCAGGAAATTGATTCATTTTCCTTTGTTATAAAGTACTTACTTGTTCACTAAGATGGTTTTGCTTTTGTTTTTGTTTTTGTTTTTTAATGTTTGCTCATTTTTCCTCAGTAAACTTAGTCTTAGTCAATCATTTGGCTATTTTTCTGTGATATCCTTGGTGAAGCCATACTTACTGCCAATCGCTAGGCCTCTAAATTACCCATAACCCATTGATGTGTAGTCTCTTTCTTTCAACACTTACGAGTCTTTTGTGCTCTCCCTGGGATTGGATGAGGTCTTTTCCCCTCAGAAGTAAGGATGATTATAGTAGGAAGGTGAGAGGGAGTGAGTGCAAAGATTTCTTCAAAGCATTATTGATCTTAAAATCATAGATTTAGACCTAGAAGAGACCTCAAAGATGTCTTGTTCAAACTCCTCATTTTATAGGTGAGGAAACTGACCTCTTCTTGACCTCTCTTTCAGGGCAGTGTCTTCTTTTTCTTTTTTCATAATTTTGATTTTGTCCCAATATTTCTTGCTGTCTCAGAGTATTGATTTCTCTTTAGCCCATTCTAGTTTTCAGAGATTTCATGTTCTAGATAAGGTTTATCATTTTCTTTTCTCCTTTTACTTTCAGAGCTTATATTTCACTATTATCTCTTCATTCTTCTTGGATATTTATTTAGTTTATAGCAAATTATTTTCCTTTTTGTCTTTGCTTGCAGTTATTATAAAATTACTTTCTCCTAAACTGAATTATTGGGTAGCACTAGAGAATAATTTTTATTCTACTGGTTAAAGTCATCTCTCCAGCTTTAGTTCCTGAATTGGGGCATTGTACCAGGGCTAGACACCATCCCCTGCTGCTCTTTGGGATGAAATGGTTAGTCCACCTTTATTCATAGAAATTTGGGTTTCTGTGCTCTTATTCAGTTTCTGGAGTAAGTCCAACTTAGACTTCTGAGGTCCAGAGTGGTTCTTTAAGACCCTCTATGACATCTCAGGACAGAGCACTGGGGATCTTGGAACTCTGAGTACCCGGAATATCCTGGTCAGAGTGTTGCTGCTATAGTGGTGGTTGTCATTCCTGATAGCTTTCAAGTCCCCTCTCTGGGTTTCTGGCTACTTTGGAATTCCTCAGGTGAGCCCTCCACTCTTCCTACCTTCAAACACAGACCTTTACAAGCTTCATATATCTCTATCTTGTCTTTTATCGGGAGCCTGCTGGCTTTCCCATTACCCTTTGGGTTTATGGCTGACTTTTTTTGTAGTCCCGGAGTGGAAGAAGTCACTACAATTTTTCATTAAATTTCAATATCATCATAATTTGGTCAAGTACAAGTTGCAGATTTTTATTATAGGCATGTGGTATCTAGGCAGTCCACTTCTCTTTAGGCAATCATATTAGCCAGAATTTCTCAATTCAATTTAGCAAACATTCTCCTTTTGATTTTCTAACTTTGCTTTTACTATTATTACTACTATTTATCTTGACTACTGCTTCATTTCCTTTGTTAGTTCATCATACACTTCTGTCACTTATTTCTTGTAAATCTTTATCCTTAGTTCATCCCCACCATTTGCCTTTTCTGTTTTTTCTGAGCCAAGAGGAAGTTATAACTATGCCAACCAAGTCTAGTACAAATTCATGTTATTTGATCTGACTCTTCTACACCAACCCTTTTATTCTTTCTTGATTGACATCCCTTTAGTAATTTTTTCCAAACCTTTTTTCTTGAGCCTCTTATCATTGTCCCTTCATTATCATTAAAAGATTTTCCCTTTTTCTTGAGTGGGAAAAGTACAACTATGTGAGTTCTCTCATTTCATCATATCTAGATCTTAAAACCTTTTCACATCTTCTTGCCTTTCTCCAACCCCTGAGGATGAGGTATTTCTTTTTTTTGTCAGTTAACCCTCTGTTTTTTACCTTGATATAGGACTCCCAGTCCTAAATAAAAACGTAGTAATTCTATTTAAGGAGACATTACCAGCTGATATTAATATTTCTCATCTTTCTGATGATAGAAAAATTTTCTTAACTATTTGTATAACTGTGATCATCAAAACACTATATTTGTATGTATAAAGAGAAACTTCCATCAAAGTTCTTAATTTTTATGTTTTTCTCTTCCTCTAGGTAGCACATAAATTAAAGATAAAATAATTCAGAAGGAGGAAGACCAAATCAAGATGTGTAGCTCTGTTGCTGCCAGATTGTGGTTCTTGACAGATCGTCGAATCAGAGAAGACTACCCTCAGCAGGAGATACTGCGAGCTCTAAAGGCCAAATGTTGTGAGGAGGAACTGGACTTTAGAGCTGTGGTGATGGATGAAGTTGTGTTAACAGTGGAGCAAGGGAATTTGGGTAAGAATTATGCTTAAGGGAAGGAAGTGTGATAGGATTTTATTCCTTTTTTGTGGAGAAAGTCTAAGGATCCTTTAACAGTTTCAAATAGTAGATGTGACTAGAAAACTTTTTAAAAAAGAAAACAAAAAACTTTCAATTCCCCTAATGGTTAAATCTCTCAACCTTTGAAATAGGCCTCTTTTAGTCAATTAGAAATTAGTGAAAATCTGTTTAATGGATATGGCAAAATTATATAAAGCCCTTAAAATAATCTGATAATTTCAGAGGGAAATCTAAAGTAACATCCTAGTTTCTTTTCATTTCTGCTGACTTTTCCTACAGTGAATATTTTGCAGGGAGTCTAATGATTTCCTTTTAACAAAATTATCATAATAGTTCCAGGGTTGGATAGAATCCGCTTATGTATGCATGTGTGACAATATCAATATTTTAATTTGGTCACATTTGTTTCTCATGAGTAAAAATTAGGAATCCTTGAGTTGACTCATAAGCATGTCTTACAGGATCATCTTTATCTTTGTTCTATGTAAGGAGAAAGTGTTTGGAACAGATTTCACACTTTTAATCTCATCACTTAAGCTAATTCTTAGCAGTAGAGTTTGAATCTCTACTTTACAGATATGTGACTTCCTCTTTGGCCTTTTTGCTAACTTGGAGGATTTCACTTGAGTTAGGAGGGATTGTGGATGGATCTGGAATTTCTGATTGACTTTCACAAAACTTTTCTTAGTTTAGTGACTAAGACATTAGATGAAGATTTTTAGGAGACTTAAGATTTTATCTTCCAAGCCACTTATTTGATTTATGACTTTAGATTCACAGTGGGGAGTCATGATTCAATTCTCACTTCTGTAAAATGGGAAGAGAAACACTATAGAGAATTAATAATGTGGAAATTACCATTTTTTTCTATTTTTGAGAATACTTTTTAAACAGGTATTTTCTTTGGGGGCTGTTGTATTATATGATTCACTGATATTGGTATTAAAAGGATAGACTTTGCTTCCATGGAAAGTTCAATATTATCAAAAGACCTTTGCAATTACCTTCCACAAGATATATTCAGCAGTGGAATAAGTCCGTTATTGTTTCATGATGAATTAAAAGATCTCAAGAATGCAAGATCCCACTGTGCTTATTATGTGTTAATTATGAAAAGCATTAATATGATGTGGCAAAGAACAACTTTACTGGGCCTTTTTTAACAAAGTGCCTTTTATTCATATAGCAAAATTATCTAAGATTTCTTGCAGTATATTAGCAAGCTTTCTCTAACGTTTTAAAAAACCTTTATTCTCACTGTTTTATAAAGTATGCTTTTCCTTATAAGATTTAAAGCTAGTTCTTTAAATATTTTTATTGATATATTTTAATATTGATTACATCTCAATAAACAGTACCCTTGTGTTTTACTATCAGAAAAATTTAAACAAAATCATCTACTCTTAACAATTGTGATTAACAGAATTACTACCTTTATAATTTACCTTTAAGAAAAAAACAAAAGGTAATTTATTTTAAATCCAGTCATTTGGAACTCACATTGATAAATTTTATTTGACCTGACTTCTGGTTTTTAGGGTTGTCTTTTATTTGCTCCATTTTGCTGTCATGTATTTTGCTATTTCATTCAGCTTTTTCTCTTTGTATTTCTCATCTCTTTTGGCAAAATAACCTATTACATTTATATAACACAATTTGTTTGACCATTTCCAAATTGATAAACACATTATTGGTTTCCAGCTTCTTGTTATTACAAATAATGCTGATTATAAGTATTTTTGCATATGTAAGAATTTTGAGTGAATTACTTCCTTGGGATATAAAACTCACATATGAGGATTTAGGATTAAAGAACATAAGCAGTTTATTCGCTAAAAAAAAAATTCAGATTGTTTTCCAAAGAGATTAGAAGATTAGCACCAGGAATAGAGTGCCAGATCTATAGTCAACAGCACTGGTTCAAATCTGGCCTCAGATACTTCTAGCTGTGGGACCCTGAGTATGTGACTTAATCCCAATTACCTACTTGCTACTCTTCTTAGAACTGATACTAAGACAAGAAGGTAAGGATTTTTTTTTAATTGGACTAGTAGCTCCAATAATAGTATATTCATGAATTCACTCATCCTTTATATTTGCTCCCAACATTTACTATTTCTGTCTTTACTGTATATTAATGCATATATTATGCTATAGTACATACCATATAATAGTGCACCAAATTATACTAAGAATGGTAATCATTCTTATTAGTAATTTGGAGCTTATTTTCCTCTAATGGGTTGTTAATGGTTTGCATGTCTTTTATTTACTTATATTTATTTCTTTTAAATCCTTCTTTCTTAGAATCGAAATAAGAATTGGTTTCAAAGCAGAAAGAGAATCATAAGGACTAGGCAATTGGTGTCAAATGACTTGCTCAGGGTCCCACCACTAGGAAGTGTTTGAGGCCATATTTGAACCAAGATCCTCCAGATCCCAGACATGGCACTCTATATCCACTTAGCCATCTAGCACTTCCTGCATTTCTTCTTTTTTTTTTTTTAAACCTTACCTTCTGTCTTAGAACCAATACTATGTACAAAATAGAAGATCACTAAGGGCTAGGCAATGGGAGTTAAGTGATTTGCCCAGGGTCATCCAGCGAGGAAGTGTCTGAGGCCAGATTTGAACCTAGGACCTCCCGTCTCTAGGCCTGGCTCTCAAACCACTTAGATACCCAGCTTCCCCTGCTTGTCTTCATTTTAAAATGATTCATGTTTTTATGTCCTTTTACTAATTACCTGAAAAATAATATAGTCCTTTTTATTTGTCTGTTACCTCTACAGATTTTGGATATTTGATGCAAAGATTCTTACTACCTCCCACCCCATTTATATTTATCCAGTTTCATTCTTTCTGTGAAAGCTTTTAAATTTTGTATAATCAAAATTGTGTTTTATCTCTTAACTGTGATTTGTGAAAGAGAGAAACATTTTTTTAATAGTGAGACCTATTATGTTTAATTCATTTGACAAATAAGTTTATATTCTAAATCATTATTGCTCTTAGTCTCCATCCTTTGGCAAGGAGGGTAAATATTTGCTGACTGAAGTGGTTTCTTGATTCTTTTGGTCTCCTTTTTGTGGTGATTCATCTATGTTGGATAAAATTTCCTTAGGAAACAGTTATTATCTGTGTCAATATTTTAAAATCTGTTTACCTTGTTTTTTGGCATTCACCTATTGTTTATATAGGTCAGAATGGATTTATCTCAATTATAAACAGTACCTTTTTCTCAATTTTATTCTGATTAGGTATTAGTTTTAATATTTTCTCAGATACAGGGTTCAAACTGTATACTTACAACTGATTCAGAAATGATTTGCACAAGTAACCAATTGTTTTTTCTCCCTTGGAATATAATCAATTAAAATTTTTGTGGTGTTATTTGGTATTCTCTAATGCTTCTTTACTTTGTAGAGAAGTATTCATGCCATAATAATTGTGAGGATTCCTTTGTTGTCTCTTTATAAGCAATTAACCTTAGTTTTCTTTTTTTGATCTTCCTATTGATTCTAGACAGTCCTAGCCTCCCTAAAACAAATCTATTTCCTGTTCTGCAAAATAGACATTAAGATATTTGAAATTGTCTGTTTATGTCCCTCCCATATCATTGCTTTTTCCCCAATTTCTTTGATCCTTAAACATTCAATCTTATCATCCTCCACTGTCTTGATTTATCATCTCTAGATACTTTCCAGTTTATCAACATCTTTGCTAAAATGTGATTCTGTCTTCAGCAAATTGTCCCCATAATATCATCCCTTCTTTCTATTTTTCCTCATCTCATGGTTCTTTCCCATTGCCTACAAATATGCCCATTTCTCCACTGTCTTTAAGAAACCCTTAAGGAACAGCTAGGTGACTCAGTGGATATTGTACCAGGCCTGGGAATGAGTTCCTGGGTTCATATCTGGCCTCAGACACTTCCTAGCTGTGTGGTCACACAGGCAAATCACTTAACCCCAATTGCTTTGCCCTTACTGCTCTTTGTCTTGGAACCAATTCTAAGACAGAAAGTGGTAAAGGCTTAGAAAAAAGGGGGGGAAACCCTCATTAAAACCTTGCTATCCCCCTCGGGTCAGTATCTCTTCTCTTTTTCATAGTGAACATCCAGAAAAAGTTTTTATGGTCAAATAAAAACTTCTTTAGATTTTTGTATCCTTTCAAACACAGCCCTAATCTACCTTTCCAAGCTTCTTATATGTTACTCTTCTTTCTGTCCTATGTGGCTCGTTCATAGTAATCTTTTTGCTCTTCTTTACTCCATATTTCATTTCTAGGATTTACACTGGCTATTCCCTGTACCAGTGATGCCATTCCTCCTTAACTGTACCTTCAGAGTAAATACCTTGTTTCCTTCTAAACAAAGTTCTAGTCCCCTTTACATGAAAACTTTGATGATCTTCACAACTATCTCATGCCCCTTTCTGCAGTTACCTTGTATATATTTTGTATGTACTTATATATAGTACATATTTTCTCCCCTAGTAGAGTATAAGCTCCTTAAAGGCAATGATCATTTTATTTTTTGTTTTAATTTTTCTCCTTATACTTAGCACAGTGCCTGATATATAGTAGATATTTGTTGATTGATTAGATTCAATGATTCTTCTCATCTTTCTCCTTTTGTGACCTTCTACCCTTTATTCTCTTGACAGAGGTCAAGATTCTTGTCTTTTTTTTGAATCTTTTTTCTTTTTTACCCCAAGTCTTCTTTTATATAAATCCTTCATTTTCAAGATAATTTGGAAATCAGGACATGTTCCTTTATCACCTTTACTTTCTCTTCTAGGAGAGAAACTAATCTTTTAAGCATTGATAAGATTCACTTGGCAGTCAGAAATCAAAGTATTGTAATATTCTAAGCAGGTTACAGTGCTTTCCCTACTTGCTGGATTCAATGTCATACCTTTTCCTGGTCTTCCTAGTATCTCCCTGGGGATAACTACAACAACAAATTATCTATACATTCTTCAGCCCTGCAACCCAGTACCTTGATAGCCACACCCATCACTTGTCTTACTAACATTTTATTTTAGTTTATAAACCTGCCTGATTTCTCTTACCAATTTTATTTTGGAATCTCCTTGATTTGATTTTTTTTTTTTTAAGGATACTTTTCTTTCCTAGTTTTCAGGTTGAGGCCTTCTCTTCCTTCATCTATTTCAGTTGAACCCTTTCTCCTTCAGGTTCTTTTCTAGTCATTCTCTTTGTTTCCTATAGGATAATCTCTTTTCTTTTGTCAGCTTTTACCCCATTTCCTCCTTCATCTCTAGTTTTTCTCTTCCTTCACCTCTAATGCTTCAGTTTTTCCTAAATATTACCAAATTTCTCCAAATTCAATCCTTGGGCTTCTTCACAATTCTAAAGCTTTTGAATTTCCTTTACAATTTTTTGTTTTCCCCTCTCCTGTGCAACCTTCTCATACAAAAATCTGTCAAATAAATCTTCTGACTTAAATGACTCATTAATACTGATCAAGGAAAGACTTGACTTAGATGTTCTTATACTTGGCATAAGGAGAAAGAAGTTAAGTTAGTGAACAAGATGAAGAATGAACAGTTGAAAAAAGAGGAAAATGAGCAAACACCAGTATTATAGAATACATGGAGAAAGGGTCAAGTAAGAGGAGTAGCAGTTTCTGCAGTGCATTAATATAGGGAACTTAGGAGTAGGCATGACATATTTGATAATTCATCAAAGAAGATTAAGATTTGATGAAGTATAGTGTATGGAGGTAGTATAGAGGATAGTGTTACTAAAGTTCAGATAAGAGTTTCCAGAAAAAGATGGTCATTTGTCCAATGCAGCGGATAGGTTGAGATGGATGAGAACGCCCCATCAAATAAGACATTTAAGAGATGATTGGTAATTTTGGAAAGAGTCATTTTAGGTGAGTTATGAAGTTAGAAGCCAGATTGCAAAGAATTGAAGAATTAATGAGTGGAGGAAATGGAATTTTCTAGGAGTTTGGCTGAAAATCTGAGGAAATACATATAGTATGGTAGCTTGAAGACATGATAGCATTTAGAGAAGTCTTCTTAAACATGAAGAGGGAAGCTCATTTATATAAGCAGTGGGAAGGGAGCCAACCTTGAAATCTGGTAGAGAAGAGGGAATGAGTGAAGATGCTGAGTGTGGAATTTTAAGGACACATGTAGAGTGGATGACTTTGGCAAGGCAAAAAGGCCCCCACCTTTTCAGAGCCTGGTAGAGATTGAGTGGCAATAGTTTTGCAATGAATAGGAGGAGAGGAGCTTCTTATAGCCTCATTTTTCCAAGTGTTGCACGTGCTGTTGTTCTTCAGTTTTTGTATCCAACTCTTTGTTACCCTATAAACCATATCACACCAATACTGTGCATGAGGTTTTCTTGGCAAAAATACTGAAATGGTTTGTCATTTCTTTCTTCAGTGGATTAAGGCAAACAAGTGACTTGTCCAAAATCATATACCTAGTAAGTATCTGAAACGAAATTTGAACTCAGGTCTTCCTGACTCCAGGCCCAGCATTTTACCCACCAAGCTACCTAACTTTGCTTTATGCACAAATAGATGATGTAGTAGATAGAGTGCTGGACCTAGAGTCAAAAAGACTCATCTTCCTGAGTTCAGATCTGGCTTCAGACACTGGTGTGTGTCCTTGGGTAAGTCTCTTCACCCTGTTTGCATCAATTCTTCATATGTAAAATGATTATAATAATATAAATGGGAAAGACTAACAAGAAAACCCTAAACATTATCATTTTAATGACCAAACTTGGACCCTAAAGAAATTAGGAGCTAGGGAGATGCAGAAATAGCTGTGGTGGCTCTAGCAATTGGACAAGGGGCAGTGGAGATGCACAGCAACCCACATGTATATATCCATGTAACCCAGGGTCATGGGTGTCAGAGGACAAAGGCCCTGTGGGGCCACTAGGGCAAGATCATGGTCAAATATGACCTCAAGGAGCTCCAGAAGTGACTTAATCTGAAAGGCTAGATTTTTTTTTTAACCCTTACCTTCTGTCTTAGGACCAATATTTTTGGTTGTATTGGTTCTAAGCCAGAATGATAAGGGCTAGGCAATCTGAGGGTTAAGTGACTTGCCCAGGGTCACACAGCTAGGATGTATCTGAGGCCAGATTTGAATCCAGGACCTCCCATCCCTGGGCCTGACTCTCAATCCACTGAGCCACACAGCTGTCTCCTGGAAGACTGGATACTGACCTCAAAGACTGTCAGTCCCTTCTCCCTCCCCTACCCCTCAGGAAGAAAAAATCCCTGAGCTGGAGAAAAATGGAGATGAGCTTTTGGACATATTGGACATAAAGAGTGATAGCACCTGTACTGCCCAAGTCAAGTAGCTATTGGTTGCCTGCTACAAATCTACAGAGGCCTTCATTTCTGACTTCCTAGACAGGATTTGAAGGATACAAAAACAGAACACATTCCAGAAGAAGTGAAACCCTTTGACTTGGGTGAGAAGTGGGGGTTATCCACCAATACAATCACTCCCCACCAGGACAATTGCTACACACCCTCTTACCCCAGACCTCCTATCAACAGTAGTACTTGGGTTGGAGCTGGACCTGCTGCTCTGCTCACTGGGACCTTTCTCCCTGCCCACCACCCCCTGAATTTCCATTTGGAATTTCTTTAAATTGTTATTAAGCTGACAAGACTTTTTGAATTTTTATATTGATGACCATGCAGGCCCTTGAATAAAGCCAGGACCAACTTTTGTACCAAAAGAAAAGAAATGAGAAAATGCACCATAATAAGAGTAATAATAAAGATAACTAACATATAATTGTTCCTATGTACCAAGTAGATACTGCTAAATGCTTTAAAATTATGATCTTGATCCCCACAGCAATTCTGGGAGGTAGGTACTATTATTATCCCTATTTTAAATATGAGGATATTGAGGCAGGCAGAAGGTAAGTGACTTGCCCAGGGTCACATTGCTAGTAAATGTCTGAGATCAGATGAACTCTCATCTTTTTGATTCTAGGCTTGATCTACTATATGCTACACCACCTAAAATGCCCTGCCTTTCTTTCCTAGCAAAGTTGGGGGAATGTGGGTGTAGAAAAATTGGTGGTTATATTGGTTAATTTTGCTAAACAGCTTTTTTTCTGTGGGTTTCTTTTTTTCCTTTTCAGTTCTTATAAGAGATGGGCCGTTTGGAAGGGGAGAAGAAAGGTTACATTAGTCAATTGAAGGTGATAATAAAAACAAAAAAAAATTTTTTTTAAGTTAAAAAATCATTGATTACTTTGGAGAGAGCATGAAAATAGTCAAGTTGAAAAGAGTTGTATTGACATGAGAGGAGAAAGTATAAAAAATTATTTGAAAAGAGCTTTTTCTTGAGGTAGATTCTGTTTGAGCAATAACATAGTAACATAGATCCTGTTTAAGAGCAGTAATATAATCATGTTCACAATGTAATAATAAAAATAATAGCTGTTTTATGGCACTTGAATTTTTACAAAGCACTTTACATATATTATCTTATTTTGTCCTCATCACAGCCCAGTGCAATAAGTACTCTGATTTTATAGATTGGTAATTCAGGCTTAAGAAAATAAAGCACTTTTTCATGGTTATACAATTTATAGATGCCTGAAACAGGATTTGAATGAAGGCTTTTCTTGATTTCAAATTTAGCAGTTTTTTAATGCCTTCAAATTGCATTTTCAGGTAAACAATCAACAAGTAATCATTTAATAAGCACTTATTATGTGCCAGGCACTCTGCTAAGTGCTGGGGATACAAAAAGAGCTAAAAGTCAATACCTGCTCTCAAGAAGTTTACAATCTAATGTGAGAAACAAAACATATAAGCTATAGATAGGATAAATGGGAAGTAATTAAAAGAGGCAAGGCACCAGAATTAAGGATTAGAAAGGTAAAATTTTAGTTGGGACTTAAAGCAAACCAGGGAGATCAGTAGTAAGAGGAGAGGAGGGAGCATGTTGTTCTAGGCATGGAAACAACCAGAGAAAATGCCTGGAGCAGAGAGAGATAGAGTGTCTTGTTCAAGAAATTGCCAAGAAGTCAGTGTCACTGTATTGACAAGTACTTGTTGGAGAATAAGGTGTAAGAAGCCTGGAGAGGTAAGAGGAGACTAGATTATGAAGGGCTTTGAATGCCAAACAGAGCATTTTGTATTTGTTCCTAGAAGCAATAGGAAGCCACTGGAGTTTATTAAGTAGGGAGGTGAATGATCCAACCTGCACTTTAGGAAAATCACTTTATGGCTGAATGAAGGATGGATTGGAGAAGAGAGGGAGACAGACCCAGCATCCAGCTATTGCAATAATCCAGGCATGAGGTGAAGATGGCCTATATTAAAGTGGTAACTGTGTCAGAAGAGTAAAAGGGGTGTCTCCCCCACTGACCCCCCTCTGCAGAGATATTTGCAAAGGTGGGGTTGACAGGCCTTGGCCACAGCTTGCATAGGGAACTGAGGGATATTGAGGAATCAAGGATGACTCAATAGGTATGGAGCCAATAAGTCTGGGAAGATGTTGTTGCTCTCTATAGTAATAGGGAAAGGGAGAGAGTTTAGGAGGAAAAATGAGTTCCACTTTGGACACAATGAGTTTAAGATGTTTATTGGGCATTCGATCAATAAATTTACAGAAAATCTACTATACGTCAGGCACTGCACATTGTGGCTAGAAAGGAGCAAAGAAATCTTTAAACTGAGGGTCACCACATCCCCATTGCGTCCTATTTCGGGCACTTCCCTTAAGGGAAAAAAACCTTTTGAATTAGGTAATGGTGAGTCAGCTTGGGGAGGAACACTTTTGTTAGAAGGATGAGATTTCCTCAAGGCTGGAATTGGTCTTGGGATGGGAAAAGGAACAGGAGAAGATGGGATTTCAGGAGAAGGATCAGAAGAAGTAAGATCAGCCAAGGGTTGCAGAGCACGATAGAGGTAGTTCTGCAGCTGAGATATAGGAGAGGGGTCTTCCATCTCTTTCAGGGGAAGAATTTTCCTCTTAGTGGTTCAGGAACAGGCTTGTAAAAATCAGACCTGTTTTGTATGGGGTCAGTATTTGCCATTTGACCATGTAAGAAGTATTTGAAATTGTCCAATTGCATGCCTACCTGAATTTCAGCTTTAATTTTTTTGTATGGTAGCATTTCTTGTCACAATATTTAGGAATAGAAAAATAAAATTACCTAAGAACATAAGAAATAGGAGGGATTCTGAAACCTTTAAGGTTCCTAATTGTTCAAAAGCCAGAAAATTTTCATGTATTGTAGCATCTGTTTTTATTTATTTATTATGTATGTCTTTTATTTGTTAAATTACTTATAATTCTGATTTTAATCAGTATATGGAGATACTGGCTAGGGGTTAAAGTCTGTGTGAAAATTAAAGGTAAGGGTGTGGTCCCTTTAAGAATGTCACTCCTTGGTTGGAGGGTGGGAGAGGATTAACTCCTTTTGTTGTAGGCTAAGTATAGGAGGGGCAACTGAAAGCAGCTGATTTCCCTCTCAGGGTGAAAAGCCTGAACTACCTGTTCTTCCAGGAAGCTACTTCCAGGCCACCTTTTTTTTTTTAATGGCCTGGGTTAAAAAAGTTTTAATAAGTTATTTTTTTTACCTTATTTGGACTGTAAAAGCCTATTGGGATAAAAAGACCAGTTTATTTTTTGTTGTTGTTACTTTAACACTATTCTTCCTTATTGATGTCTCCAGGTTTTACTTATTACTTAAGTTTAACTCTAGAGACGGTGGATTTGGAAAAATAAAGTAGATTTTCTGTTGGGGCAGGTGGAGGATCATTTTCACCCTTTTTAAAAGGGTGTGAAAGCTTTTTCCTCACAGGTTTTTGCCCTCACAGCTAATTAATAATAAACAAGGCAACTGTAGCTCAAGATAGAATCTTTCTCAAGGTGAGAACTTGAGTGTCTGCTAATTGGGTTGTTTGGGGGGAGGGGGAAGGGGGGTTAGTTTCCCCAGGTGAGGCCTTAGGGTCTAGCCACTAAAATTAAAGGCAGTTATGCTATATTTGTTTTTAAGGGGGGAAAAAGGGGGAAAAATTGAACTTGCCTTCCCTGGCTAATTTGTGTAGACTCAAAATAAGCTATTTAAAAGCTGACTTAGGGATAGTCACAAAAGTAAAGGAAAAGTTTAGGAAAGTTAAGAAGATTGAGGGTATTTTATCACAACCTACATGTTCTGCCAATTAAAATGTAAGGGGGAAAAGGAGTTATTTATAAAAGAGTTGGACTTGATTTATTTAAGAGTGTGATCACCAGGAATTTAATTAATTCCAAAGAAATTTTGTTTACAATTTATTTACAAAATGTAGAAAGAGTGAAGTAAGAAATCAGAGAGAGGATAAAGTAAGATATCTAGCCTAAACAGTAAGTAATTTGCTCCCAGCCCCTGAGCAGGGAAAGTTAGTTCTTAACCAGAGGGGCCTCAGCCCTTATGGCCAAGGCCCTGGGGATGCAGGGAATCTCTCTCAAGAGGACAGGTCTCTTCTGAATATCCAGCAGTTAAGAATCAGCTTTTCACTTGCCTTGTGTCAGTCTAAAGGAACAGGGTCTCAGCTCCTATCAGCAGATCCTTCTGCCCCTCTTCACCAGCCTCAACTCGAAAGCATAGAGAATTGAACTCCTTTCAGGAAGTTGTCACTCGCTTTTAAAGATATTTTCTCTTGCATCTCTTCCTGTGCTTTCCCCCAATTCTACATCTACCAATCACAGTTGACGCTCTGCTCTAGGACTGCCTGGGCAATCAGTAGATTCTGATTCATCACCCACTATTGCACACATGGGTCACAGACCTCCCCCACTCAAGTGTGAATAGGATGTTTGTACCTTTGGTGATTAAATCTAAAATGGGCAGATCTTCATACTCAACTTTTAAGTAGGGTATTTACACTTTGGGGGATTAAAATCTAAAAATAGGCCTGGGTTATAATTTAAATCTTCACAATCAGGGGTGAGTTAATGAATTCCATTTTTATAATCAGGGGAAGAGTTAAATTTAATCTTCACAGAGAATCCTGCAGGATGAGCTACTCGTGGTCAGACTTAGAGTAAGAAAGAGACTTTAAAAAATCTATGCTTATCTACCTTTTCTATTTCAAGTGATTATTAATAAACTTTATAGAAAATAAGAACTTGGAGATATTAATTTTATTCTAACATAACTTATTCTATTCACTCCCACACTACTTCCTACCCAAGAGAGTGCAAACTTCCTTAATCTATAATTTGTAACCCCAGTCACATCACTTTTTCTGGATCTTCCCTGGTTAGACAGAATTGACTTTAATCTGAGTCAGAGGCCAGTCTTCTGGAGACCAACAGTCAGGAGGGGCAAAAGGCAAGCATTTTCCAGTACACTAGGAAGCATCAGGCATTCTCCGAGTAATAAGCATGTGTTCCCAATCAAGGAGTAAGACTGAGACTTGAAATGAATTTTCAAAACTTTCCTTTCTAAAAGGAAAGAGGGGTCCAAATATATATTAAATTAACATAATCATGCAAAAGATTTTTATTAGTCATGTTATAAAAGAAAACACAGGACACCCTGCTCCACCTCAAAAAAAAAATCCTCAAAAAAATAAAGTGAAAAATAAAATTTTTTGATCCACCATCAGTTCTCTTTCTGGAAGTGAATAGCATTTTTCATCATAAGTCCTTTGGAATTGTCCTGAATCATTGTATTGCTAAGAATAGTTGTCATTCACAGTTGATCATCGTGTAGTATTGCTGTACAATGTCCACCTCGTTCTGTTCACTTTGCATCAGTTCAAATAAGTCTTTTCAGTTATTTCTGAAAGCACCTTGCTCATTGTTTCTTACAGCAGAATAATATTCCATTAAAATCATATACCACAACTTGTTCTGCCACTCTCCAAGAAAGAGCTCCTATAAATATTTTTGTACAAATACCTTCTCTCTCTCTCTCTCTCTCTCTCTCTCTCTCTCTCTCTCTCTGTCTCTCTCTGTATCTCTCTCTCTGTATCTCTCTCTCTCTCTCTCTCTCTCTCTCTCTCTCTCTCTTTCTCTCTCAGATAAAGACCTAGTAGTGAATGGTTGTATTAGTTCACAACTCCACCAGTAGACCATTATTGTCCCAGTTTTTCCATATGCTCTCCAACATTTACCTTTTTCCTTTTTTTTTTTTAAATTTTTATTTGGTCATTTCACATGTGTTCTTGATTGAAACCCATTTCCATCTTGTTGGTATTTGCATTAGAGTGTTCATTTAGAGTCTCTCCTCAGTCATATCCCCTCCACCCCTGTAGTCAAGCAGTTGCTTTTCATCAGTGTTTTTATTCCCACAGTTTATCTTCTGCTTGTGGATAGTGTTTTTTAGATCCCTGCAGATTGTTCAGGGACATTGCATTGCCACTAATGGAGAAGTCCCATTACCCTTCGATTGTACCACAGTGTATCAGTCTCTGTGTACAATGTTTTCCTGGTTCTGCTCCTTTCGCTCTGCATCACTTCCTGGAGTCTCCTCCAGTCTCCATGGAATTCCTCCACTTTATTATTCCTTTTAGCACAATAGTATTCCATCACCTACATATACCACAATGTGTTCAGCCATTCCCCAATTGAAGGGCATCCCCTCATTTTCCAATTTCTGGCCACCACAAAGAGTGCAGCTATGAATATTCTTGTACAAGTCTTTTTCCTTATTATCTTTTTGGGGTATAGATCCAGCAGTAGTGCTATGGCTGGATCAAAGGGCAGACAGTCTTTTATCGCCCTTTGGGCATAGTTCCAAATTGCCCTCCAGAATGGTTGGATCAATTCACAATTCCACCAGCAATGCATTAATGTCCCCACTTTGCCACATCCCCTCCAGCATTCATTACTTTCCATAGCTGTCATGTTAGCCAATCTGCTAGGTGTGAGGTGATACCTCGGAGTTGTTTTGATTTGCATCTCTCTGATTATAAGAGATGTAGAACACTTTTTCATGTGCTTATTAATAGTTTTGATTTCTTTGGCTGAGAACTGCCTGTTCATGTCCCTTGCCCATTTATCAATTGGAGAATGACTTGATTTTTTGTACAATTGATTTAGCTCTTTATAAATTTGAGTAATTAAACCTTTGTCAGAGGTTTTTATGAATATTGTTTCCCAATTTGTTGCTACTTTTTCCTTTTCTTGTCATATTAGCCAATCTGATAGGTATGAGGTGGTATCTCGGTTGTTTTAATTTTCATTTCTAAAATCAGCATTGAATTTAGAGCATCTTTCATATGACTAGAGATAGTTTTGATTTCTTCATCTGAAAACTTCCTTTTCATATCCATTTAACTAATTTATTAGTTGAAAAATGACTTTTATTCTTATAAATTTGACTGTTCTCTATATTTGAGGAATGAGGCTTTTATCAGAGACATTTATTATAAAAAAATTTCCCCCATGTTTCTGCTTCCCTTTTAATCTTGGCTGAATTAGTTTTATTTGTGCAAAAACTTTTAATATTATCAAAACTATCCATTTTATATCCTGTAATATTCTCCATCTCTTCTTTGGTCATAAATTCTTCTCTTAGCCATAGATCTGACAGAAACTATTCCATCCTCCCCTAATTTGCTTATGGTAATTACTTTTTATGTCTAAATTATTTATCCATTTTGACCTTATCTGGTATGTCCCTTTCCAGTTTTGGAAATATGATCTAGAATTCTCTTAGCATCCTGAGGGCACACAATCTATCTGATTTATTTTTCTATTTCTTTTCAGTGATTAGCATACTAATTTGTATCTTCCAAGTGCTTATAAATGTTGTGTTGAATTGAATTGCAAAAGTGTTAACACTTAAGAACTATTGAGATGAATAGGACTTTTTAATCTTATACTAAATAACTCCATACTGTTTGTTTTTTATAATTTTAGAAAGATAATACAGTACATTTTAACACTAATTCAACACATATGAATTCAGGTATCTGCAATTGGCAATCAAAAAAATCTAGGCAGAAAATTTTGTAAAATAAAAATTCTTAACTAAGAACTAAATTCTTACTGTTTTCCAAAACAAGGTAAAGAGTCAAGCAATTGGCCCAGTCACACTCATTCTTGTTCTGAAAAGCTTTGATGTGAGTCATTACATTGTTTTATAGCAAAAATTAGTTCCTACATCAGCGTTTGTGCAGAATTCTTAAATTCTTCTCTTTGTTTCATTACCACTATTTAGTTATTAATAATAATCCCAAATTACAAAAGTAGTGATGCTGCTGGTTCTAATAATGCTAAGAAAAAGTTGTAACATGCCTAGGTATATTTTTATAAAAAATACTGAGTAATGGGGTTTGCTGTCATGCATGTTTTTCATCTTGAAGGGTCTTGGAACACATTGGTAAAATGAAATAGGCAAATAACTTTCTCTGAGCTTTACTTTTTCACCTGTAAATTAAGTATAGTAATATTTATGTTGCTTACTTCAAAGGATTGTTTTTATAAGGAACAAATCAAATAATGTATGTAAAGATTTTCTTTGTAAATTTCTAAAATTTAAATTTCTTTAAAAAATCTTTTTTTTTTTAAACCCTTACCTTCTGTCATAGTATTAATTCTAAGATAGAAAAGTGGCAAAGGCTAGTTAATTTGAGTTGTGTCTTGTATAGGATCACACAACTAGGAAGTGACTGAGGTCAGATTTGAACCCCAGACTTTCCACTCTAAGCCTAGCACTCTATCCACTGTGCTACCCAGCTGCCATTGTAAAGCATTTTCAAAGTGCAGAGTTCTGTATCATGGCCAAAGAAACTTATCTGGTAGCTAATTTTTGGTGGTGAGCAATGGGCTGTGAACACAAGACATACTCTTCTTTTGGAGGGTGGGGGGATGGTGGGAGGTAAACAGGGTCAAGTGGCTTACCCAGGGTCACACAGCTAGCTAGTAAGTGACTGGGGTTGGATTTGAACTCAGGTCTAATTAGCTGGAGGCCCAGTACTTTTATCTATTGCACCACCTCGCTGCCCTAACACAAGTTCTTTATGGCTGGGCTCATACCTAAAACCTTTCCAGTGTGATGATACAGAAGACCTATTAGGTCTCTTGCTCCACTATAAAGTCTTTGAAAAATACAGAATCATTTTTATGCCAAAATGAATGAGGGGAATTGACCTTTATTGGATTATTATTATTGTTCTTCTTCATTTTGCTGTCACCTCTCACTTCTTCCTGTCTGTGTACTGTTTCTTTGTTGCCTTATTTTATAGTTAAGTGTAAGGATAATTTCATGTTTCCTGGAAGCAAAGAATTTTTTATAACAAATGTTAGCAGAAACTTTTTTTTTTGCTTATTTCTAGGTTCACCTCTGTTGGAGGAGATACTAAATTTAAGTAAATTTTTGTAGCATCCCAAGCATATTCACATCTATGAAATATAAATGACTGTATGGCTACTGTGTCTCCAAGCATAAGGTTATACCAATGAGGTTTGTGAATGTAACCTTGAACTGGCCATGAGGCCCTTGGCTAAGACAAACTCATTAACATGCTGGGACTCAATTCCCCCGGAAAGCGTGGTTTGCAATCTACACGCCCAAAGGTGTTCCCTCTACCTTGCCACCCAATCTTAAGTGTCTATACTTTGTGATGTGGTTACTATGGGCTTGGGAGTACCGCCCAAGCAGGACAGGATTAAATTCAGAGGCAAACCCATGAACTTCCTCTTGCCTCTTGGCCTTTCTCCCTTCCATGGAGCTCCACTGGGCTCCTCAATGACTATGTCTCTCTCTCCTCTTGACCTTCTCCTTCCCCGAGGCAGTAACCATCTCAGCCTGCATTTCCTATCTTAATCTCCTCATCCACCTCATGTTCCTTTGTACTCATACTTTCCTATCAAAGGGAGTATCATAGGGATTGCCTGCCCTATTCAACCACTGACTTGTCCATGTCTTTCATTTCCACCCTGGTTCTTGGTTCCTATCTCTCCTCGGGTCCCATCACAAAGGTGAGCCCCTTCCCTTGTGGGACCCTGCTGGTCAGGGAAGTCCATTAAGGAAAACCCCACAATTTTGTTATAGGATTCTACTTGAAACTTATATGATTGGGATTTTTGGCCTTAATAAGAACCTAAAGAAGTTTGGGGCTGTGGTTGTTGAGACTTGCAAAACCCTTCACGGGTAAAATTTGGTTCATAAAACTTTCCCAGAATTTTACAATTCCCTCTTTTTTTAAGTATTTGGTATTGGGCAGTTATATGAATATATATGCTAGTGAGCAGAATATTATGGTGATTCCAAAAGAAATATTTTACCTAATTAATTTTCAATCTCATGTTTGTATAATTTGTGATAGCCTATTTTTTTCCTAGTCTTACTCCTTCATTTTATAAAGGACAAATTCTACCATAACAAATTAACTGATTTGTTGATCATAGTGCTACTTACATAGTGATAGTAGCTGGTATTACAACCCAAGTTTCCTAACTACTAAGTATTCTTGGTTCTTTTCATAATTCACTCATTTTTACTTTGTCCTGTTTATCATGTGCCATTTCTCTGAGATTGCAAAGTTACTCTCAAGTCTTTTTCTATTTTCTAAACTGTTAGTAACTTTGTTTAGCTTTTGTCTAGTGCTGATGCTCTCAACTTCATTCTCCATTTTATTGGGGGGTGGGGCTAAATATTTGCAATGTACTCTGTATGAAGGCATTACTTCTATTCAAGGTTTTCTCTTGAATTAGGATAATGGGAATAATTGGATTTTACATCTATTTTATTTATTCAGGATTTTAGAATTTTGGGGAAAAGAGACAGACTGCATATTAATTCAGATAATTGGTTAGTAAAATTGGATTGAGTTCTGGACCTAGAATCAGAAAAGATTGAGTTCAAATCTGGCCTCAGATATTTACTAGTTGTGTGACTCCGGGCAAGACATTGACCCAGTTTGCCCCAGTTTCCTCATTTGTAAAATGAACTAAAGAAGGAAATGGCAAACCACTCCAATATCTTTGCCAAAAAAATCCCAAATTGAGTCAAGATTCAGACATTACTGAAACTGCACAACAGTACTGCCACCTAGTAAATTTTATTTTTAAACTTAGTACAAATAAACTACTATTGGAAGTTTATTTTATTAGATAGGTCGGATATATTAGAATCAGCCATGATGTTTTTTTTAAATCCTTTTTTAAAAAATAACAATGTGGTTATAGTATAATATTGTTTGACATTACCCATACTATAATTTTAACCATGCCTGAGACATTCTCCCCAAGGTCATCCATCTACAAGTTGGCTATAGAGCCTTTTTGTTAGCCATCTTAGTTAAGACTCAAGAATGGAATGATTTAAAAATAAAATGTGATTATTTTGTTGGCATTTCTTTTTTTTTAATTTTTTTTATTTTCCCAATAATTAGAAGATTCAAATTGTCTCCCTCCCTAAAGCAGTTTGATCTGGGTTGTACATGTATAATCATTCAAAACATATTTCCATATTGGCCATCATTGTGAAAGAATACTGATGTAAAATCAAAACACCAAAATAAAAATACAAATAAAAAAAAATAATCTGCTTTGATCTGCATTCAGACTCCCAACAGTTCTTTTTCTGGAGATGGATAGCCTTCTTTGTCATAAGTCCTTGAGAATTGTCTTGGATCATTGTCTTACTGAGAATAGCTAAGTCTTTCACAGTTGATTGTTGTACAGTATTGCTAGTTTCATGTAGGTCTTTGCAGTTTTTTAATGAAATCATTCTGTTCATCATTAGCACAATAGCATTCCATCACAATCATGTACCACAGTTTATTCAACCTTTCACCAATTGATGGACATCCCCTTAGTTTCCAATTCTTTGCCACCACAAACAAGAGCTATTATAAATATTTTTCTACATATCAGTTCTTTTCCTTTTGGGGATGTAAACCTAGGAATGGTCTTACTAGATCAAAGGGTATACACAGTTTTATAGCTCTTTGTACATAATTCCAAATTGCCCTCCAGAATGATTCGATCAGTCCACAAATGAAATGTGATTGTTTAAACATTAAATACACACAAGGAGCAATGAGTTGGCTTAGTGGACAGAGACCCAGGCCTATACTTCCTAGCTGTGTGACCCTGAGCAAGTTATTTAACCCCAATTACCTAGCCCTTACTTGAGTATTGAATCTAAGACAGAAGAAATAGTTTTGTTTTGTTTTTTAAATACCAGGTGATGTTCATTGTTTCATTTTTTTCTTTAGTCAGAAAGCTTTCAAAATTTGGGAATAATTTAGTCTGTCACTTCATAAAGAGAGCCTACTGTCTATGTTTATTTATTATAGGTTAAAATAAGAAAAAATATGAGGGGATTATACGTCAGAATAAAAGAGTTATAACTAACGTTTGATAGGTTATGGGGGAAATTCAGTTATTGCTAATACTTTGGCATTTCTTCTGAAATATTTTAAAATTTACTTCTATTCATTAAAATATAATATTCCATACTAATCTACTAATCTTCCTTTTAATCTACATTTTAGCTTATTTTAAAAGAAAAAATTGTTGCAAGGAAGTTTTACCAGCTTTCATTATAAACCATTCCATGAAAGATACTATCAAAGTTCTAATTAGTGTAAAATGGCAGATCTCCATGTCTTTTTTTTTTTTGGCCATGAATGGCTTTGTTTCTTCTTTTGGAAATGAAATTTGGGGTTCAGTTTCTTCAGCTTTTGATGTTTGGTTTAGCTTCAAGGCCCAGTCTATAAGATTGCTAATACCACAAATGAGGAAGGCTAGCAACTGTTGATAGAAGTCCTAATTAAAGTAGTAACAGTGTTTTCCTGTGAGTACTGTAAAGGAGAAAAAGGGGTTTATTTTTAAAAGGGTGGGACTTTATATTTTATGAGTGTGGTTGCCAGGCATTTAATTAATTCCAAAGAGATTTTATTTATAATTTATTTACAAAATGTAGAAAAAGTGAAGCAAGAAATCAGAGAGAGGATAAAGTAAGATATCTAGTCTGAGCACTAAGTAATTTATCTGCAGCCCTTCTCTCAGCCTGGACAGGGAGAATTAGTTCTTAGCCAGAGGAGCCTTAGCCCTTGTAGCCAAGGCCCTGGGGATACAGAGAGCCTCTCTCAAGAGGATAAGTCTTTCTTGAGGCCGGTCTCTTCAGAGAAAAAATCAGCAGTTAAGAGTCAGCTTTTCACTCACTACATGTCAGTCCAGTCAGAAACAGTGTCTCAGGTCCAGTCAGCAGATCAAAGAATGAAGAATTGTCCAGTCTCCACTTCCAAAAAATGAAGAACTATCCCTCACAGGAAGTAATAGCTCCTTTTAAAGACATTTTCTCTTGCGTCACTTCCTGCGCCTGTCCCCAATTCCTTGTCTACCAATCACAGTTGAAGTCCTGCTCTAGGACTGCCCAGGAGGCAGTCAGTCAATTCTGATTCATCATCCACTATCACACATGTGGGTCATAGACCTCCCACTTCATGATTAAGTGGGATGTTTGCACTTTTGGTGATTAGATCCAAAAATGGGTAGATCTCCATACTTAGCTTTAAGTAGGGTGATTATACTTATGGGGATTAAATCTAAAAATAATCAGGGGTTACAATTTAATCTTCACAATCAGGGGATATTTAAGTATTTTGATTGTTATAATCAGAGGAGTGTTAAGTCTTTTCATTTTCACAATTTGGGAGAGTCAGATTTCATCTTCACAGTACTGTCAGAAACATAACATCAGAGAGAGTCCAGGTTTCTGAGTTGGTCTTCAGAACTTTGTGGTTGTGCTAAGGTAGAACTGATTCTCCTTTGGATTGTATGTTTTTTGTGTGTGTAGATTTTGTGATAGGTTGCCTAAGTCTATTGTAAAGAATATACTAGAGGGTTTGTGTGATAACTACCACAGTGACAGCTGTATCCTTAATAACATCACCTGAATTCTCCCTATTATATTTCTCTTGGAAATTGAGAGATTTTGGTAATTAGTTGTCATAGGATCCTGGCAAATGTGTGTATGTGTACTTAATGGATTGCTAGAATCCTAGGATATAAGAAGATAGGAATATTATTGGGTAAATAGATTAAGAAGAATACTATTAATAAAAATTGTAGCTTAAATGCTATCATCTGTTGTAGAAAATAGAAAAATTATATGAAGAATTTCTAAGATCTGCCAAACTAATGAAATTTTGATATTCATTGACTTCAGTGAAAGACATGTGGGAAGAGAATGAAAACCATGCTGGAAAATATAGTTTGGAATCAAGAAATAAGAGACCAAAGACAGCTTATAGATTCTTCAGAAACCTTACCAGTGATAACTTCTCTTAGAAAAAAGATGTAGAAGATGTTGTATGTGGTGAACAATAAAAGACACACCAAAAAAAAATGAAATTGACAGTTTCTTTGAGATAGGAAATGGCTAACTATAGATGTAGCAGTTGTTTCAGAATCAGCTGTTTTTGCACAATCTGATCATTAGTTGTTTAAAGCAAAGGTCAGAATAAGTACCAGTTGGAACAAAGCATAAAGACAATGTAAGAGATAACCCTGTGTCAGCATAAACTTTTTAAACAACAATTGACTCAGAAACATGGTAATTGGTCAAAAATAAAGGCAAAGATTCTATTATTAAGAAATTTAATACTAACAAGTATAGAAAATGTCAGAACCTGTGTTATACATACTGTTTTATGTTTTTTAAGTGTTTTTTTTTAACTTTATTTTTATCTTGGACTTTTCTCTCATAGTAATCCTTGCTCAAGGCCCATATTGAACTTCCCTTGTATCAAAAACAATCTATTAAAAAGAAACAACTGGCAAAGTAACCAAATCTGTTGGTTGTTGATATATACAGTATTCCATAGCTGTAGTTCTCCATCTCTGTACATAAAGGAGAGATGTATATTTTACAAGTTTTATTAATTCATTTTAAAAAATTAATTTGGTTACATTAAAATTCCCAGATATCACACCTGTGAATCTTAAAATATCTCAGACTTGTGAATGTTAAAAATTCTCAGACTCTACCTTAGAACATTTGGTTAAGGCTATTCCCCATTTTAAACAATGGAGGTACTGAGTCAGGAATGTATGTGAGAATTTAACATTACTCCACCCATACTTAGACATGCTTTAGGGGAAGATAAAGTTGTAAACTCCTTACTGAACAATGAAAAAGTACTTACCTCATACTTATAGTGAGGCAAAAGCTCTTAAGCTAGGTCTATTTTTAGATCTAATACAAAAGGGTGCTAAATACATATGAAGGTCAAATTAATCACTAAAAGGTCAGGCAACTTGCAAGGGACAAGCTTAACAAAAGAGGTGTGAAGTTTTAGTTTACTCAGGTGTGAATTACTCAACAGTTTAGTCTACTCAGGTATGAATTAAGAATGGTCAGTCCTTTGGAAAATGTCTACTGTGATTGGTAGATGTGAAAACTTAGGGGAGGTGACATAGGAGAAAATTCTCTTTAAAAGGAGGTCAGAAAGACCTCTGAAGGAGTTGAGCTTGCCAAAGCTGAATTGGAGGGCTCAGTGGCTGAACTTAGTTGAGCTGAGGAGCTGAACTGTGGGTCTCTCTGAACACTAGAATCTTGCTTGGGACAAATCTTGTGGTGAATGGATTAAAGAGTGACTGATCTCTCTCTTAAGGCTTAAGCCTAGGCTGGCCTAGCCCTTTTCTTATTATTTCCTCTTACTCTCTCTCTCCCTTTCATTAATTCCTTAATTTGTATTAATTAAAATCTCTATAAAACCCAGCTGACTTGGGTATATTTAATATTTGGGAATTTTTCCATGGCGACCACTATATTTTTGATTTGAAACCATATTTTCGTGGTCACAGTTTAAGGCAACCACTCTTTTAACTGTAACACACCCCTTTTTTTCTTCCTCACCCTACACCAAGAAGACTCTGCCTGACAAAAAAATGTATATACATTGTTTTATGGAGCCAGGATTGGGCATTAGAGTTAATTAGTTTCACTGCTTTTTAGTAGTGTTATCACTAAAGTGGTATGATGTTCTCCTGATTCTGCTTATTTAGGCCTGTGTCATTTTGTACAAAGTTTTCCAGGTTTCTCTAAATTGCTCATATTTGTTGTTTCTTAAAATACTAATAGCTAGTATTCCTATAATAGTTACAGTGAGTCAGGCACTGTGCTTAAGCACTTTACAAATATTGTCTTATTTGATATTCAGCACAACCCTGTGAGGTAGATGCTGTTATCATCCCCATTTTACAATTGAGGAAACTGAGGCAAAAAGGTTAAGTGACTTGCCCTTCCTTAAGGGTCACACAAGCTATTAAGTGTCTGATGCTAGAGTTGAATTCAGGCCTTCCTAATTCCAAGCCCAGCACTCTGTTCACTGTACTGTAACCTGTTCAATTTTCTTTTTTTAAAAAAGTGGTAACAAGAATTACATGATATTCTGTACAGTTAGCTAGCTGCCTCATTATCTAGTGCCAGCCCAAGGTTAATATAAAAAAGAATAATCAACTGAACTAAAGTAATCTTAGTTGTATGGAAGATAAAGACAGAAAAATAAAAATATCAATGAGAAATGGACTTGGGAACCTAGAAAAGAAAGCATTAAATGATTGTAGGAACAATAGGAACTACACACTTGGGCAACTAGGTGGCATAGTGGACCTAGCTTTGTGACCCTGGGCAAGTCACTTAGCCTCTCTGCCCCAGTTTCCTCATCTGGACAATGGGGATAATAATAGTTATTATTATTATTATTGTTGTTGTTGTGAATATTAAATGAAATAATATCACCTTGCATATAATAGGCACTGTATAAATAAATACTATGTTATTATTGTTGCTATTGTTACTTTAAAATATTTCATTACTTTTGCCTACCACAGTTTCCCAACTAATTGGCATCCAATTTGTTTCTGCATTTTTGTTAACAAAAAAGAAAGATTGCTTGTGTGAATACTTTTGCATATATGAGGCCTTTGTTTTTGTCTCTGACCTTTATAGTTGCATAGTGAAATTACTGCTTCAAAAGATGTCAAATGTTTAACACATTTTCTCCTATAATAGTAAACCAGTCCACAACTCGACCAATTAGCATGCCTCTATTCCCACAGTCATATCTACATTAAATATCATATTGAATTATTTTTAAAATTGTCTTTGTCACTTAAAGAGTTGTGAGATCAGTGTTTTAATTTGCATTTTTCTTATAATTCATTATTTGAAGCAATCTCTTTTCTTTAATATAATTTTCTTTTTTTTAATATTTTTCCATGATTATGTGATTCATGTTCTCTTCCTCCCAGAGCTAACAAGCAATTCCACTGGGTTATACATGTATTATCACTCAAAACCTATTTCAATATTATTCATTTTATAAGATAGTAATTTTATAAAAACAAAACCCAGAATCATGTTTTCTTCTGTATTCCTACTCCCACAATTCTTTCTCTATATATAAATGGCATTCTTTTTCATAGATCCCTTGGGATTGTCCTGGATCATTACATTGCTACTAGTAGCAAAGTCTATCACATTTGATTGTCCCACAATGTTTCAGTTACTGTGTATAATATTCTCCTGGTTCTGTTCCTTTCACTCCATGTCAGTTCATGTAGGTCCTTCCAGTTCTTATAGAAATCAAGGGATTCACCATTCTTATAGCAAAATAGTATTCCATCACCATCATATACCACAATTTGTTCAGCCATTCCCCAATCAAGAGACATCCCCTCATTCCAATATTTTGCCACCCAGAAAAGTATAGCTATACATATTTTCATAAGGACAGGTCCTTTCCTATTTTTAAAAATCTCTTTGGGAGGACTTCCAGGCTAAAATGGCCACAGAGTACATGCAAGGGACTTCTCCTCCTTACCACTTACCGATATAAAGCATCTCAAAAGGACAAAAACCAAAATCAGATGAATGAAGGGGCTCATCTGAAGGGTACAGCCTTGAAGGTAGGCAGGGTTTGGGCATTTCCACACTAATAAGGGGGCAAAATTACTACCACCAAAGCATGAGCTGATTACCTCTCCCCTACTCCACCTAAGGCACCAGAGTCAAAGTGAGCAAAGAGTCAGAGCAAGCTCAGGACAATCGCAAGGTTCGGGGGAGGGGGGCAGGGAAGGGAGCCGCCTGGCTGAGGAAGTCACAGACTTAGCCCAGAGATCAGTGAGACTTGGGACCCTAGGAGGCTGATGAACATGGAGGTTGGGCATGGAGATAGGGCAGAGAAGGTCTGCGTACAGCAGACGCAGAGGAGACTGAAAATTAGCCCCAGGCAAAAACTGCTCCATAGCTGGATACACAGAGAATGTGCCATCCTCACTCAGTCTTCTGACTGGAAAGGGAAGAAAGAACTAGCACATAAATGTCCACCAACACCCAGGAATTACAATCCGCAACTACCAAAAAATAAAGTAAGAAAAGAACCTTGACCCTTGATAATTTCTATAGTGAAAAACCCCAGACTACAGAGAAGACAGCAGAGGATGACAAACAAGCAAATATATCTAAACCTTCCCCCAAAAAATGGAAATTGGGGACAAGCTCTTGAGGAGCTCACATTTGAAATGATAAACCAAGTGAGAAAAATAGAAGAAACATGGCAAGAAAAGTAGGAAATAGTTAAAAAAAAATAGTTTAAAAGACAGATCTCCCACTTGGAAAAAGAAACCCAGAAATCAAAGGAAATGATGAGCAAATTGGAGATCAGAATTAAGCATATGGAAGCCATGAAAAACAGGATAGGCCAAACCAAAAAGGAAAAGCAAATGATCATAGCTGAAAGCCAGTCTTTAAAAAGTAGAACTGGGCAAGTAGAAGCCAATGATCTCACAAGACAGTAAGAATTAATAAAGCAAAGCAAAAGAATGAAAAATTAGAAGGAAACATGAAATATCTTATTGAGAAGATGGTTGACTTGGAAAACAGGTCCTGGAGAGACCAATTTGAGAATCATAGACCTACCTGAAAACCTTGAAATAAACAGAAACCATGACATCGTACTGCAAGAAATTATCCAAGAAAACTGCCCTGATATTCTTGAACAAGAGGGCAAAATAGACATTGAAAACATTAAATCCTCAAAAGACAACCCCCAGAAATGTAATTGCCAAATTAAAGAGCTTCCAAACTAAAGAGAAAATATTGCAAGAAGCCAGAAAGAAACATTCAGATACCAAGGAGCACCAATCAGGATTACAGAGGATCTGGCAACCTACACACTGAAGGACTGCAATGCTTGGAATATGATGTTCATAAAGGCATGGTAAATGGCCATACAACCAAGGATCACCTACCTATCAATACTGACTATTTACTCCCAGGGAAAAGTATGGGCATTTAACAAAATAAAAGATTTCCCAGTATTTTTAAAGAAAATATCAGGACTAAGTGGGAAATTTGATGTCCAAATACAAAACTCAAGAGAAACATCAAAAGGTAAACAAGAAAAAAAGGAAAAATTTTTTATTTTAAGGGCTTCATTAACGTCAAATTGTTTATACTCCTGTGTGGAAAAATAATATTTGTAACTTTCAAAAACTGTATTCACTATCATAGTAGTTAGAAGAATCATTCATCGGCAGCAGTTGGGGTACTAAGTGGTTTAAAATGATATGTAAAAAGGGGGGGGAGGAAATAGAAGACGGCACCAAGAAAAACTTGAAGGGATAAGAAAAATAGGATAAATTATACTACAAAAAGAGGTACATGGGAGGGGAAGAATACTATTATAAGAAGGAGAAGGAGAGAGTACTAATACTTAAATACTTTAACTTTAAGTAATACTTAAACTTTATTCTCAGTGGAATCAACTCTGAGAGGGAAGAGCATCTAGATCCATTGGGGTATCAAATTCTATCTTACCCTTCAGGGAAGTTGGGAGGGGAAAACATAGAGGGGGAAGTGGGGGCAGGGAGTACCAAAAGGGAGGGAAAGAGAGGAGGGGAGGGAATTCAGTTGACCTTATAGAAAACTATAAGAGGAATAAGAAGGGGAGAGGTGGGAAGGGAAGTAAACTAAGGATCGGGATTAGGGGAATTGATTAAAAGAAAAATACTGGTGTAAAAGGAAATAGTGAAAGAAGGAAGGGCAGGATTAGGAGAGGAAATCAAAATGATGGGGAATACACAGGTGGTAATCATAACTCTGAATGTGAATGGGATAAACTCACCCCTAAAACAGAAGCAAATAGCAGAGTGGATCAGAAATCAAAATTCTACCATATGTTGTCTACTTGAAACACATGTGAGGCAGGTAGAGATACTCAGGGTAAAGGTAAGAGGCTGGATCCACCATCATGATATCTGATAAAGCCAAAGTAAAAATAGATCTGATTAAAAGAGATAGGGAAGGTAATTATATCCTGATAAAAGACAGTATAGACAATGAGGAAATAGCAGTACTCAACATATATGTACCAACTGGTATAGCATCCAGATTTTTAAAGGAGAAACTACTGGAGCTTAAGGAGGGAATAGATAGTAAAATTATACTAGTGGGAGACCTGAACCTTCCTATCAGATCTAAATAAATCAAACCAAAAAATAAATAAGAAAGAGGTAAAAGACATGAATGAAATCTTTAAAAAATTAGAGTTAATAGATATGTGGAGAAAAATAAATAGGGACAAAAAGGAATATACCTTATTCTCATCAGCACATGGTACATTAACAAAGATTGAATGCAAAAGACCAGAAATAATAAATGCAACCTTTTTGGATCACAATGCACTAAAAATAATCATTAGTGAGGATACATGGAGAGACAAATAAAAAATTAATTGGAAATTAAATAATATGACTCTCCAAAATTGGTTGGTAAAAAAACATCATAGAAACAATAATTTTATTGAAGAGAATAACAATGAAGAGACATCATATCAAAATCTATGGGATGCAGCCAAAGCAATACTAGTAAAAAGATGCCAGCAAGTGATAACGAGAATTATTCATTATGATCAGGTGGAAGTTAGACCAAGAATGCAAGGATGTTTTAATATTAGGGAAACCATTCACATAATTGACCATATCAACAACCAAACCAACAGAAATCACATGATTATCTCAATAGTTGCAGAAAAAGCCTGTGACAAAATTCAACACTCATTCCTATTGAAAACACTAAAAAGTATAGAAATAGAAGGGCCTTTCCTAAAAATATTAAACAGTACATATTCAAAATTATCAGCAAGCATCATCTACAATAGGGATAAATTAGAAGCCTTCCCAATATGATCAGGAGTGAAACAAGGATGCCCATTATCACTTCTATTATTTAACATTGTACTAGGATCACTAACTAGCAGTAGCAGTCAGAGAAGAAAAAGAAATTGAAGGTATTAAAATCGGCAACAATGAGACTAAACTATCACTCTTTGCAAATGATATGATGTTATACTTAAGGGATCCAAAAGAATCAACTAAAAAGCTAATGGAAATAATCAACAACTTTAGCAAAGTTACAGGATACAAAATAAACCCACATAAATCATGAGCATTTCTCTATATTTCCATCACATATCAGCAGCAAGAGTTAGAGAAATTCCATTTTAAAATCACCCTAGACAATGTAAAATTTTTAGGAATCTTTGCCAAGACAAATACAGATGAACACAACTACAAAACACTTTCCACAGAAAACTAGATCTAAACAATTGGAAAAACATTAATTGCTCATGGGTAGAACCCGAGCTAACATAATAAAAATGACAACCCTACCCAAATTAATTTACTTATTTAGTGCCATACCTATCAAACTACCAAGAAACATCTTTACAGAATTTTTAAAAACCATAACAGTTCATTTAGAAGATCAAGAATATCACAGGAAATAATGGAAAAAAATGTGCAGGATGGGGGCTTAGCAATACCAGATCTTAAACTGCACTATAAAGCAATGGTCATCAAAACAACATGGTACTGGCTAAGAGACAGAAGGGAGGATCAGTGGAATAGACTTGGGATAAATGACCTCAGCAAGATAGTGGTCAATAAATTCAAAGATCCCAGCTTTTAGGACAAGAACTGTTACAGACAAAAGAGTGGTTGCCAATAAACTGTTAGAGACAGAAGAGTGGTTGCCTTAAACTGTGACAGCAAAAATATGGTTTCAAGACTTTGAATTGCCAAAACTATAAAAATAATTTTTAGTGTCTTGATTTTTATTCCCAAATATGAAATATGCCCAAGTCAGCTGGGTTTTATGGAGATTTTAATAATAAATAAAATAAAATAAAAAATAAAAGAATTAGGAAAGGGAGAGAGAGTAAGAGGAAATAATGGGAAAGGGGCTTAGGCCTGAGCTTTAAGAGAGACCAGTCAGTCTTTAATCCACTCACCACAAGATTTTTCCCAAGCAAGATTCTAGTGTTCAGAGAGACCTTCCAGTTTAGCTCAGGAAGCTCAACTAAGTTCAGCCACCGAGAGAGAGAGACCAGCCTCCAATTCAGCTCCAAAGCTGAATTCCCGTTCAGAGGCCTCCTGGCCTCCTTTTAAAGAGAATTTTCTCCTATGCCACCTCCCCTAAGTTTTCACATCTACCAGTCACAGTAGATGTTTTCACAGGACTGACCATTCTTAATTCACACCTTGTTATCACCTTATAGACTGGGTAGACTAAAACCTCATGCCTCTTGCTAAGCTTGCTTGAACTTTTAGTGATTAATTTGACCTTCATAGGTACTTAGCACCTTTTTGTATTAGATCTAAAAATAGACCCAGCTTAAGGGTTTTAGCTTTACTTTAAGTATGGGTTAAGTACTTTTCATTGTTCAGTAAGGAGTTTACAACTTTATCTTCCCCTAAAATATGCCTAAGTATGGGTGGAGTAATGTTAAAGTTCCCACCTTCCTGACCAAAATCCCATTGTTTTAAAATGGGGAATGGTCCTAACCAAATGTTCTAAGGTAGAGTCTGAGAATTTTTAAGATTCACAGAACTCACTATTTGACAAAAACTGCTGGGAAAACTGGAAAACAGTATGGGAGAGATTGTTTAGATCAATATCTCACACCCTACAACAAGATAAATTCAGAGTAGGTGAAGGACTTAAATATAAAGAAGGAAACTGTAAGTAAATTAGGTGAACATAGAATTATATCCCTGTAAGATCTATGGGAAAGGAAAGATTTTTACCATGCAAGAGAGAATATTACAAAATGTAAAATAACTAATTTTGATTACATTAAAAAGTTGTTGTACAAGCAAAACCAATGCAACCAAAATTAGAAGGGAAGCAACAAATTGAGAAAAAATATAACAAAAACCTCTGACAAAGGTCTAATTACTCAAATATATGAGGAGCTAAATCAATAATATAAATATTAAGCCATTCCCCAATTGAGAGATGGGAAAGAGACATGAATAGGCAATTTTTAGGTAAAGAAATCAAAACTATCAATAAGCATATGAAAAAGTGTTCTAAATCTCTTATAATCAGAGAAATGCAGATTAAAACAGCTCTGAGATACCACCTCATACTTAGCAGATTGGCTAATATGATTGCAAAGGAAAGTAATAAATGTTGAAGGGGATGTGGCAAAATTGGAACATTCATGTACTGCTGGTGGCATTGTGAATTGAACCAACCATTCAGGAAGGCAATTTGGAACTATGCCTAAAGGGCATTAAAAGATTGCCTGCCCAACTTCCCGGTCAAGATGGCTGCAATGTAGAAGCAAGGCTTTTTCCCCTCCTCACCACTGACATATAAAGTGCCTCAAAAGGACAAAAAAACAAAATCAGATGAGTGAAGGGGCTCCACTGTAGGTCTCAGCCTTGAAGGTAAATGGGATTGGGCATTTCCACATTATAAGGGGGTTAAATAACTCCCATCAAAATGCCAGCTGATCAACCCCCCTCCAATTAGCACCAGAGACAGAGCCAGTGTGCCAGCATCAGAGTGAGCACAGGGCAAGTCTCTAGGTTCTTGGGAGCTGGTGGAGAACACCACAGACTTACCCCTGAGATCAGCCTAGACTTGGGATTCAAGGAGGCTGAGGAACTCAGACCTTGGGTGCAGAGATAAAGCGGAGAGGGACAACACACAGTAGAAGCCAGGGAGACTCGAAAAATAGCCTCAAGGCAATAACCTCTACCTAACTCTATACACAGAGAGCCTGCCCTCCTCACTCAGACTTCTGGTTGTGAAGGGAAGGAAAAACCAACAAAGCAATGGCCAGCAACACCCAAAAAATACAATCTTCAACCACCAAAAACAACAAGAGGAAGGTATTGATCCTGGATAATTTTTATGGAGAAAAAAATCCAGACTACAGAGAAGACTACTAGCAGAAGACAACAAACAAGGAAACACATCTAGACCTTCCCCCAAAGAATGGAAATGGGTCACAAGTTCTTGAGGAGCTTAAATTTGAGATGATGAACCAAATGAGAAAGATAGAAGAAACTTTGCAAGAAAAGTGGGAAATAGTTCAAAAATAAAATAATAGTTTAAAAGACAGGATCTCCCACTTGGAAAAAGTAGCCCAGAAATCAAAGGAAATGATGAGCAAATTGGAGACCAGAATTAAACAGGTAGAAGCCATGAAAAGCAGGATAGACCAAAACAAAAAGGGAAAGCAAATGATCATTACTGAAAACCAATCTTTAAAGACCAGAATTGGACAAGTAAAAGCTAATGATCTCACAAGACAATAAGAATTAATAAAGCAAAGTTTTAAAAAATGACAAAATTTGAGAATCATAGGCCTACCTGAAAACCTAGAAATAGAAACCATGACATCATTCCACAAAAAAAATTATCCGAGAGGGGGCAGCTGGGTAGCTTTGTGGATTGAGAGCCAGGCCTAGAGATGGGAGGTCCTGGGTTCAAATCTGGACTCAGACATTTCCTAACTCTGGGCACGTCACTTGACCCCCATTGCCTAGTCCTTACTGCTTTTCTGCCTTGGAACTGATACACAGTATTGATTCCAAGACAGAAGGTAAGGGTTTAAAAAAAAATTATCCAAGAAAACTGCCCAAATACTCTTGACCAAGAGGGCAAAATAGACATTGAAAGAGTCCATAGATCGCCCTCTACATTAAATCCTCAAAAGACAACCCCCAGAAATGTAATTGCTAAATTCTAGTGCTTCCAAGTTAAGGAGAAAATATTGCAAGAAGCCGGAAAGAAACAATTCAGATATCAAAGGACCACCAATCAACATTACACAGGATCTGGCAACCTCCACATTGAAAGGTCCACAAAGCTTGGAATATGATATTCAGAAAGTCTGTCTGCCCTTTGATCCAGCTGCTGGGTTTATACCCCAAAGAGATCATAAGAAAAATGACTTGTACAAAAATATTTCTAGCTGCGCTCTTTGTGGTGACAAAAAAAAAATGGAAAAGGAAGGAACGCGCTTTGGTTGGAGAATGACTGAACAAATTGTGGTATCTGTTGGTGATGGAATACTATTGTATAGCTAAAAGGAATAATAAACTGGAGGAATTCCATGTGAACTGGAATGACCCCCAGGAATTGATACAGAGTGAAAGGAGCACAACAAGGAGAACATTATACACAGACCAATAAGCTGTGGCACAATTGAATATAATAGACTTCTCTACTAGCAGAAATGCAGTGATCCAGGACAATTCTGAGGGACTTATGAGAAAGAATGCTATTCATATTCAGAAGAAGAACTGTGGGAGTAGAAATACAGAAGAAAAATAACTTGATCAAATGGTTTGATGGGGATATGTTTGGAGATGTAGACTCTAAATGAGATCACTGTGTTGCAAATACTAATCATATGGAAATAGGTCTTGATCAATGACACATATAAAACCCAGTGGAATTCTTTGTTGGTTATGGGAGGAATGGTAACTATGGAAAAATATCCTAAATTAATTAAATAAATAAACTTTTTAAAAAATCTCTTTGGGATACAAACCTAGTAGTGTTACTGCTGGATTAGAGTGCATGCATTCTTTTAAAACCCTTTGGGCATAATTTCTAAATTGCCTTACAGAATGGTTGGATCACTTCACAATTCCACTAGCAATGCATGTGTCTCAATTTTGCCACATCCCCTCCAAAATTTATTATTTTCCTTTTCTGTCATATTGGCCAATCTAGGTGTAAGGTTGTACCTCAGAGTTGTTTTGATTTGCATTTCTCTAATCAGGAGGGATTTAGAATTTTTTTTTCATATAATTATTGATAGTTTTGACATTCATCAGTTGGGGATGAAGCAATCTTTTATATAATTATTGATCATTTACAATTCTTTTGAAAACTTTATTCTTTAATCACTTACCTATCATTCGGTCATATAACTGTCTAGATATCTTAAATATTAGACTCTTATATGATATTTAATGCAGAGATTTTTTTTCTCACCATCCTGTTTTACCTCTTATTCTAGCTGACTATTTGTGGAAGTGCTTTTTAATTTTATACACTAAAATTTTATGTCGTTTAGAATATTTTTTCTCGACTTGTTATAATATTTTACTACAACCATGTGTACATGTGAATGTACTTTCCTTCATTTATCTACATTTTTTTCCCCTCATGAGATCATGTTTTATATTTTGGTTGCATGTCCATTTGGAACATAATACAATGGTGGCATATATATTAAGGTGCTTTCTAAGCTTAATTTCTGCCAAACTTCAAGTTATTTTACTTATTCTCTGTGATTTTTTAAATAAACCATCATTTCATCTATAAAGTGTAATTTTATTTTATTTTTGCCAGTTTGGGTATGTTTAATTCTTCTCTTGCCTTATTGATAGCATTTTGAGATTTATAAACAGTAATGGGGAAAGTTATCCTTTGCCTTAATCTTTACACATAATGGGAAAATATCTATTTTTTAACCATTTCAGATCATACTAGCTCTTTGTTACATACCAAGGGAAGTCAGATTAAATCCAAACCCCTCATTTCAGAGGTGAGGAAACTGAGGCTAAAAAAAGAGTAAATGACTTGCCCAGGGTCATATATTAGCTAGTAAAAATTGTCTTGAGACAAATTCTTAAGCCTTCTGACCCCAAGTTCAGCACTCTATACACCAAGCTACACAGTTGCCACCTTGCTTTTGAATTAATGGTGGAAGACTGAGAAAAGAAACCATTCAAATTCCAACCATTCTTTTCTTTTTATTCTACAATAGTGACTCCACAGGTCTCTGCTTTGAGCTTTGACTAGTTGGCTCAGAAGTGGTTCAGTATAACCGTCTCTCATGCTCACTCTTTTTCAAGGGGAGAACATAATACTTATACAATCAGATGACTAAAGAAAGTAGACAACTAAAGGAGAGAAAACCCAGAAGTGCAGAGTTATTCTTTTAAGCTAGAGGTGGAAGTTTACAAACACTTCTAAATCTATGATCCTTGTTTGGAGGTATTTCCTATATTCCATATTCCCTTGCTGCAATTTTAATTACTATGTGTTTAATGTGTTTTGTTGATTCAAGTTGATAGGGCTTGGTAATTATGCTTTTTTTTTTAGTAGTAAGAAAGTATTTGACTGAGCAGACCAAAATACAACCTGAAAGGTTCTACCCTGTCTCATTTCTCCCCAAATTGTCCTAATAACTCTATTTCATTACTGCTAAACTGACATTTTTACAACTTAAAATGTGGCTGTTTATTCTAAAGATGGTTAAGCACAAAGCCTGTTGTAGTAATTAGACATGCTCACCAGTGTCAAAGCCTTTAAAGGATCCCTTTCTTATCATGATTTCTGTGAAGTTTTCAATTTTGGCCAACAAAGGAGCCATCTACAGATATGTTGAAGGACAGTTCTCTCATAGAATATAACTGCCTCTGAGTCTGGAAATGTGATCTGGTATTGTTTAATAAAAATCCTTGTGTAGTAGGAAGTATCATTCATCTCTCCAGCATGAGACATTCATTTGGCTTATCCTTCCATGAAGGAAGTTACCATGTTTGCCTGACTTCTCTTATTTAATATTTTAACATACTCAGTTCCTTCAACTAATCTTCATGTGACTTAGACTTAGACTAAAGGGTTGCTATATTCTGGACCCTCCTGCTTCTTTTTGAGATATCCCAGGGTTGGAAGAGAAGGGGGAAAAGAGGCAATGAAATATAGGAAATGATAAAGTGGCATTGTCTCAGGTTTTGTAGTTTTTTACTTCAAGTAATTTGATCCAATTTGAACAAGCAATCTATTGAGATGGTCTATGTGTTTAGTTATGTGTATATATGTGTTGAGTGTCTTTTTAAAAAACCCTTACTGAAGAGGGCATCTGGGGAGCTCAGGGGATTAAGAGCCAGGCCTAGAGATGGGAGATCCTAGGTTCAAATTTGGCCTTAGACACTTCCCAATTGTGTGACCCTGGGCAAGTCACTTAACCCCCATTGCCTAGCCCTTACCACTCTTCTGCCTTGGAACCAATACACAGTATTGATTCCAAGATGGAAGTTAAGGGTTTAAAAAAAAAAAACAACCCTGAGTATCAATTCCAGGACAAAAGAGCAGTAAGGACTAAGCAGTTGGGATTAAGTGACTTGTCCAGAGTCACAGACTTGGGTAATTTTTGAGGCCTGATTGAGGCCCCGTCCTCCCAGATTCAAGCCTGGCTCTATCCACCTAGCTGCCCCCATAGCATGTCTTGAGATAATGTTTTTGGTGAACATTGAACTTACTACCACAAATGCCTATTTTTTTTAACACTAGACTTTTTAGAATTAGCATTCAGTTTTGAATCACAGAATAATGTGTATATCTGGCAAAACAAAATTAAAAGTGTAATGGAAAAACATGTGGGAAAAATAGAAGCTTTACAAGGTCAAAAATTGTTCTTGGCCTCATATCTCCAGCATCAGGTATACCTTGCACATAGTAGACACTGTAAGTTTAGTTGAATTGAATGCCTGAAGCTTGTTACTCATGATGTATGCAATAATTGCCTTGCAAGACATTTTTTTTTACAGTTTTTATTTTTTATTTTTTAAAGTTTATTTAGTCAATCTAGACTATTATTCCCTGGCTACAAGAATCATATTCTTTCCCTCCCTCCCCTCCCCCCAACCCTTCTGCAGCCGACGAGCAATTCCCCTGGGCCCTACATGTGTCCCTGACCAGAACTCATTTCCATGTCACTGATGCTTGCACCAGGATGATAATTTAGAGTCTATATCCTCAATCATATCACCCTTGACCTATGTAGTAATTGAGCAATTGTTTTTCTTCTGTGTTTCTACTTCCAGTTTTTCCTCTGTGTGTGGATAGTGTTCTTCCTCATAGATCCCTCCAACTAGGTCAGGATCACTGCATTGCCACTAATGGAGAAGTTCATTACATTCAATTGTACCACAGTGTATCAGTCTCTGTGTATAATGTTCTCCTGGTTCTGCTCCTCTCACTCTGCATCACTTCTGGAGGTCATTCCAGTTCACATGGAATTCCTCCACTTTATTACTCCTTTTTGCACAATAGTATTCCATCACCAACATATACCACAATTTGTTCAGCCATTCCCCAATTGAAGGGCATCCCCTTATTTTCCAAATTTTGCCACCACAAAGAGTGCAGCTATGAATATTCTTGTACAAGTCTTTTTCCTTATTATCTCTTTGGGGTACAGACCCAGCAGTGCTATAGCTGGATCAAAGGGCAGACAGTCTTTTATCACCCTTTGGGCATAGTTCCAAATTGCCCTCCAGAATGGCTGGATCAATTCACAACTCCACCAGCAATGAATTAGTGTCCCCACTTTGCCACATCCCCTCCAGCATTCATTACTTTCCTTTGCTGTCATGTTAGCCAATCTGCTAGGTGTAAGGTGATACCTCAGAGTTGTTTTTATTCTTATAAGACATTATTAAGAACATATATTACTAGAAAAGGAAGGGGATCAATGAGGTGGTAATGATAAATTTTCTAAAAGATTGTGATCAATTCTGTGATCACAAATTTTACTTAGGCTTTATTGAACTAAAGAATGAATTCATTTTTAAAACCTTCAGTAATCATTTTTAGATTGATTTGAATAGTCATTTGGAAATGATGAATCAAAATGAGAGAAGACAAGTATTTTTAAAAGTATTGGGTCTCAACTTATGGGAATCACTGATATAGATGTATAGCTTTTGCTCTTATTTAAGATTAGATACAAAACCAGAAAATATGCATGATTCAATAGAGTATATATTGATTCTGAAATTTCTTATTTTAACCTCATCTCTTCATTCTTTTTGAAGTGGAGATTGATTTTCCCCCCTTGCAGTTCTCTTCTCTCCAAATGATCACTTTAGAGAATTGGATATGAAACCATAAGACCTTGATTCAAATCTTGGCTCTGCTTCTACTCTTCAGGCCACAGTTAACTTATTTTTTTTTTTTTATAAAACCCTTACCTTCCGTCTTGGAGTCAATACAGTGTATTGGCTCCAAGGCAGAAGAGTGGTAAGGGCTAGGCAATGGGGGTCAAGTGACTTGCCCAGGGTCACACAGCTGGGAAGTGTCTGAGGCCAGATTTGAACCTAGGACCTCCTGTCTCTAGGGCTAGCTCTCAATCCACTGAGCTACCCAGCTGCCCCCAGTTAACTTATTTTTTAAAACTATGGTATTATTATGATGATCTCTGAGGTTCCATCTAGGATAAGATCTAATGATCCTGGGATAGTGAATAAAGATTGGGTTAAGATCAGGGACTTAGGGTTTAGGAGATACTGGCTTCTTCATTCTGTGTGATCATTTTTATTAGATATCTGAATCTCAGATTCTCACTTGGTTTTTAGGTGATTGATAACTATGCTCTAAATAGTTTTTTGTTTATTTTTTTAAAGAGAGATAGCCCTAGAGGTGGGAGATCCTGGGTTCAAATTTGACCTCTTGACATTCCTAGCCGTGTGACCCTGGACAAGTCACTTAATCCCCATTACCTAGAGCACTTATTGTTTTCTACCTTGGAATCAATAGTTGGTATCAATTCTAAGAACAAGAGGTAAGAGTTGGGGGAGGTGAGGGAAGAAATGAACTGATATCACTGAATTAATCAACTGATCCCTGAGTGCGACTATCCTCACATTTGGAATATTGCAGTAAGTAGCCTTCTGCTTGGTTTCCCCTGCCTCAAGTTTCTCCTGACTATAGGCCAACCTCTACTCAGCTTTCCAAGTGATCATTAAACAGTACTAATCTGACTCTGACACTCTCTCCCCTTTCTTTCCTTCCTCATTACCTTGAGGATCAAATAAAATCTCTGACTTCGAAAGCTCTTCGTGATCTGACCTCTCTTCTTCCTGATCTAGTCATACTGGCTGCCTTGTGTTCTTTGCACAAGACAAATCCAAGTCTTTTTCACTGGTTATCCCTTATCCCTAGAATATTCACTCCTTATTTCTACCTCTTTGCTTTCTTGTCCTCCTGTAAGGCTCAGATAAAATCTCACCTTCTGCAAGAAGCTGTTTCTGGTCTCCTTTAATGCTAGTTAGTGCCTTCCTTCTGAGATTACCTCCAATTTTCATGTTATCTCCCCCTGTTTAGAATATGAGAACTTTGGGGTCAGTGACTATTTTTGCCTTTCTTTGGATCCTCAGAGTTTCCTTTTAAAAACTCTTACCTTCTCTCTGATAATCAGTACTAAGTATTGTTTCAAGCCAGAAGGAGCAGTAAAGACTAAGCAGTTAGGGTGAAATGACTTGCCCAGGATCACATAGCTAGGAAATGTCTGTGGCTAGATTTGAACACAGGAATTCCTCTCTCTCTAGGCCTGGCTCTCTATCCACTGAGCTACCTAGATGTCTCACCCCCAGAGTTTTTTATTACAATGCTTTGCACTGAGATAAGTGCTAAATAAATGCTTCTTGACCCATCGTGCTTTGGCAGCTATGCAAGTCACCTTGTTAAGTACTAGGAAGCCAAAAGAACTCTAAGACTTGGACTTTGACCTCAAGGAGTTTATTAAACTGTAATTGTGAATAGTAAGATATAACTATAAACACACATATAGATAAATAATGCATAATAACAGGCTTGTTTATATTGCTCTCTATGGTTTGCAAAAAACATCATAAATTTTATAAAGTTTGCTGCTAAGAAATGGACTCAGATCAAGTGATTTTCCCAGTTTCACTCAACTAATCAGTAAGAAAATCTCTACAGAGACCTAGATCTTTTTGTACCAATTAAATTCAGTATACTTCATTTGTATAAAAAGACATAACTATTTGGCAGGATGTTGTTAAATACTAAATGATATTGCTCCATGGTCTCAAAGGGTTGCCTATAGGGGCAAGAAGGATCCATTGGATGTGTGGCATGAAATTATAACTGTTTTTGCTTTTTTAACAAAAAGCAAGAAATATATTAAATTTTACTAGTATTTATTATGTGTTGAAATTGGCACCTTTACTTACCTATCCATGTGGTTATTAGTCACTGAGTGGGTAGAGGGAATTCTACATTTTGGAGAGATTGACAGCAGTGCCCTTACTCCTTTATTTTCTTTAAGCCTATTACAGTTTACATGAGTCCATTTAAGTGGATTTATGGATGACTATATTGCCTAGTTTTTAACCTTTACAAAATGGGCAAGTATCTTTTGAAAATCCCTGCCCAAAAAAAGCCATAGATTGAGGATAAGTGATGATAATGTGAGGACAAACAAATAACCAGAAAATAGCTTTAACTGATAATTTTCTTAACTTTTCCTCAACCACATTAGGGGGTAAAAACAGTGATTATCTAAATCAGACCTAACAAAAATTAAGCCTCCTAAAGTGTATAGTTTCATCAAGAATGTTATTTAAAAATATGAATTTACATCCACTGTCATTAAAGATCAGAGGCTCACTAAGTGCATATTGTGCCTTGAGGTATTAGTGGTAGTATAAAGTCATTGTGATTTGCAAGACATTTAAAAACTAAGCATCTGTTGCTAAAAATGTTGTCACCTACAAAAAAAACATCGTCTATACAAAATATTTGGAAACAATTTTTTACCATATTTAAAAACTTCTCAGCAAAGAATTTCAATGGATTTTGGAACCATTTGTTAAAAATACAAAAGTCTTAATATGACTAGTTTGCAAGAATATCTGGGAGGAGACAAATTTGCTAATCAGATATAAGCAAAAAACTGTGTAATCAGATGGAATTGAAAATGTTTGTATTATAATTTAGTAAGCATAGAGAATGCTACACTTTTTAATTTCATATTAAGGTACCCTACCTTTGTGAGATCTTTTTAGCCATTAAAAGCCAAGTTTAGGTGGGAAATAACTGAATTTATATTAGAATTTTGAGACACTGTAACACAACCAATGAAATGCATTTTTGTTAAATTGTTATTAATATTTTAGGTGAGAGTAAAACTTTGTACCCTTAAAAATAAAAATTAAATTTTGTTCATTTCATCTTCATCTCATCCTTTTTCAATACGTAAATTTTTGAGTTTTTGTTTGTTTGTTTGTTTTGTCCTTTACATCACCTACATTTCCATTATATTCTCCTTCTAGAAATTCATCTCTTAGGCTGCTCCCTTGGTCTATTGCTATTTGTGCTTTGCTAGAACTCCAATGTTAGTTATCATCCTTCCAGTTCTGTGATTCTCCTAGTGTACTACTACTGAATGCTAATTGAAGAAGTTAGAATCATGCTGACTAAGTCCCTTTCAGATTTATGAAGAATAGGGATAAGTTCTAGATCTTTGATTTCAATGATCATGGGAACTCCTCAGGTAAGGAAAATTTCCTTTCCAGTGTAGGTTGGCACCCTTTCTTCAATTTAGAGTCTTAGAATTGCCTGAAATTCTGAGAGGTTGTGACTTTTTCAGAGCCACAAAGTCAGTATGCATCAATCTAGAACTTGAGCCCTGGTCTTCTAGGTCATAAGGCCAATTTTTTATCTAAGAATAAAAAGAGGGGAAATTGACAGTTCACAAAAATAACTAGCACCTTATTTTTTCAGTGATCAACTTTCACATCTGTCTTTCCTTTTCATTTACTCCTCCAAGATCCATACAAATTAAAAATGTTCAAGTCTTCTTAACCTTAAAAAAGACTTTCAATCTTTCTCATTAGGTTGCCATCTTTTCTCTTCTCATCATCAGTTCTTGAAAGTAGTTTTCATCCAGTTCCTTCTATTTTCTCATTACTTATTCAGCCCTCTATTTTTTTTTTGAAAGTTTTATTTAGTCAATTTAGAACATTATTCCTTGGTTACATGAATCATATTCTTTCCCTCCCCCCAAACCCTTTCCATAGCTGACGCGCAATTCCACTAGGTTTTACATGTGCCCTTGATCAGAACCTATTTCCATGTTGTTGATGTTTGCACTAGGATGATCATTTAGTCTACATCCCCAATCATATCACCCTCGACCCATGTAATCAAGCAATTGTTTTTCTTCGGTGTTTATATTCCCACAGTTTTTCCTCTGAATGTGGATAGTGTTCTTTTTTGTAAATACCCCTGAGTTGTTCAGGATCATTGCATTGCCACTAATGGAGAAGTCCATTACATTTGATTGTACCACAGTGTATCAATCTCTGTGTACAATGTTCTCCTGGTTCTGCTCCTTTCACTCTGCATCAATTCCTGGAGGTCATTCCAGTTCACAAGCAATTCCTCCAGTTTATTATTCCTTTGAGCACAATAGTATTCCATCACCAACATATACCACAATTTGTTCACCCATTCCCCAATTGAAGAGCATCTCCTTATTTTCCAATTTTTTTGCTACCACAAAGAGCACAGCTATGAGTAATGTACAGGTCTTTTTCCTTATTAATCTCTTTGGGGTACAAACCCAGCAGTGCTATGGCTGAATCAAAGGGCAGACAGTCTTTTAGTGCTCTTTGGACATAGTTCCAAATTGCCCTCCAGTGGATCAGTTCACAACTCCACCAGCAGTGCATTAATGTCCCAACTTTGCCACATTTCCTCCAACATTCATTACTTTCCTTTGCTGTCTTGTTAGCCAATCTGCTAGTTGTGAGGGGATACCTCAGAGATGTTTTGATTTGCATCTCTCAGATTATAAGAGATTTAGAACACTTTTTCATGTGCTTATTAATAGTTTTGATTTCTTTACCTGAAAATTGCCTATTCATGTCCCTTGCCCATATATCAATTGGAGAATGGCTTGATTTTTTGTACAATTGAATTTAGCTCTTTATAAATTTGAGTAATTAGACTTTTGTCAGAAGTTTTTGTTATGAAGATTGTTTCCCAATTTGTATCAGTCCTCTACTTTTGATCCCACTCAAGAGCCTAATTATTAACTATTAGCCAAACTAGTCATTCTCCTTAAGAGACATGCTTACCAGCACTAACATCTTTTTTTAATAACATAATCATATTTATTTATTTATTTTTAGAGCATTATTTTATTTGGTCATTTCCGAGCATTATTCATTGGAGACAAAGATCATTTTCTTCTCTCCCTCCCCCCCCCCTTCCCCACCTATCCCATAGCCAACACTCGATTCCACTGGGTATCACGTGTGTTCTTGATTCGAACCCATTTCCGTGTTTTGGGTATTTGCATTAGAGTGTTCATTTAGAGTCTCTCCTCAAACATGTCCCCTCAACCCTTGTAGTCAAACAGTTGCTTTTCCTCTGTGTTTTTACTCCCACAGTTTGTCCTCTGCTTGTGGATAGTGTTTTTTCTCCTAGATCCCTGCAGATTGTTCAGGGACATTGCATTGACACTAATGGAGAAGTCCATTACGTTCGATTGTACCACAGTGTTTCAGTCTCTGTGTACAATGTTTTCTTGGTTCTGCTCCTTTCGCTCTGCATCAATTACTGGAGGTTGTTCCAGTCCCCATGGAATTCCTCCACTTTATTATTCCTTTGGGCACAGTAGTATTCCATCACCAACACACACCACAATTTGTTCAGTCATTCCCCAATTGAAGGGCATCCCCTCCTTTTCCAATTTTTGGCCACCACAAAGAGCGCAGCTATGAATGTTCTTGTGCAAGTCTTTTTCCTTATTATCTCTTTGGGGTATAAACCCAGCGATCCAGCACTAACATCTTAAGGGACACACTTTGCCCATAATGGTCTAGCCTGCCATCCTTGTTGCCTTATAGTCTTCTGCCTGCTCTGTGCTGAATAGCACCCTTTGATAACTCAAAACTCACCATATTTAGTTTGAATGAATAAATAATTTATAAATTTGTGATCTTTTCCTATCAGCAGTAGAGGTTTCAATCTGCAATTATCATAGCAGGTGATTTTTCTCAAAGAAACATAAATAACACATGGGTCATTGATGTTTTAAATGCAGTTTTGTAGTATACTTGAAAATTGTCTGTTCTCCTTGTCTAAAGGTTTTGCTCCTGTCTTCAGTTAGGATTTACAGTTTGAATTATAACTTTAGAATATAGGGATACTTTTTGAAAAATATTGATAGCATTTGTTATACTCTTGATTACCAAAGAATCTTTTTTAATCTTTTCCTGATTGATCATGCCCCTCACATCTACTATTCCAAACCTGCTCTCATGTAGCCACTTAAGCCACCACGTTTATATTCTGTTCCCCAGGCACCAGCAAGGGACTTTACCTCAGAATTCTCCTAAAAGTTATTTAACTCATTTATTATATTTATTTTTATTTTATTTATATATATATATGTGCATATATATATATATATATATATATATGGTTTTTTTTTTTAGTTATTTCCTGCATCAGTTTACATAGGTTCTGGAACTAATATTTTGGAAAGCAATTTGGAACTATGCCCAAAAGACTTTAGAACTGTGCAAATTCTTTGACCCAGCAATATCACTACTAGTTCTGTATCCCAAAGAGATCAAAGAAAAAGGAGAAGGGGGCAGCTTGGGAAGCTTAGTGGATTGAGAACCAGGCTTAGAGATGGAAGGTCCTAGGTTCAAGTTTGGCCTCATAGACACTAGACCCTGGACAAGTCACTTAACTCCCATTGCCTAGCCCTTCTTGCTCTTCTGCTTTGGAAACAATACACAGTATTGATTCCAGGATGGAAGGTAAGGGTTTAAAAAAAAAAAAGAAGGGCCTATAGATACAAACATATTTATAGCTCTTTTTGTGTTGGCAAAGAATTGGGAGGGGATAAGTATGAATTTGTGTATGTGACTTCAATAGAATAATATTGTGCTGTAAGTAATGGTGGGCAAGATGGTTTCAGAAAAACGGGAAGATTTATATGAAAGTCATATAAAATGAAGTTAAAACTAGGTAATGTAAGATTAAAAAATTAATATCCAAATACTTAAAGTATTATATTTTTATAAGAATTTATTAACAATAACTTGGAGCAAAAGGAAAATAATAGCCTAATTAAAAAAAAAGAAGCTTCCCAGGACCACATACGCAGGGCCATGAGAACGCAGAGCACCGTCAACAAGAGAGAGAGAAAAGCCCCATGCAGGCAGAAATTAGCAAGAGAGTAATGTTACAGAACCCATTTATACACATAAGGACGCAAACGTGGGGATGAAGGGAAAGGGATGCTGGGAGATTAAGTCCAAGGGTACAAAATTTCTATTTACACATTTTATACCCTGTGATTCTTTGAGAAAACAGTCTCCCCAAGGGAGCATGTAAACATAACAAACTTAAAACTTTAAAGATTTTTAACTAACAGTATATACAATATTGTAGTTTCTAAAGGGAATTTACAATAATTTGGGGATAAGAGGGAAATAAAAGAGAAAAAAACAAAACAAAACCAGTAATTGCTATGTTGGCAATAGACCAGTTTGGGGGCAGTCCCCTTTGGCATAAGACTATACATTCAAAAAAATGCGTTCAACCCTCCCATAGTTCAAATTCACCATATCTCAAAGTTCACTCTGAATCTTTTAGTGCAGCATGTGGTCTCTACAGGCATTTTCATGGTGCCTTCTCAAAAAAATTCACCTTCTGGATTCTGGGAGGTAATCTCTTGTTCCAAATTAGGCTCAAATTCAAATCAAAGTTCACAATAATAACATAGTTCCCTCCCCCTTCCCAAGGAGGATAATAACACATTTTCCCCTAAGGAGGATACAGGGATGCATATAGGAATCACATAGGGATACATAGTCAAGTCATAAGGTATATGAATCAATTATCAAAAACATCAAAGAATCCAAAGAAATTTAAAATTAACTTCTGAAATCTGGCCTCAGACACTTCCCAGCTGTGTGACTCTGGGCAAGTCACCTGACCCCCATTGCCTAGCCCTTACCACTCTTCTGTCTTGGAGCCAATACATAGTATTGACTCCAAGACGGAAGGTAAGGGTTTAATAAAAATAATAATAATAATAACTTCTGAGTGAAATATAGATACCAAAAACTTGAAAAAATTCTAGGAAGAAAAAAATTTTTTAATCACAAAATGGTATCAAATGCTACAGAGAAGTCAGAAATAATGAAGGTTGAGAAAAGAGATTATAGTTTCAACTGAGTTCTAGGTATAGAAACTAGATGCATAATGGTTGAGAACTATGGAGGAAATAAGTATAAACTGCTTTTTCTGGAAGCCTGAATTGATAGGAGAATACAAATAGCATTAAATGAAGGTTTTTTTAAAATATGGGGTAGATCTAAACATGTTTGGAGGTACCAGAGAAGTCAGTAGATAAGATGCTGAAAATTAGGCTGAGGATATGATTATGGGGCGAACTGCTATAAGAGATGGGTACAAGGAGAGAAGTAGAGAAATTTTCATTGGCCAGAGGACTACCTTTTTCTTTTGAAACTAAAGTAAAGGTTGGATAGAAGTTGATGTTGAAGTGAGTTTGGAAATATGAAATTGGGGAAAAGAGGAATTTCTCCTTTACTCCAACACTGTCATTTTTCTTTTCTGTCTGGTACATCAAAGTTGTTTTAATTTACATGTCTCAGTGATTTAGAGGATTTTGTAGATGATAATGCACAAAGACAATAGTCATTCTCGGTCACCGAGAGACTACCACTATGTCATATGACTATAGATAACTTGATTTCTTCATATGGAAACTGCCTATTCAAATCATTTGACCATTTGTTAATTGATAATTGAGTGACTTATATTATTATAAATTTGATTCAGTTCTATATATTTGAGAAATGAAGCCTTCATAAGAGAAGCTTGCTGAAAAAAAAATTCTGTTTCTTGCCCTCCCTCTAGTCTTGGCTGCATTGATGTTGTTTGTGTAAAACTTTTTTAATTTAATGTAGTCAAAATTGTCCATTTTACATCCTTTTATCCTCTCCATCTCTTGTTTGGTCATAAGTTCTTCCTCTTATACATAGATCTGACAGACAAAACTTTTCATACTCCCCAAATTTGTCCATGATATCACCCTTAATGTTCAAGTCATGCACCCATCTTGACCTTATTTGGGGACATATTGTGAGATGTTAGCCCATAACCAGTCTCTACCAAACTGCCTTCCATTTCTCCCAGTAATTCTTGTCAAACAATGAGTTCTTGTCCCCAAATTTTGGATCTTTTGAGTCTAATCAGATGCTAGATAAATCTACCACTGTGTATTATGTACCCCCATCTACTGATCCACTACTCTACTTCTTAGCTAGTACTTTTGATGATTTGATGATTATTGATTAGTAATACTATTTAAGATCTGGTACTTGTAGGCTACCTTCCTTCATTTTTTCCCCATTTATTTCCTTGATATTCTTGACCTTTTTTTCTTCCAAAAGAACTTTGCTATGGCACCAAATAAGTAAATTAATTTAAGTGAAACTGTCATTTTATCATATAGGCTCAACCTACCAACATACAATTAATATTTCTCCAATTGTTTAGATCTGTCTTTATTTGTGTGAAAAAATGTTTTGTAATCATATTCATGTAGTTCTTAGGTTTGTATTGTCAAGTATAGACTCCCAAGCATTTTATATCGTCTACAGTTATTTTAAGTGATATCTCTCTATTTCTTACTACTGAACTTTGTTGGTAATATATAGAATGCTGGTAATTTGTGTGACTTTTGCTGAAGTTGTTGTTCATCTAGTTTTTTAGTTTGCAAAGCATTTTACATATTTTTTATCTGCAGGTTACAGGTTCTGTTATTATCCTCATTTTATAGATGAGAAAACTAAGACAGAGATTGACTTTGTCCAGGATCACACAGCCAAGTATCTGAGGCTGGACTTGAACTTAGGTCCTCCTGACCTGGCACTGTCTCTATACCAGCTAGTTGACCCTAAGTGCAGTATACTCTTGACTGCTCTCTTCCCTTATCTTTTCCCATTATTCCATTCTTAATTTCCTCTTTTGCAAAGGTAATCTCGAAGGTATTTTCTAGTTCTGGCATTTTATGATTGTCTTGTACTCTAACTAAGATCACATCTGGTTTAGCACCCAATTCTACTTTTTAAGGAGTTCTTCAAGGAATTTTTATACATCTTTTCCCATATCCATAGTCCTCTACCTCTGTAAAGAATGGGAAAATACATATAAATTTTTGAAACTTTTTTCAGACTAAGCTTGGTTATTTTTTTCTAATTTTTTTTGTTCTTCCATTGATATTGGTATCATATTTTCTTGGTTTTACTTCATTGCATCATTTCATAGAAGCCTTCTCAAACTTTTCTGAATTTTTGATCCTCATTTTCTCTTATAGTGTAGTAATTTTCCATCACATCAACATGAGTAAATAAATTGGGATATCTCTTTTGTTCTAGTTCTCTGATAGTAAAAAAAAAAATTGCTGCTGGGAATAAGTTTGCATATAAGATCCTTTTTAGCAAAATCTTTTCCTTTCCTGGAGTATATGCTTAGGAGTAAGATCTTTGGGTTGAAAGATTTAATTTTTTGCTTTTAAGTTTAGAAAGGTCTTCCCATTACATAGTTGAGTTAAACATCCCTTTGTTGGCAAAGCTATTTAACTTAATACATATAAATGTCTTATGGTAACTTGGGGTTGCTACTTTATGAAAACTTAGCCCTTTTCATAATGGTCAGAGTTAGCATTTCCTTACATTAATAGAACAAATGTACCTTCTCCCTCCCTCTCTACTGCATTTTGTTGCTAATTTTCATGACTTACTTTAGTATGTGTCTTAAATTATACTTTTCATAATTTAAAAAAATTAATATCTCAATGAAAAATGTTGGGTGGGGTAGGGAGGAGAGAACAGTTTTTTACTGATGTCTAATTAACTAAAAATAATTTAGATATTTTTAAATATAAAAGCTTTTTCCCCCTCTCTATAATTTAGTTCATACTCTTAAGTCTTCTTGGTGCTCAGTTGTTTCAAGTCATTTTTGACTTCTGTGATTCCATTTGGAGTTTTCTTGTCAAGATAATAGTTTGTCATTTCCTTCCCCAACTCTTTCTACAAATGAGAAAACTAAGGCTAACTATAGGGTTAAATAACTTGCTCAGGATCACAAAACTAGTAAGTGTTCAAGGCTAAATCTAAATGGAGGAAGATGACTCTTCCTGACTCCAGGCCTAGCACTCTATCCACCAGGCCACCTAACTATCCCATTTTAAGTATTAGTAAACTAATATTCCTTAATTTAAGGCCTTTGTATATGTGATATGTTAAATTTGTACACCAAATAGAACTTCTCATCTTTGTTACTTGGCTACATTCTTCCTCACTCAATTTGTTTTATCTGACCCTCTGGCAACCATTTGGAGGTACTGTATATCTGGGATATAGCCTGTGCATTCTTTTTATTTTGGTAATAGCTAGCCTTTCACTTTACTTTGACCTCAACACTGATTTTAAAATGGAGCAGCATTTGCCTGCTTGCTTTTTTTACCAGACACATGACTGTGTCAGCTGCAATGCGGCAGAGCTTCATGATAATGAGGTGAGCTGCCAGAGCGGCCTCCCTCTAGTCCCTAAATTATGAAGAGAAATCAGAGAAAGGAAGGAATTCTAGATTACTCTTCATTATCAAATATGCATACTTTGGGAAATCAAATGTGGCTGTGGGTGATGATGGAGTTAAACGAGAAGAAATTTGGAAATAAGATGAGGCAATTAAAGAAGAGGAATTAGGAAAAATATACAGACATGTCATAAGCTACATTATAGTGTAAAACACTGATGTTATTATGTCCATTGTCAGGCTTGTAGATTGTTGTGCCTTCTTTTGTTGTCCCTTGGTCCTGGGTTAGGTGGATGAATTAACCTATTAATTGTTCACCATTATAACTTCTAGGCCTGCTATCTACCACCATCATTCACCAGTCTTTCCTCCATACATTTTATTTTACCTGTCCAGATCCACCTGGGTACAAGCAACCAGATTCTAAGTCATTCTCCCTTCTTTATCAAGGATTCCAGTATTTAGCTCACTGCATAAGTCTTCATCTGAAATCTTGCCCTCAGGACCTGGAAATTTCAGTGTACATATTAATGTCCCTTAAAACACTCTGACAGCTCAACAATCTCTTTACTTCTCATGAGCCATATCTTTACTCATGAGCTATATATCTTTATTCCTCAAGGCAATTCACATAGATAGGCATACCTTATATTTCATTGTCACCCTTACCACTATCAATATCCTTAATCACCTTCATCTCAAAAGTCCTGATTCTCAACATAATCTCATCTTTTTCTCTCCTTCTGCCTTACTTCTTTTAAATCCTTACTATGACCTTTTTTTTTTAATCCTTACCTTCCTTCTTGGAATCAATACTGTGTATTGGTTACAAAGGCAGAAGAGTGGTAAGGGCTAGGTAATGGGGGTTAAGTGACTTGCCGAGGGTCACACAGCTGGGAAGTGTCTGAGGCCAGATTTGAATCTAGGACCTCCGGTCTCTAGGCCTGACTCTTAATCCACTGAGCTACCCAGCTACCCTCTTCTACAGCTTTCTTTGTTCTTCTAGTCCTCCTTGCTCTAGCTTCACTTTCCTTTTCATAATCATAATCTTGAGTTAGTTAATTCAAATATACTGTCTTCCACCTTTGAATTCCTTGACCCCTTGTTCTGTTGTTCTTCTCCAAACCTTGCTGCCAACTGAAGCTAGAGAAACTCATGTGCCTCTGCTTCATCCTTTACAGGATTTTATTTCAAATGGGTCCTCACTGACACACAGAAATCCTTTTATTTGTCTTTGATTGACTTTACTCTCCTCTGTACTCTTTTCCATGCCACTTTCAACCTGTTAGCAAATAACCTCATCTCCTACAAAATAGAAAATATTCATCATGTGCCTCTACCTTATTCCATATCTTAGAATTAAATTTCTCTGAACAATCTCAGATCTCAAACTATATAATACTGCTTTATCTCTGAACTCCAACACATTTAGTTTAGGAGCCACTAATACAGAAGACTTTCCCTGGTTATCCTTCAAATATTGGTATATTCTCTTTCATGAAATTACTTTATATAACTTTGAATATACTCTATATACTAGTGGTATCCCCACATATAGGATATAAACTCTTTGAAAAGAATATATTGTTTGAATTTTTAATATTCTTAGTGCCTAGTATAGTACCTTCTATAGCAAACTGCCCTATCATTCCTATTTTTTCACTAATGGCTAAAACATACCCATGTCCCATCCTGTACCCCTTACTTGTTCTTCCCATTCCTGCTAGCAATTGTCCTATATCTCTCCTCTGTTATGTATGGCTAAACTCCTAAAGAAAGCCATTTACAATAAATAAGTGGCTCCATTTCCTTTCCTTTTCTTCTCTTTTTTTACTCTTTTAAAGATCTAATTATTCTTCCCCTGGATAGTCTCTTCTCGCTGGGTTTTTGTGGCACTTCTCTCTCCTGGTTCTCCTTACTTACATGTTGAACATTTCCTCTGCTAAATCTTCATCCAAGTCACTTACACTAATGGTGAGTGTCTTTCAAGGTTCTGTCCTAGTCCTTCTCTTCTTCCTCTATACTGTTTTGCTTTGTGATTTTATCTGCTCCTAGTGAATTCAGTTATCATATTTATGCAAATGACTCAGATATACTTGTCCAGCCCTAACCCAAGGTTCAACCTCTTATTGGACATCGTAAACTGAATGTGCTCTATTTACCTTATAATCTTACCATGACTAAAACTGAACTTAACTTTTCCCCTAAACCTACCTCTTTTTCCAATGTCACTCCAGGGGAACCACCATCTTCCCAGTTACCCAGGCTTGCAACCTATGTTCTATTCTTAATCCTCCACTCTCTCCCACCCTTCACTTTGTGCAACTCTGCCTGACATAAATCCGATTCATAAGCAAGGTCCTCTTTGAAAATGAAGGACTAATAATAACTGTAGGTATTCCGTACTTCTCTGAATCTTGCTAAAATCTCACCCTCTCAGGAGCCCTTTCCTAATCTCCTTTAATATTAGTGTTTTCTCTGTGAGATTATCTTCAGTTTGTTTTCTATATATCTTTTTTGAACATAGTTATTTGCATATTGTTTTCTCCAATAAACTGTGAGCACTGCTTCGGAAGCAGGAACTTTTTTGCCTTTCTTTTGGTGTTTTCTCTTTCCCCCTGCCAAGAAAAGTTTTTTTCCATTGAGATTTATTGTAGGTTAGGAGTTCTTATAAGACAAACTACAGCCTACCAGATCTCTGAATAATAAGAAGTAGAAGTATGAATGCTGCCCATCATCCTAGACCTTGGGTACTTCTTAAAGGACAGGCACACACTTCTGGGCCTATGGAATTTCTTTTGGTCTTCTGACAACCTTCTCCATGTTGATGTAAGTGCCAATATGAATTTAAGAATCAAAGGATAAGTCTTTAGCAATAATGGGATTTGAGGCTATCTTGTTCATGCAGTCACATAATGAAAAAGCTCCACTTTTAATTGTGTATTAGTAAAGGCCCATGCTATTCAAACTTTCTTGAAAAATAAGAGCACCCATTGGTCAGAATGCTCATGCTTGAGTGCAGATTGGCCAGGATACATGAGCCTAGTCATAGACACTACACTTGGGTTTGATGGTTGAGGTAATTCAACCTTTACACATATTAAAGACTCTGAGTCCTTAATAGAGGTATCTAAGGGTGGGAGGATGAATGGAAGAATTGATTGATGCTCTGATGTTTATAATTAGCTTAAAGATAGTATATAGTCAGTGGTACTGGGAGGTAGTAATTACCTCAGGATAGGCTATCTCAGATTGGATATCGATATCCTTAGAATGACCTTGACAGAAACCTCCTTGATTTTAAACAGACTGTGGCAAGGCAAGTATTTTATGGAAGTTAGAAGAAAACACTTTAATTCTTGATATCTAGAAACAGGTTTATAATAAGCCATACTTAATTTCAAAATTTCTATGTAGAAAGGGTCTCAAAATGGGGATTTTCAGCTTGCTTTCACAATTAACAATAACAAACAATTGACTTGTTCCATCAGTCATCCTCACTTCTACTGATAGAGATTGACAGATTAGCAGCATCTCGAGTTTTGAGCTGTGTTAAAAGGAATCAACATACTAGTGAAAAAGGAATTAATTTAGCCTTTTGTACTCCAAATATTTTCTCCAGAAGATTATTCCCACCAACCCGCCTTACTTATCTAATATTTAGTCTCTGCCTATTACTAGCTCCTTCCCCGATATTAGAGATATGCTTAAATTTCCCTTTTCTTTTAAAAGAACAAACCCTGACTAGGGTTCTACTCCCCACCCCCAGCTATATTTTTCCCCTTTTCATATAAAAAGTACCCTTTCTGATTAAAAAACAACAAAAAGAAGCCCAACCTTTTATTCATGTGTTTTCTTTTATATTAGCTACTTTTTTATATGCGACCTCTCCTCCATGAGAGATCTCTCATATAAAGTACAACAATTAAACAGAACATAACAAAGTAACCTCATCTTTAAGGGTATTCAACATTTCTCATCTGTAGCACTCCTCTGCAACCAATTTTTGATTATTTTTTTTTAACAAAATACTGTTTCCTTCTAGTACAGCTGGGTAGTAGATAGAGTGCTGAGCCTGGAGTCAGGAAGACATGTGTTTAAATGTGGCCCCAGACTTACTGTCTGACCCTAGGAAGTCACTTAACCCTGTTTGCCTTAGTTTCCTTATCTGTAAAATGAGCTGGAGAAAGAAATAGCAAATCACTCTAGGATCTTTGCCCAAAAATACTCCAAAGGAGATCATGAAGAGTCAGACAATTGGAATGATTCAACAACAAGAGCAAATTTCTCTATAACAAAGATGCATAGTCTGGCCAAACAGATTTTCTCACTGGTTATATACAAAACACATGTGACTTATTTTGCACTGTACATCTGTCAATTCTGTCAAGATATAGATGATATTATGGTTCATTATTAGCCCTCTGGAATAACCATCATAGTGCTTATACCTTTCAATATTGTATTTGTTTATGGTGTGGCTGTTATAAGAATTATTCTTCCAGCTCTATTCATTTCATTATTTATCCATTTATGTGTTCAAATTTGTTCATTTTTATAATATCTGTTTTGTATAAATTCTTCGAATTCTTACTTCACCCTGCCTTAGTCCATATAAGTCTTTATGTGTCTCTTTAAAATCATCTATTTCTTCTGGCATAGTAGCATTCCATCACATTCCTATACGACATTTTATTTAGTCAATCTTCAGTTGATGTGATGTGGATCCCTTTAGTTTCCAGTTTTACCTTTCTTTCTATCTCCAGCTTTTAGCATAGTTTCTGGCACAACATAGGCACTTAATAAATGCTTGTTGATTTGACTCAACTTGTAATAATTTTTATAATAATAATGAACAGTTTTTAAGCATCAATTTAATAGGGTTGTTGCATCTCCTCTTGGTTGTCCTGTCAGCTTTTTAGAATCACACAATCTCAGAATTAGAAGAGATTTTAATCTAACCTATACCCAAAAAAGAATCCCATTTTACAACATACCCCCTTAGCAGTATAGGTAGGTTATCATGTTTTTGTCTTAAAGACCTTTAGTGAAATGGAATCCACTAACTCCCAAGAAATAGTTGTTCCTTCTCTTCTCAAACTCAGAATGTTAAAGCCAGAACTAATTTATCTTACAAATTATGATTTTTTAGCCTGGCATAAAAGACCCTCCACAATCTGTATCTGCTTTCTTTTCTAGCCTCATTTCACACCACTTCACAAATAAACTACATGCCAAGACAAAGTATACTATATGCCAATTTTTCTTTAAACTCAACATACCTTCCTGTACATCCATATCTGAGTAAAATTTTTTGAACCTCCATACCAGAGTAGAAGTCTGAAATTTTTCTTTTTATAATGGAGCATGTACAGTTTAAAAATATGATGATATTATATATATATATACACATATATTTTAGGCATTTCTGATTTTCTTAAGGTTTTTTGGCATGTAGTCTGCTTTCCTTTGCAGGTTGTCTTTGGTTTCCACAAAACTACACCAAAATTCCCATTTAATTTCTTATGCTGACACTCAGTATATCAAAACTGGGACCACACATCACCTCTCTCCCAAAACAAATCTTTGTTATTAGAGATTTTTATTTTTAAAATTCTTATCCTACAGTGTTTTAACACAGACCTTTGCATATATGGAAGGCACTTCAGAAGTATCTTATGCTTATTGTTGATATGTTCATGTCAAATAAAAACAATAGTGAAATGAGTCCATCCCCAGTTTCTAGACCACACTGGATTAGAAAACTTGTTTATCTTAGTTTTTTCCTGCCATTTTCTTCTGTGAAAAAGAATCTGACAAGTGATTGTTTTATTCTTTAAAAATATACATTAACTTCCTCCTTCCTAGTGGGAGGATGCTACTAGAACAAGGTCTACTATAACAAAATATTGTATATACATTCTTAGGCAAGATTTTTGTATCATATTTTTGTCACAAGGGGAGGTTTTGTGGGGGCAGGGAATAGTGAATGATTAGATGACTGTAAAAATAAAATACATCAGTAAAGTAAATTTTAAGATAAATACAAAATACACATTTATAGGAGGTTCTCTTCCATTTCAGCAAACATATTTAAACAAAACCTACAAGGTGCAGGGAATTGTGTAGGTATAGTGACAAAGTCAAAAGGGAAACTTTCCATTCATTGTAGCATTTATTTATTTATTTATTTTAAAAGCCCTTACCTTCTGTCTTGGGATCTATACTATGTATGGGTTCCAAGACAGAAGAGTAGCAAAGGACTAGGCAATAGGGGTTAAGTGACTTGCCCCGGATCACACAGCTAGGAAGTGTCTGAGGCCAGATTTTAACCCAGGAACCCCCCATTTATAGGCCTGGCTCTAAATCCACTGAGCCACCTAGCTACCCCCTAGTGCCCATTTTCATACTATGACAGGGTATATCATATTACTTACTGTATTATAAGTTCCTTCAGAACAGGAACTATTTTATTTATTTTTCTGTACCTATCTAACATATCTATTCACATAGTAAGCATTTAGTAAATACTTTTTAAATTAAATTTAATTGAAAATAAATTGGTTGGTCTTAAGAATTCTCTCTGGCTCCAGAACATAAATAATTACCCATAAAAAGTATAGCTTGAATTCAGTAAAGGAGCCACCTTTAAAAAAAAAAAACCTAGGGGGCAGCTGGGTAGCTCAGTGGATTGAGAGCCAGTCCTAGAGACGGGAGGTCCTAGGTTCAAATCTGGCCTCAGCCACTTCCCAGCTGTGTGACTATGGGCAAGTCACTTGACCCCCATTGCCTAGCCTTTACCACCTCTTCTTCCTTGGAACCAATACACAGTATTGATTCCAAGATAGAAGGTAAGGGTTAAAAAAAAATTCAAGATAAGAGTGGAGATTTTTGTAATAAACCTTTTTAATGGTTTCTTACAAAAAGAATACAATGTTAAGAAAATATCCCTTTCCTTTCCAACATAATATAACCTTTAGCTTGGTGTATTAAAGATAAAAATTTTTATTAACTATGGAGATTGCTATGGTTTTGAAGTTTGCATTGTTAGTCATCATGAAACAGACTCAATAACAATGCAAGGTATTACATGAACTATGTTTTGGAATGTCTTTATTATTATGCTTTATTGTGACTTCTCTAACATCTCTCTTGAATTTTTTAAATTAATGCACTAATTTTTCTTCCCTCTATTTACAGGTCTCCGAATCAATGGGGAGCTGATCACTGCCTATCCCCAGGTGGTGGTAGTAAGAGTACCAACACCTTGGGTGCAAAGTGATAGTGATATCACCGTACTACGTCACCTAGAAAAGATGGGATGCCGGCTGATGAATCGGCCTCAAGCTATCCTGAATTGTGTCAATAAGTTCTGGACCTTCCAAGAGCTAGCTGGCCATGGTGTTCCCCTTCCAGATACCTTCTCTTATGGTGAGGTCATCAGTAGAAAATGTAGCATGACCCTCTGATAGTTTTCAAAGTAATGCTTTGAATGGATGCTTAAGAAAAATCCAATAATGGGGAACTTCATAGAGATATTACTTAAAGACTTGGAATTTTTAACAATTTGAATAGGGTAGTTAGGGAATCCTGGTTTGTAACCTTGAGTAAGTAATTTCACTTTGTAGGCTTTAGTTTTTCATGTGTAAAATAGTGGTGTTTGAGAATTGGTCTAATACAATTATAACAAGTATCTTTGTGCACACTCATCTATTCTAACCCCGTCCACCCTCTTCAAGACCTGCGGTGATAGGGGAGTGGCAACGCAACAGGTGGAGATGACCACTGGCAGTTGTAGTCACGATCCTGCACATAGGCAGCCCACAGACCAGTGGTCACTCGGCCCTGTAGGGCAGCAGGGACATTCGGCAGCATCCTGGGCAGTTGAGAAGCCCTCTCTAGGACAGCACTGCTCACCCTAATCAAGGGAGAGGACTAGAAAAGATGTCCCAAACATTGTCTGCCCTACAAACACCCGGTCAGCACACCGCGGCTGGCGGGTCATCCCTTTAAGCTGTCTAAATCAAAAGAAACAAAATACAAAGAAACTCCTACTAGGAGCATGGAACATCAGGACATTACTTGATAGAGAGAATACCCCAAGACCTGAGAGAAGAACAGCTCTAATCAGTAAAGAACTGGCGCAATATAACATCAACATCGCAGCCTTAAGCGAAACATGATTACCAGAAGAGGGATCACTCAGCGAACCCACCACTGCATACACCTTCTTCTGGAAAGGTAGAGCCACAAATGAAGACAGAATCCATGGTATTGGCCTGGCTATCAAGACCAGTTTGCTCAAACAGATGCCAGACTTGCCTGTGGGCATCAGCGAGAGGCTCATGAAGATCCGTTTACCTCTCAGCAAAGACCGGTATGCCACAATCATCAGCGCATATGCCCCAACACTGACCAGCACAGAGGAGACCATCGAGCAGTTCTATTCTGATCTGAGTGCCTTCCTGCACTCAGTGCCCACAAATGACAAGCTGATACTACTGGGAGACTTCAACGCCCACGTTGGCCAGGACCATGAAAGATGGAAAGGAGTGCTCAGCAAACACGGCGTGGGCAAAATGAACGACAATGGCCTACTGCTACTCAGCAAATGCTCAGAGTTCGAACTCACCATCACGAACACTGTGTTCAGAATGGCAAACAAATATAAAACAATGTGGATGCACCCATGATCAAAACAGTGGCATCTCATTGACTACATCATTGTACGCCGGCGAAACATCCAGGATGTACAGATCACCAGAGCCATGAGAGGAGCTGAATGCTGGACAGACCACTGATTGGTTAGAGCAACTCTTCAAATGCGCATTGCACCTCGCCATCCAAAACGCTCCCAGACAGTTTGCGCATTTTACAACTTGGGTTGTCTTAGAGATCCATCTTATTTGCAAACATTCCAGCCCTGCCTGGACAACAAGCTGTCTGCCAAGGGACCACTCACTGGAAGCTCAACCGAGAAATGGAACCAGTTCAGAGACATAATGAAGGAAACATCAAAGACAGTCCTAGGCCCCAAACAACGCAACCACCAGGACTGGTTCGACAAGAACAACACTGCTATTAAGCAAAAAGAACAAAGCCTTTATGGAGTGGCAAAATAACCCAAACTTCTGCTCCTAAAAAAGACAGATTCAAGTCTCTCCAAGCCACGGCGCAGCGTGAGATCAGGAAGATGCAAGACCGATGGTGGGAAAAAAAGGCAGAAGAAATCCAGTGTTTTGCTGATATGAAAAACTACAAACAATTTTTCAGTGCCCTCAAGACTGTCTATGGGCCATTAAAACCCACCACCACTCCCTTGCTATCCTCTGACAGTGACACTCTCATAAAAGATAAAGGCATCAGCAACAGGTGGAAAGAACACTTCAGTCAGCTTCTCAACCGACCCTCTTCAGTCGACCAAAGCGCTCTTGACCAGATCCCCCAAAACCGCTCCATTGAACAACTTGACATCCCTCCTTCAATAGAGGAAGTCCAAAAAGCCATTAAACAAATGAGTGCAGGCAAGGCACCCGGTAAAGATGGGATCCCAACCGAGGTGTACAAGACCTTAAATGGAAAGGCGCTCCATGCATTCCACATAGTGCTGACCAGCATATGGGAAGAGGAAAACATGCCCCCAGAACTCAGAGATGCCTCCATCATAGCCCTGTACAAGAACAAAGGCTCATGAGCAGCCTATGACAACTACTGAGGCATCTTACTACTCTCCATTGCTGGAAAGATCCTCGCCCGTGTTATACTCAACAGACTCCTGTCATCTGTTTCTGAGCAGAACCTGCCTGAATCACAATGTGGCTTCCAACCAGATCATAGCACCATCGACATGGTCTTCACGGTGAGGCAAATGCAGGAAAAATGCCTTGAGTAGAACCTGAGTCTCTACATTGTCTTCATAGACCTGACAAAGGTGTTCGACACAGTGAACAGGGATGCATTGTGGATGATCCTCAGCAAGCTCGGTTGCTCAGCAAAATTCATCAAACTGATCCATCTCTTTCATGTCGACATGACAGGGGAAGTCCTATCTGGTGGAGAGACTTCTGATCGCTTCAACATCTCCAATGGCGTGAAACAAGGCTGTGTCCTCTCTCCGGTACTATTCAACCTATTTTTCACCCAAGTATTACGACATGCTGTGATGGATCTAGACCTGGGCGTCTACATCAAATACCGACTGGATGGCTCACTATTCGACCTTCGCCGCCTGACTGCAAAAACAAAGACAACAGAGAGACTCATCCTGGAAGCTCTCTTCGCAGATGACTGTGCTCTCATGGCCCACCAAGAAAATCATCTCCAAACCATTGTGGACAGGTTCTCCACCGCAACAAAACTGTTTGGCCTGACGATCAGCCTCAGCAAAACAGAGGTGCTGTTCCAACCTGCACCAGAGAAGCCAACGAACCAGCCGTGCATTACAATCGATGGCACGCAGCTTTCTAACATCAACACTTTCAAGTACCTGGGCAGCACCATCGCCTAGAGGGTCCCTAGACCACGAGATTAATGCCAGGATCCAAAAGGCCAGCCAGGCACTCGGGCGGCTGCACTGCAAAGTCCTCCAACACAGCGGTGTAAGCACTGCGACAAAGCTCAAAGTGTATAATGCAGTGGTCCTCAGCTCACTCCTGTACAGTTGTGAGACATGGACACTGTACCAGAAGCACATGAAACAGCTGGAGCAATTCCACCAACTCTCTCTCCGGTCAATCATGAGGATGCGATGGCAGGACCGAATCACCAACCAGGAAGTCCTCGACAGAGCCAACTCCACCAGCATCGAAGTAATGGTCCTCAAAACCAGCTATGATGGTCTGGACACGTCATCCACATGGACCCACAGCGAATACCAAGACAGGTATTCTATGGTGAACTGTCAGCTGGACTCAGGAAACAAAGCCGACCAAAGAAAGGATTCAAGGATCAGCTAAAGTCAAACTTGAAGTGGGCTGGCATGACACCAAAGCAACTAGAACTTGCTGCCTCTGACAGAAGCAGCTGGCGAACCCACATTCACCATGCCGCCGCCGCCTTTGAAGATGAACGACGTCAACGTCTTGCCGCTGCACATGAATGCCAACACCAGGCCACAACCACACCTCCCGTAACAACTGGCGTTCCATGTCACATGTGCCACAAACTTTGCGCCTCAGTCTTTGGACTTCAAAGCCACATGAGGGTACATCAATAGATGATAATGCACAAAGACAATAGTCATTCTCGGTCACTGAGAGACTACTACTACTAATATAATTACTTTTAGTTTTAAAAGTCTATAAGCATAGGATTACTAACTTCTACCTAGTCTTATCCTCCTCTACGGAACTGTATGTAAAAGAGCTTTGGAAGTTTGGAAGTATATATGAACCTCCATGCTGGATTTATCAAATGTGCATGGGGAGGGGCAGCTAGAAAACACAGTGGTTAGAGCTGCAGACCTAGAGTTGGGAGAATCTAGATTCAAATCTAGCCCTAAATACTTCCTAGCAGCATGACCCAAGTCAGGTTGCTTAACTGCATTTGCCCAAGCCTTGCTTCTCTGTCTTAAGAGTTATTAAAGCAGAAAGTAAGATTTGTTCTTTTTTTTTTAATGTGCATGAGTAGAAAAATATAAGCACCTAGGCTTCAGTAACCACCTCCAATTATATCTGGAAGAAAGACAAAATTAAGACAAAAATATTCTTAATTTAAAGGAATTATTAGAATGAAAGGAATGACCTGATTATGGAAAGCTGGGTTTTCATTTGTAAAAGGAAGAGGTTGCACTAAGCAATATCTAGACTTTCTACCAGCTCTTATATTCTTTGGTTCTTTAGTAGAACTAACCTTTAGAACAACTTCCCTGGCCTACACTCAGAGCCTACCAATAACCTTGCTAAAACCAAGGGCAAATTAAAAATAGCACTTTTGTGATGGACACATTTAACACAATTGATAATCATTCCTTCCTGTAGTATTTGGCAGGAAAGAAAAAAGGATGATAGTAGGGAGATAATCCTGACTCACAGATGGCAAAACTGAATATTTTAGCACAAGGGAGCAAAGAATTCATGAATGGAATAAAGTGTGTAATTGAACTGGTTAACTGTAAGATCAAGGCCAAAGAGAGGAAAGTTAAGCTAGAACAGATTTGGTGATCTAGGAAAAAAGAGAAGAATGAAAATAAGTTTAGGAAGGAGTGAGGAAGCGATGAAATGAGAAGAGGTTATGATAATTCAGAGTTGAAGATCTTGAAAGTATGGATAATGATGAAATTTTGAAAGTATTACTAGTCTTATGAATACCTGAATTAGAGGGAAAATATAGATAAGTACTTAGAGGGTTTTAAGATATCTTATATGTATTCTAAAAAGTACAAGTAGTTTGGAACTATAATTAGTCTCCACTTTTCTAGAGTTTTTTCTTTCTAAAAATTTATTCTAAACTTTAGATCATCATAGCAGGCTTTTTTTCCCTTGACCTTCTGTCCTTCTCTTTTAATCTTTTCCCAGGATATATTTTTTTTTTTTAGTTTTAGAGTAGTCATGGAAACATTTCATGTTTTGTTTTGTTTTTCTTTTCTTCAAACCAGGCGGTCACGAAAATTTCGCTAAGATGATTGATGAAGCAGAAGTATTGGAGTTCCCAATGGTGGTGAAGAATACACGGGGTCATAGAGGTATGTATAGCACACACACACATTTTATATATATATATATATATATATATATATATATATATATATACACACACACACACACACAGTTCATACAGGTAAAGTAATGGGTGAAGATTTATTCATGGATTTAGTTTTTTCTCAGTCAGATAGAAGCAGCTATATATTTTTTGTCTGACCCAGATACTGACTAGATCATAGTAGTAAGTAATGATTTTTGAATCAAGTCAAGAAGGGAGTAATTCTTAAAACAAGAATTCTAAAAGACACCATAAAAAAATTTGGAAAATCCATTAGATAGCCATAATAGCAATAGCTAATATTTATAGAGTATAGTAGAAACCACTTTATTTGTATTATCTCATTTGATAATGAATACAAATGACCATGGAACTAATTTGAAACAGAATTGAGAGATATACAAAGCTCAGGACTAGAAGAAGATGAAAGATTCATTTGTCCTGAGATGTTACATTGCTGATATTAAAATTAAGAGATAGAATAAAAAATTAAATAAGATTAAGATTATATAAATTAGATTATTAAACCTTTACTTGTATCAGGCATTGTGCTAAACCACTGGGGATATAAATTACAAGTAAGACAATCCCTATCTTCAAGTTATTTATACTATTTAAAAGGGAATATAATACATAAAGAAGACCTGAAAAGTAGGCAGTGGGGTGGGAATAGGCATGGTGGTATGGTGTGAAGAGTCCCAAATCCAGCCATTTGCCAAAAAACTAATTTTTTCTCAGAATTATTGCCTTCATTTTTATTTCTAGTACTATTAACCTAATTCATACCTCACCACCACCACCTTCTTTTCTTTCCTGGACTATTCCAGTAGCCTTCTGACTGGTCTTCCTGCTTCTATTTTTATCTCTCCCTGCTTCTGTCTCTTAACATAGGAGTAATCTTTCCTAATGCACAACATTCTTTATATGTTTACCACAAATACAATAAAACTTTTGCCTCCTGTCCCTAAATGTTCCAAATTTAAATTATACAATTTTTATAGGTTTATAATATGAACTTTTATTCTACCTATAATTATAAAAACTCATTAAAAAATTAAAACTATTCCTCTAATAATTATATCATTAAAAAAGAATTAAAAGAAATAATCTAGCAACATCTCTTAATCTATTATCTATTGGACTTCATATTAATTTTTCTACAAATTTTGTTGAATATAAGTTTAACATATGATAATTATAAAGTAACTTTATTTTAATGTTAGACTTTTTTTATTTGAACAAAGATTTGTAATTTTTGGCTCACTGCCTAATAAGCATAATCTTCTGATTTCCCATCAGGTTTATTTCTATATTTTACTTAAAAACTAACAATTAAATGAAAATGCTTGCTCACTCAAACTTGTGGTGGAAAGTAATAGTAGGCTTTTGCAATCTCTTGCAAATGAGAGTATGTGCATGCCAGTCAGTTTGCACTGATTCCTTCTGGTAGTTTGGAAACAATTTGATGACAGATTGATAAACTGCAAGAGTTTGTTCTTAGTCAGAAGCAGAATTTAGTGTAATCAAATTAAAGCACTATGTGCTCATGATCATGACATTTTCAAATCACTGTAGAAATAAATCTATAAGCTTCAAATATGCACATGCTTATTGTCACAAAGACAAATTTTTGTTAACAAAATTCCAAAGTAAGTGCTTAAAGTACCATTAAAGAATTTATAGGGCATATCTCTTGTACCATTGCTACAAACCTTAAGGAATTCATGAGCCACTAAATAAGAATCAGTGTTATAGCCAAATTAGTTGCAATAGCCAGAATTTAGTATTCCATCTCTTGCCTTCAGGTCATTTTAGGAGTTGTCACTCAGGCCTTCTTCCTTCTATTAGTATCTTCACTTTTCTTCAAAACTCAACTCATTAGCTATCACCCATGGTGAGAGTTTACTAAGAGCCTTACTTATCCTTTGGCTTTCAGTAAACTTCCCTGTACTTCCTGTTCATCATGAAAGGAAATAAATTCTAGAGTTTACCATGCATATGCACATGCAGGTAAGAAATAAAATAGATTAACTTTTTTCATAAAGTTAATTCTGTTTAGTAAATGACTCCTCCTATATCCCCTATATAAAGAGGGCCCAGAAGCCCAGCCAATTCTTCATTTCTTACCAGCTACATAGCTTGTTTTATATTCTCTATTATCATGGCTCCACCTTCCACTGTTAACATGTTTCCTTTTGTGTGTTGTCTTTAGCCCACTGGATTTTATATAATATCCTTGGGGGCTGTGACTTGTCTTTCTTATTTGCATCCCCAGCACTTAGCATTGTGCCTGGCACAAAATAAGAGCTAATTATATTGTATTATAATATATAACATTTCTTCATGTCATAAAGTTATTAAGTATCAGAACACAATCTAATAAATTGATGAGACCCTTGATTCTGTTTATTGTCAACCAACAAGTTTTATTCTTGACATAGTTTTAGAAAGTGATATCTGCATAATATGTTCAGCTTCCATTTTGTTCCTTCCTTTGGATTTGTTTGAGAACAGGACAAAGAATCCTAACTTGCAAAGATAAGTTATTATAAATAGAACTTTGACAAAAATAAGTTGTTTTAAATGGAATTGAGGCACATTTAGTAAGAAAGGGATATGTTTCTTCAGTAATGTACCAAAGATTTTGTAACTTACTAGAAATCAATTCAGAGTTTCTAATTAGCTCATCCTTCCCTAAATCTTTTACTGATTTTTTTTAAGTTGGTTATCGAAAGGATTTTGATCAATGAGGAATTAGTTATTCCTTCAAGTATAATTTTTTCAAAATGTTTAGATTTATTATAAAATTCCTATCTTTTTCCACTTCACTCTCTTTTTCCATTTCATAATTTTCTTTTTTTGACAACTACTACTTTTGTAATATTTCGATAGGATACTATAGTTATTTACCAGATATTCTCCATTCAAAAAAAATATACCCGTGTCAAGCTTGTAAACCCCTAACTCATGGGAAACCTATTTAATCCTTCTAAGTTGTTAATATGCTATATCATATCCTCCATTACCATATGTATATTATTTATCATAAACCCAGTTTTGTCTTAATATCCCCAGTGCCTTGCGAATAGTAGGTGATTCACAGATGCTTATTGAATTGGATTGCTCTGCTTTTTATAATGATAATTAGCATGCCGGTCTTTAAGCAAACTGACCCCTTTAGAAATGCTTTTAAGTTACCTTTAGAATGTCAGGAAATTTAAGTGGTAAAAATGTTAAGCCAAAAAAAAATTGGAATTTAATTTTTGTGAAGAGGAGAGGAATCTCTGTCTTGAGTGTTCAGAATGTTCATTGGTTCTAATATAAGTTTTTTGTATGTTTTTCTAATCAGGTTAAGTAAAACTTTCTGATACTCTGTCAGCCCAACTGTTTACATGGAAACAGAGGCTCCTTTTATGTTGTATGGGACCACAAGCTAAATGAGTTAAATAAGATTTCATTAGTTAACCCAGATATTTGTTCACTATTTATTACATAGCTTCTATGGGAATTGTGTTCCTAGTTCAAGACTAGCTATGTGGAATCAGAGCAAGGAAGATTGCTATAAAAATAAACTTGCCTAGCTGGGTAGCTCAGTGGATTGAGAGCTAGGCCTAGAGATAGGAGGTCCTGGGTTCAAATGTGACCTCAGATACTTCCCAACTATGTGATCTTGGGCAACCCTTACCAGTCTTCTGCCTTGGAACCAATATACAATATTGATTCCAAGACGGAAGGTAAGGGTTTAAAAAAAAAAAAGGTGGATTTCCAGATTGCTTTTTTTTTTTGATGTAGATATCTTGAACAATAGACATCAGAGTGAGCAAATCAAATGCTTTCTAGTTTTTTAAGGGAGTGGGAGAGCTAAAAATTGACCATGTTGTTAATAGGAATGTTTACATTAAGACTGGGTAGGAATAAAAGAGTTATACATGCATAAATTTCTAAAGAAATAACATGCCGTGTTATCAAACACAATTACAATCATACCATTATTTGTTCTACTATCACATTGAAACCTTTACTTCAGCTGTCAAAAATAAATAAATAAATTTGCCTAAGCTATTCCAGTATTGTTATCAACTGATCTATACATCCTTTTCTCTGAAGGTCAAGTTTCTCTTCCAGCTTTCAACTTTTAACTACTATAAACTCTCTTATCAGTGTTTTTTGCTATTATTATTATTATTATTATTATTATTATTATTATTATTATTATTGAAGGAATCAAATTGTCCCTTACTGAGAGATTCTGTTATTCCTGATTATTTTTAGTAAAGAAGTCAGGCCTTCTGCTTTTTAAAGACACCAAGGAAAGTAAAATGAAAGTTTTGACAGAAATGCTTTCAAATGGCTTTAGAGCAGTTAGTAGAGGAACAAAAGGGTACAATCCAAAAATAGAAACAAGACTCAATCTATTTTTAGAAGTTAAGTTTTGGAGAAGGAAAATTCTATAAGATCATCTGAAATCTATAGATGATTTTTAAACTAGATTTTAATGATTTTTAATAACAGCTACCCCCCAAGACTTATTGTTGGGGGGTCAAATGATTTGCTGTATGTCAAGTGTTTTGCATACCTTAAAGTGATATATAAATGTAAGCTATTTTTTATCATTGCTGTTCTCAGGAAACATTTTGATATAGTTAGAATGAAGTGGAAATGTATCCTTTATCTTTACCTATTAAGCAGAGTATTACTTAATATCAGACTTTTAATACTTCACTGAGTAAATGAGTGAATACAACAATTCATTGTGAAAAACCAAAATATTACTGATTATCTAAATGTCACAGTGTTTTTGAAACTTAGCTATGGAGGACCAAAAAAGAGATATAAGTAATAATTGCCAATGGTCCATGGTATGATGTATAGCATCCTTTTTCTTTTTACCTAAGGTAAAGCTGTTTTCCTGGCTCGAGATAAGCACCACTTGGCTGACCTAAGCCATCTTATTCGCCATGAAGCGCCATACCTATTCCAGAAGTATGTGAAGGAATCCCATGGCCGAGATGTGCGAGTCATTGTGGTGGGAGGCCGTGTGGTGGGCACTATGCTGCGCTGTTCAACTGATGGAAGGATGCAAAGCAACTGCTCTCTAGGTATATAATCAGTACATTGTCACATTACATAAATAGATACTGTAGCTGTTCTAATGGGCATTTATCCAAAGCAAATAAAACTTTTTATTTAGTAAGTTATAATAATGTTATACATCTATATAGAGCAACATAGTATAATAGAAAGAACACAGGATATAGATTTAGAGGACCTGGGTTCATTTTATGACTCACTAGGTATGTGATCTTGAACAAATCATTCTCTTCATCTGTAAATAAGGGGATTGGACTAGAAACTCTACGGGTTCTTGCAACTGTAAATTCTAGTATCTAAGATCTTAAATATAAAGATAGTACTACAAACCTACTATTAAGTAGAATGTGTTTTCTGAGTTGTTTTTTGAGCAGTGGAAATGTTTCACTGAACTGTCAGCTCCCTTTTTCCATCTCCAATTTGTGAACAATATCATGAATATTTGAGCTGGACCTTTCCCCATTTTCTTCAGGCAGAAGCCTGGAGCAATTATTACAGTGAGTCTGACAGGGGTGTTTTCAATCTCCCTTCTTTAGTCCCAATCTCCAAAGTCCCCAAAACCCTATAATATCTTGTGTTAGATAGGAAGGAAGAAGAGTGAGAGGAGGCAAAAGTAACTTCTCTATTGGGAGCTCTGCGGTTGCGATCTTGGCACTTGGGGGAGGAAGGTATTTTTTCACCCTGTTCTTTTTGTACCCTATATATAGTGAATGTATTGTTTACATTAGAACATGGAATTTATAGCTCACAGAGACCCTAGAAGTCGTATAATCAACACTCTTCATGTTATGGATCTGGAAATTAGGTTCCAGAATTGTGCCATGGTTTATCCAAGTTTACATAAACAGTGAATGACTGAATTAGAACTTTAACCCAGTTCCTCAGATTCTAAATCTAGAGTTCTTTTCACCATACCAGTCTGCAAGTGTGTATGGAAATTATCCTCAAATAGACTGACCATTCTTTTTTTTTTCTTTTTTTAACCCTTACCTTCTGTCTTAGAATCCATACTAAGTATCTGTTCCAAGACAGAAGACCAGTAAGGACTAGGCAATTTGGATTAAGTAACTTGCCTAGGGTCATACAGATAGAGTGTTTGAGGCCAGACTTAAACCCAAAATCTCTCATCTCTAGGCTTGGTTCCCTATCCACAACACCATTTAGCATTCATTTATAATGTCAAAAATGTATATTCCACTGCAAGAATCATTCAATATTAAAATTAGATTATAAACAGCTTGAAGACAGGATCTGTCTTTTGCTTCTTTTTGTATTCCCAACACTAAGTACAGTGCCTGGCATAAAATAGGTGCTTCTTAAATATTGATGGACTAACTGGAAAATTGGCCTCAGAGACAGGAAGACTTGAGTTCAAGTCCTGCCTTTGATACATACTTACAGGGTGTAACTCTGGACAAATCACCGGACCTCTCAGTCCCTCATTCAGTTCTCTAAAACTATAATTTCCAAAGCAGTGGTTGATCTTCATTGGTAGAAGGAATTTCTTCACAGAAAGGTGTCCACACCAGTAAAATCATAGCCCTTACCATAACTTTAAATTATGCCTGGATAATTTCCTGAATAAAAGACATTTAGGCAATACTATATATGTGCATGCTATTAATGTATATATGATGACTCGGTGAAGGTTTGTTTGGAATAGAATCAAAGGCTTTCAAGTTGGAAGGGTCTTTAGTGATTATTTAGCTCAGCCTTCTTATTTTTAGATAAGGAAACTGACTCTCAAATCTACCTATCTAGAATCTGGTTTTCTTTGAGGCTATAATCTCACATCTACCATCTGGCTGCTCCTATGCATTTCCACTTAGATATTTCATAAACATCTCAAGATGAATATATCTAAAATTTAACTCATTTTTTTATTAATTAAATTAAATTTTTTCAACTAGCAAAAAAATTTTTCTCCCTCATACCTTCCTCCAACTCATTTAATTAAGAACTAGCAAAACAAAGTACTGTTTTAACAAATATGCACAGTCAAGCAAAATGAATTCCCACATTGTCCATGTCCAAAAAATATCTCATTCGACACCCTGTATCCATGACCTCTTTCAGGAGGTCTGCTTCATCATTAGTCTTCTGAAATTGTGGTTGATAATTGTTTTAAAGTCTTTCAAAGTTGTTTCTCTTTATAATGTTATGTTATTATGTAAATTGCTTTCTTGATTCTGCTTACTGCATTAGTTCATACAACCCATTCAGGTTTTCCTGAAAGAGTTTTTGTGCATCATTTCTTACAGCATAGTAATATTGTATTTACATTCATATATTTGAATTTACTCAGCCATTCCTCAACTGAGAGCATCCCCTTATTTCCAGGTCTTCCACCAAGAGCTATGATAAATACAGGGTGTATCCCAAAAGTCTTAAGTGAAATTTTAAGCTTCACTAAGCTTGCTTCCTTCCTTCCTTCCTTCCTTTCTCTGTCTCTCTCTTTCTTTCCTCTTAGTAACAGCTCTAAGACAGAAGGACAAAATCTAGGCAAACAGTTAAGTGACTAGCCCAGGATCACATGAGTAGGAAGTAACTGAAGCCAGATTTGGATATCCAACTTCAAGCCCAGTGCAATTCACTCTGCCACCACCTGCCTTATCTTTTTCATTAAACATGTCTCGCTCCAAACTATTTCTGATGCGGGCATCTCATTACTTCTAGTTACCCAGGTTCCCAATTTTGACTTTTCACTGTTACCACATCAAATCAGTCTCCATAATATCCCTTTTATCTGGCCTCTTCTTTCTACTTGCACTGTCACCATCCTACTTTGTGTCCACTCATATCATCTGTATTCTAAGCTTTTAATTGGTTTCTTGTCTTTTCCCCTCTCCAATGCATGTATTACAAAGCTGCCAAATTTGTATAGACAGTTCTTCCATTAGGCAAGTTCAACTTTATGGAAAGAAATCCATATCCCAAAAAACACTTATGTTGATTTTACTGTTAAGTACTTACTTACTTTTACTCTCCACTCCTGCCCCTCTGCTCAGCTCTTTATGACCCCTTATCACCCTCAATACCACCCCATCCTTCCTCCCCCCAAAAATACCACCTTCCAAAGTGAAGGACACATTGAGAGACCTGTGCAGAAAAAGAAGTCTTTTATCCCACTGCCCACCTACCAACTTATCTGTCCCTCCACACTTGTATACTAAGTGTCTGTCCTTGACTTCCACATGTAACCCCTCCTCTGCTGTTGGTGTCCATGTCTGGGCCTAATGTGTTCCCTTGTGTTCTTCTTAGGCCCCCACATGTCCTTGAACTATGTACCAGCCCCTTCCTTCCATGAGTGGCCTCCATCCAGGACTCCATCCCTCCTTCCCTTCCCAATGTCTGCAGGCAAATTTGTATTACGTAAAATCATTTTATGTAGAGTTCATCAGAATTGTCTGCTTATATGAAACAAAACCTGTCTATATTCCAAAACTATAGATTTGCCCATGACATTCCCCGATTGAAAAGCTTTAGTGCCTTCCTATTGTACCACTAAGATAAAACTAAAAACTTTTTTGTTTAAAACCCTGCAAAATCTGGCTCTAACTTTGGTTATACCTAATTATTCTATTTTACAACACTGTATTTCAGTCAGAATGTCCTTTTCTTTCTCATAAATGACATTCCATGTCTGAGACAGCCAGGTGATTCAGTGGATAGTATCAGGAAGTCCTAACCTCAAATCCATCCTCAAGACACTTACTAACTAGGCAAGTCAGTTGACCTTTTCTGTCTCAATTTCCTCATCTGTGAAGTGGAGATAATAATAGGACCCACCTCCCTAAGATCTGTAAAGTGCCTTGCCATCCTTAAAAGTGCTATATAAAAATAATTAGTTTCCTGCCCTCCCTGGAACCTTTGTGCATAGGCTATTCTGCATGTATTGAAATTCTTCCTTTTCACCTCTACCTCATAAAATCCCTACTTACTTTCCTTCAAAGGTCTTACAGGAGGCCTTTTCTGTTATTTTCTCCCCATTATGATTTCTTATTTATTTTGCATGTGTAGGATGTCCCAAAAGTCATAGTGTATTTTTTTATAGACTAAAACCCAAGTATAAAATTACATTAAGACTTTTGGGATACTCTGTGTTTCATACATACTTATCTAGGAACATGTAGTTTCTTCCCAGTAAACTGTAAGTTTCCTAAAAGCAGGGACTATTTCATTTTTGTCTTTGTTCAAAGCCTAATGCCTGGTATACATAGTAAGCATTCAGTAGGTAAATGATTGTTGAATTGAATTTTAAGAGATTCAGAGCTCACTGGCTTGCAAACTTTTTTTTTTTTTGCTGCATATCATACTAAACAGCTTTCTACTACACCCATACAGGGTGTAGTACATGTGTAATACACCTAAGTATATTACTTCTAATTACTATGATGATAAAATTTTAAGAGTTACAAATATCTTTCTATATAGGAATATAAATAATTCAACCTTATTGAGTCACTTATATTTTTCTCTTTCTTATTTACCATTTTATGCTTCTCTTGAATTTTGTATTTAGGTATCATATTTTCTGTTTAGGTCTGGTCTTTTCTTCAGGAATCCTTGGAAATCTTCTATTTTGTTGTTAAATCACCATATTTCCCCTGAAAGAATATGGTCAGTTTTGGTGCATAGGTGATTCTCTGTTGTAAACCTAATCCCTTGGCTTCTAGAATATCATAGTCTAAGCTTTCCGATCCTTCCATGCAGAAGCTACCAGATCCTGTGTAATCCTGACTGGGGTTCCATGATATTTGAATTGTTTCTTTCCGGCTTCTTGTAGTATTTTCTCCTTGGCCTGGGAACTCTTGAATTTTGCTATAACATTCCTGGGAGCTGTCATTTGAGGATTTATTGCAGTTGGTGATCTGTGGATTGTTTTAATTTCTGTTTTACTGCCTTATTCAAGAATATCAGGACAGTTTTCTTTGATTATTTCTTATAATGTCTAGGGTTTTTGTTGTTTGTTTTTTAATCATGACTTTCAGATAGTTCAGTGATTCTTAGATTATCTCTCCTTTAGCTATTTTCAGGGCCAGTTTTTTTTTCAATGAGATATTTCATTTTTTCTCTTCTTTTCATTCTTTTGATTTTGTTTTATTATTTCTTGATGTCTCATAAAGTCATTAGCTTCTATTTGCCCAATTCTAATTTTCAAAGAATGAATTTCTTCTATGACCTTTTTATCTTCCTTTTCCATTTGGTCCAGCCTACTTTTCATGAAACTCTTTTCTTCATTGAATTGTTTTACCTCTTTTTTCCCCATAGGTCTATCCTGTTTTTTATTTACCTTTCCATTTTTTTTGTCATGCAAAACATACTTTCATATTAATTATTGTGGTAATATTGTGGTTTAATACATAACCAAAACCCCAAAATAAAATCAAAGGTACCCTGTTGTGAAAGATGACTCCAATAGTTCTTTCTCTGGAGAATTGTTTTTTAGAAAACTTTTCTTCATTAGGTTTTTGTTCCTCTTTTTATACTTGACCAATTTTGCTTTTTAAGCTGCTATTTTTTTTTTTTGCATTACTTTCATTTCTTTTCCCCATTTTTCTTCCACCTCTTATTTAATTTTTAAAAATTCCTTTTTGAGCTCTTCTAGTGCCTGAGATCAATTCCCATTTTCTTTGAAGTTTTGCATGCAAAGGTTGCTTTGCTCTCACTGTTCCCTACTGAATCAGTGTCTTGCTCTTCTTTGTCTCCATAAAAATTTTCTACAGTTAGGTTTTTCTTTTGCTGTTTGCTCATTTCTCCTGGCCTTTTTATGCCTGTGTATTAGGGATTCTAAAAACTGCTGATTCTATCTCCTCTGCTGATGGCTTGTGGGACTTAAAGCACTGAGCTATTTTGCCCTAGGGCTAGGGGTTTTTACCCAATGCTTGAAAGAACCAAGTGCTACAGAGCTTGGCATTTAAAGGGGTGGGTACTCTGCTGTTGGCTTAGGCAGGGTCCCAAGATCCCTGAGTTGGCATATACCCAGACTCAGAACCTGGTCAGCCCTTACTCTATGTGCAATTTTACTTTTGTTCTCCCTTTGTGAAAATCAACTCTCCCTGCCTACCTTTCAAGTTATTTTTCTGCTGGAGAGCCCCTTCATTCCATCTCCTTGTTGGTTTAATGAGTTCAGTCATTTTGAGGCACTATTTTAAGGTTGGTTTGGGAGGATTCTCAGAACAGTTCCAGCTTTCACTGCTGCTAAGCTCCCTCCCCCACCTTGGCTCCATCCCTCAAATAGAATTTTAAAGACATCTTTCCTTGTATGGTCTGTTGTTCATATTCATGGTAGTAGGAGAATAGTATGATCTGAGAATCTATGAAAAAGTAGTTATTCATTCTGACTTAGTTGGGTAAGAATTAAAGAACATAATGTCTGGGTGTTTTTCCCAAAAGATTTTTTTTTAAATAAGTAGAACTTCTATTAAAATACTATCACTTCCCTTAAAGAGCAGCTAGATGGCACAAGAATTAGAGCCCCAGGACTGGAGACAAGAAGACCTGAGTTAAAATCCAACCTCAGATGACAGTGTGACCCTGAGCAAAGTCACTTTACCTCTGTTTGTCTCTGTTGGGATAGTCAAATGAGATAAGAATTTTAAATTGCACATATATGTATGTGTCACTATAAATAGCCTTATATATAAATTATTTATTTAGTATTATTGAACAAAAATAAAGGTACTTTCAGAATATTTAGAACAGTAGATCTCCCCCAAAATGGATATCCATGGTACAGACAGAACAGTAGCACTTAGAAGATAAAAATATCAATAAAGGTTTCATTGAGCTATCATTTGTGACTTCCTAAGTGGTAAAATGAAGGGTTTAAATGGAATAGAACACAATTATGCCTTTTTGGTGCTTCACTCCTTAGTTCTAGAAGTTTAGGTTAGGGGATAATTTGTGAATAAATGGCTTGAATTTAGGATCCCAGTTTTATCAACTTGGTGCCAGGACCCACTTGGTTTAATTTGACTCAAAAGTAAGGAGACTGCTACTATCAAGAAATATAAAATCTTTGAATGCAATCTGTTCTGTTCATTTGAAAAAATTAAATCATAGTTATATCTACCTGTGTGGTTTTGCCTTTCTTAGGTGGTGTGGGAATGATGTGCTCACTGAGTGAACAAGGAAAACAACTTGCCATCCAGGTGTCAAACATCTTGGGAATGGATGTGTGTGGCATTGACCTACTGATGAAAGATGACGGCTCATTCTGTGTCTGCGAGGCCAATGCAAATGTAGGTTTCATCGCCTTTGATAAGGCTTGTAATCTAGACGTAGCTGGTATGATAGCGGACTATGCCACCTCCCTCCTGCCCCCTGGCCGGCTCACACGGCGCATGTCCCTGCTCTCCGTGGTGTCCACGGCCAGCGAGACTAGTGAGCCAGAGCTGGGCCCCCCAGCCAGCACTGCTGTCGACAACATGAGCGCAAGCTCCAGCTCTGTCGACAGCGACCCCGAAACCACGGAGAGGGAGCTACTCACCAAGCTCCCAGGGGGCCTGTTCAACATGAACCAGCTGCTAGCCAATGAAATCAAACTCCTGGTGGAGTGACTCCACCTGTAAATAATTAACAAACAAAGCCCTTGTAAATCTTTCTCTCTCTCTCTCTTTTTTTTCCCATTTTTTCCTTCCTTTTTTGAAACCAACTTGCAATGCTGTTTATGAGAGAAGCTCAGGGAGCTGGGGGGAAACTGAGCCAAGTTAGATAAGAGAACAAAGAGAGAAAAGGAAAAAAACCTATGTTTTTCAGTCACTGTTGTCCTCCATTTTTTAACACTGCTGAACCATTAAATGGATTTTACCATATGAATTAATAAGGCAGAAGAGTAGGGGTAAGGTCTTCAAGCTCAAGTAGATAATTCCTTCACTATTACCTTTTAAAATACCCTCAAAAAGAATGTGTATTAGGGCCAGAGAAGAAGAGATATTGCACAACTCCTTTTATCTTTTGTGTTTGAAAAGTCAACACTTTACTACAGATCATAATTCCCCTCTCTAGAGATCATTTATTAGAAATGGGTCAGAGGAAACATCTGCTAAAATTAAAGAAGCTTTTTAATTTACAAAACTGAAATTTCTACCATTTCAGTTTTCAATTCTTTGTCCATATATCTTTATAAATTTTCCAGAAAAGTTTTAGTATGGGTGCCTCATATTTTATTGTACATTTTCTTTTTCAAATTAGATGGGAGGGCAAGATAGATGTGATCTATAAAAACATTTCTTAATAATGACAGAAGTGGCATGTTTGCATAACGGAAGATAGATGAACAGCGTTGCAATGTTTGGTGTACAAAGTAACATTTAATCGAATGTGGAAAAACTTACACTAGTTTAAATATGTGCATTGCCTTGTATTTGTTAGTGTTTTAGTCTTTTGGAAGATATAAACTATGTTAATGTTGCATTTTTTTAATACATGCTAGTCCAATATTCCCTGCTCTATGCCTGCATCTTTAACAATGGCCAAAGTGAAGAAAACGCTACCTTTTGTTAACAAGACACTGAATTGAAGCCTGTGCATCTTTTTTATTATCCTTTTTTTCCTTTTCTTTTTTTCCCTTTGTTTTGTCTTTAAATGGTGGTTGGGTAAATTAAGGTGAAGATAGAAAAATAATTTATATTTGGGAAAACTGGAGCTGCTTTAATAAGCTATAGAATCCATCTTGATGCCAGTATTTTCTACTTGAGCATTCACATTTTAGAAAGGTGGGGTGCGTGTGTATTTGGGGTGGTGGTGGTGGGGACTCATGGGTTTCTTTTTTTTTGTTGGGGTTTTTTTTTACCTTGATGTCAAGTGAGATAAAACAACAGATAAAGTCAATGGGATCTCTTGGGAAGAAGTTCTTGACTTCAAGGAAAAGAACATGAGTTATTTTAAGAACTAGACTTCATGAGGAGCTTGGGGGTGGGGAACAACCACTTGAAGGCCCAACGAGGAATAGATACTTCCCAGGTCTGTGTGTATATGCTATTTTGTGTCAGCTGATATCTTTCCTTAGTTATTGACTTTTCAGGGTATGTTTATTTAAGGCCACATGCTTTTTATCCACTTTCTTGGCCAGGCATTTTCCCACTTCTGCTCATGGGGTTTGGAGGGAAGGATGGGAGGGAAGAAGAAAAAAAAGGCAGCAGCATTGGGTCTCGCCATAACATTATCAGCTTTCCCTACTGTTCTTTTTCTCCCTTGCCCACTAAATCTGTAAAGCCATGAAGCTACAAGTGGTGTCAGCACACATAAATACACATATACACAAACAAACAGCAACAACAATGAACAGGGATAAAGGTATCCCACAGAGGTGTTGGAGTATGTATGAGAGAGAAATGGAGATGCTGCCAACCTCCGCAGGATTCTTAAAAGAGCAAGCACCATCTCCCCTACAATCCTCTGCGGTTTTTCTTTGAGCCACTTCTTTGCTTCTCCAGTGCTGTCTGTCTTCATGTGGACCTTAAACATAATCTCGTGGATACTACTAGAAAGACTTCAAGGCAATAAAAAAGAAAGATCAGTATTAACCTGTTGTAACAGAGGTTTGATCATGCATACTTGTATAGGATTTTCTTTCATTTTAAAAAGGAATGTAACAAAAATGGATTTTTAAATAGAATTAAATAATATTAAAATTGAGTAGAAGGTTAATTGTTGATAAATAGAATAGTAACTCTGTGCCAGTGTCTGACTTCATAATAGAAGGTACTCTTTAGAAGGAATTTCTCATGAAACTTAGGATACTCTAAATCACATGCAAATAATTTGGCTTATAATACGCAGTGTGCTCAGTGTATATCTAATATGCTTGAGAGCCATAAACAGAAAAGGATCACATGTCAGATGGTACTCTAATTGAATTCTCTTACTTTGATGGTTCCAGTACATTGTTTGGTCAAGAGAAGTAAAAAAAAAATCAAGAAAGGAGAAAGCATGCTCTTAATTGCATTTACCACGAATGTTTTTTATGTAGAGACCATCTCTATATGATACACTTGGAATATGTCTATACGCATGTGTGTGTGTGTGTGTGTGTGTGTGTGTGTGTGTGTGTGTGTGTGCGCGCGCGCACGCGCGCGCGTGAGTGCACAGATGTGTACAAGTAAACATTTTTTCCTTTGACAATAAAGGAAAAGAACCTTAGGTTTGTGGTGTTGGAAAGGGAGGGGATAGGGGAATTAATTTAATATCATTTGCACTTATACATCCACATGCAAAGTAAGAGGGTCTATTCCAAAATCATTCCATCACTAGTTTACTCATACTTTGATAAAACTATTTTTCAAAATCACACTGTTCTAAACTACATAGACTCACCAACCTTGTTATGATTTGGAAATTCACATGTTAGAATGAAAAGAGCAGTAAAGCCTAGCTATTTTCCTCTATTCCTTCGTTAAATAGAGGCAAAAAAAAAGTTAAGTCTTCCTTAAAAGAGCCAAATGAAACTTTTGCAAATATTTATGTTAAAGTTACAACTAAGTTTATTTTTGTATTTGTTTAATAACTTTTGTATAAACCTCATTATTGTTTGGAGAGGTAGAAATGTATCTGTCAATATTTGTGTAACTATAATCATGTCAAAGTTTGAATTGTTTGTACAGCTTTGTAGCTTGTCACGCTTTGTACTTTTTTTAATACTGTATTTTTTTAAAAATAATTTTCTGGAATTGTTTCCTCATCTTGCCCATGATAGAAGTTGGACTATACACATGCACACATGTTATGGACTATTCCATTTTATTTTTTTCCCCATTTTTAAAAAAAATTTTTTGATGCTCACAAGCTGCTTAGTCATTTCTGCTGGCTTTTCCTCCATCCAACTTTGAAATCTTTGTGTGCATATGCTATCTGCTCAAGAAACAGCTTTGGAACATTTGAGTCTTTGAGGGGGAAAAAATCCAGAGACATGCTTTCATCAAGCACTCCATCAGACTTTGAGAAGGCATCGTGTGAAATCACTGACTTTCCAAATCAACTCCCCTACTCTTCCCAGTGAAAAAAAAGGAAAAAAAAGGGTAAACAAAAAGTTGTTTTACTCATTTGAGAGTAAAACCCCAGTTTGGGAATATGGGAGGGCTTAGGGAGACTGTAAAATCAAATCTCGTGTTACATTATTTTTTTCCTGGCTCACTCTTTTTGAGAAGGTTTATGGGCTATGTGGCTGGTGAGACACGATCCCCTCCTCCCTAAGGAAATGTAGGTGCTCAGACAGGTAACCTCTGCTGCTACTGTTTTTTATTTTATTTAAAATTTGTTTTCATTGTTCTAGGATTTTAAGAAGTAATATATTGCAGGACTTATAACCAGATTCACTCCTTTTTCTTTCTTTCTTTTAAAAAAATAAATGTTTTATTTAAAGTATGTTAAGCGTCTTTGAAGCTTGGATTTTGGAGTGTCTCAGTAGTAGACAAAAATCTGCTGTTGGAATCTCCTAGTCCTCTTCCAGATTTGACTTGAAATGCTTTTAATTTTGTTTGGGGATTTTTTGTGTGGTATTTTATTTCTTTTACCAAAGTTCTATTGGTATACTGTTTTGGGGAGGGTGCCTAACTTAGTGTTAAACCTTCTTATATTAATGAAAACTTGGCTTTTTTATTTCTTTAATGTTTTATTTTTTGTTTCATTTTTAAAGAAACATTCTAACTGCTTCCACTGTTACTGTTCTTTGCCAGCCTTTTCCGGAGCCAAAAAAAAAAAAAAACCCAGAGAAAAAAATTTCCTCCTTCCCCCTTCCTGATGATGAGTGAGAAGTTTTGAGAACTTTCGGGGTCAATGCCTTTTTAAACTTCCCTTCCCCCAATAATGCAGCTCGTATAATGGTAAATGCAGCAGCCTGGATCCATGCAGAGCCCCAGCCTGCTGGCAGGTAATTTGACTCTTTCTGCTTTCTTCTGATCACCAGCCTATAATCTAACTTGCCCTTTTCTCCCTCCCTCTTCTTCCCTTCCCTGTTTTATTTTAAGAAAAAGTTTTCATTTATAGAGACTGACTGATTTTTTAAAAATGATAACACATAAACATCTATAGAATTTCTTATGTAATTTTCGCTTTGGGGAGAGCTTTAGAGATAGTTGGGATGAGTACATGACAATTCTTGGGGGTGGCTGTTTAGAGTCATAGATATATTTTTCTTCTTTGCATATGTGTCTGTATTTGGGTATTTTAGAATGTGGGGGGGTTTTTTGACTTTGTTTTTGTTTTGGGTTTGTTTGTTTCTTCCATTGTGCTACTCTGGCTTAAGCTTTTACAGGGGTTGGTGTTCCAAGTACACAGTGAGCTCACAGTATAAAGACATCAATTAAGAGTTGACAGGTATGGAAAACTAGAGTTTTGAAAAGGTAAAATTTAGGAATTAGGCTAAATGTTAACATTTTTACCATAGCATTTAGCTAGTCCTTATAGCACTTTGATTTTTATGACATTATTATAAAGTTGAGCAGGAATATTGAGAAATAGAAAGATAATAGAAAGTAATTAGTTGCAAAATAATTTTAAGTACTAATCTTTCAGTACCAAGCATTTCTAATGCACTCATGTTGACAAATAAAAAAACTATAATTTCCTATCTACAAATTATCCTATAAAATTAAAGATGAAAAACCATAGCATTTGGGGGAGGTAGCTTGGGGAAGTGGGGAATGGGATGGGACAGATAACATAGTGGTTAAGAAGTTTGACTTAGTTTATACTTGCTAATAAGAAGCAAAACCAGGAACAAAACTCAAGTTTTGATAGACCATTTCCTAGTTTACTGAGTCACCCCCTATTTTTTCTTTTTAAGCTAAATTTGATGAGCCCTATATCACGTAACTGTTTTCAAGATTTTTTTCCTGCATGATTTCACCTCACCCCATAGCCAGAGTCAGTGTGGTTTTAGTAAGCATCAATCAGTCAGGAAAATAAGCCATTTAGCCCTAGCTCTGCATCTTATTTCATGTGTGAAAAGTCACTAATCCTATCTGTGCTTCAGATTCCTCTTATAAAATAGAGGTCATTTCTACCAAGAATTCTGAGGCAGTGATATAACATTTCATTGAATTTCTTAAATGGAGTAGTCCCAAGTTCAGAGTACTGTACTCCTTGGTGATACATTAAGAAGGGATGTGCCCAGAGGACTCTAGCTTGGACTATAGCTGACTGAGATGACCAGCACTGATGATATGAAGTGGATAAGGGGCAGAGAAAAATGGTTTGAGAGACTTTCTACTCCATACCCCATTTTTAATGACCCAAGTATATTTGATAGGTGTGTGATAACTTAAGAGTCCTTGGAGATTTATTTTCAAGTAGGTTCCTCTATTCTTGGTAGAAATGATCTAAATATATAGCATTTAAATCTGCTAGCTACCTCTGAGATTTGAGATGAGGGAATGGGGTGTAGATGGTCAAAATGTTGTTTTAGATTTCAGTCAGAGAGACTTCCCTGTGCCACAGTTCCCCAGAAGCACAGCAGACCCCTGAGAGCAACTATGGGAATGGCGAAACTGATATCACCAACTCTTCTGCCCAGACTCACTCTGCATACTGAGGTCAACGGATGGGGGTTGAGAGTTGGGAAATAAATGAGGAGGAAAATGGAACATCAATTTGGTCCCTCTGTTAAACTGGCATTCAGGGCTTAGATCAGTGTTCATCTTAAATGAATTTTTGTTGGCAGGCTGGCTTCCCTTTTTATTTATTTGTTTATTTTTTGTTTTGAGGGTGGGGAGAGGAAGAAGATAGAGGAAAATTATCTTTAATGATCATTACTTGGTTATTGAATTAAGTGCCTTGATGTAGATAGCATAACAACAATAATGCTTCTAAAATGGCAGTGGGAAGATAAATTAATATCAAATTTTAAAAACAAAACTTTTTACAGGCTTGTTAAAAACTATTCTCTTACCTCTTTAAATGTATATTCTTTTCCCCTCTTTTCATTGTTTTGTGTATGTATGTGTATGTGTGAGGCACACATAATTTGGGGATATGTGTATTAAGAATTTTCTCTAGTTGAAAAACAATGTTATAGGTTTTCTAAATAAAGTGATTAGTAATTTTCAAATAAATCATATTACTTATATTGCACATATAGTTCTATTTTGAATATAGGTGGGGTGTATATGTGTATGTTTGTGATTTTAAGTAACTTCAAAATATTGAAAAATCAGGGAGCCCCACTGGGTTCTAGAAAAAATTTAAGTGTCTATTCTGCTGCTATTTTAGTGGTCTCTGAAATGCAATTTTGCAAGGCTTTTGGAATACCAAATGCAGGCTTTTAAAGTGGACCTTACTATAGATCTTAGCAGTAGAATCAGAACAATAACAATATTTTTTAAAAGAAAGAAAAATATCTCTTACAGATTGTAGTTGCTGAGTGGTTCAGCTTTCTACTTTTCATTATGGAATTTTATCAATTTAGCATCAATCTTTCTTGAAAGTTAACCATAACCTTACTATATGTGTTATGTATATTTGGTAGCACGGGCCATAAAAATAGTAGGAAGACACAAACACGGTATGTTGGACAAGGGAACCCTGTTTGGTTAACTATCTGATACTGAACAGAAACTCTTCTATATACCCTTCTGGTGCAGCAGAGTAATAAACTGGTAGGTGGCTGCAGTAGAAGAAGGACTTCAGAGTGGTGATTGGGACCTGAAAATTCTGCAGAGGGGCAAATGGAACATAAAATAGAAGATGAAAACCTTTAAAGGGGGAAGAGGATGGAAGAGAGATTAAGACTACTGGGATTTACACTCTGGGTGGTAAGTCTACCTTTCTTGGTTTTTGGCTTAGCAGAGTAAAATTATTCATCTGTTAGAACTATTGCATAAGACAATTATCTGTATCTGTGTTTATACTTAGACTCACACACGTATACAAGTACACATAAGTACTCTACCCATCATTAGCATGTCATTAAAATGTTTTTTATCCAGTATAGTTTCACCCTTTAAAATGAATAGACAAAAAAAATACTCTCAAAGTGAAACTGTTATAAATTGTAATGAGACCTAGATTTGGAATCAGTAGGCCTGTGTTCAAAACCAGGCTTTGCCATTTATTCCCCTTTTGACCTTGGGCAAAATCACTCCATTTTTCTGGGATCTCTATCTCCTCATCAATAAAATGAAGGGTGTAGATTAGATGATACCTACAGTTTCTTCTAATCCTATCTCTGTGGTCATAGGTATATTAAATTTCTTAACTGTGTTGTGCAATTCAACATATATTTAATGTTGGAATGTAATATCAGATCAGATACCTATCTGGATTTTTAAGAAAGGACAGCAATATTAATTTCTTTTGAGATTATTTTGTAATTGTGGGCTAGACCAAAGTGATAGTGACAGAAAGTAAATCAGTAAAACTTTAAAAAAATATTTTAGGCAAAAATGTGCTGCCTTTTAAGTTTAATTTTTAAAAATGACTTTTCTCACTCTCCCTTTTTGCCTGATTGTCACTGAGCCTATCATCTTTTCTCTCCCCTTCCATCTGTTTTCATTCTCTCCTTGTATCCATTTCTCATTCTATACTTCTCCATTTCTCTCTCAGTGTTTATTTTCCCAGCTTACTTTTTTTGTGTGTTAATGTGTAACTCATTTCATTCTTGACCATGTTTTTTTCCCTATGTATGCCTGTGTGATGGAGCTTATTCTCTTAATGCTCCTTAGGAGGGAAGGAAACAAGCCTAGAAACTTTGTGCAAATATCTAAAAGCTCATTTATGAGTCAGGAACATGGTATGACAGTCAATTCTGTCAGTGGCTTTATTAAGAGAAACAGTATCCAAGAATGAGAAAGTGATGGTTCTCTGTTTACTCTATCCTGGTTGATCAGTGTCATGTTTTTTAAAGGGTCATTTATTAATGAGTTAAGAAGGTAACTCATTCCAAATAAAGATCACTTGAAAGACCTGGGGATATTTAGCCTGGAAAAAAGTCCAAAGGTAGACATGATAGCTTTCTTCAAGCACTTGAAAGCCTTTCACAGGAAAGACGAATCCTGCTTATTCTATTTGGTCTAAGAGGCAGAACTAGGAGCAGCAAATACAGATGTAAATAATAGGTTTAACAAAAAGAAAAACCACCCTAACAATAAGACCTATCTAAAAGTAGAATATAATGCCCTACAAAGTTAGTGGATTTCCACAAACTTGAGATCTTTAATAAAAAAAACTGGATGACTACTCTGGTGATAATTTCTGAACTCTGAAATTTTGTTCAATGCCCAGGAGACTTCCCTATGGACCTTAGGCCTAGAAGGAACCTGAGGGATCATCTGGTCCAGTTCTCTCATCTTATAAATGGGGAATCTTGAGGCCCAGAGAAGTTGCAACTTTACCCAGGGTTTCAGAGTAGAAAGTGGCAGAGCTTTTGAACCATATTTGACCTCATTTGAACCACATTGGACCTCTGAGTCCAAGTTCACTTCTCTTTCCATGATACCACATTGCTTTGGAAGTTAGAAACTATTTCATAAAACTGCATTTAATCCTTAAGAATCCTGGGAAAGCTGTAAAAATAAAACTGCTTTTCAAAGGCAGGATAAGAGGTCACCTTTTACAATGTCATATCTGTTGATAAGAAAAATCTATGATGTACTTAAAAATGTATTACATTTTCATGTTTACTGGTCTTTGTAAATATATTTTTAAATGCATCAGAACATTCAGAGAATATTAAGCATCAAGTCTTTTGCTAAGATCAAACTCCAAAGGGACACATTATATTCCTTATAAGACATTTGAGGAAAAAAGAGATATTATGGAAAACATATTTAGTTTCAACTAGGTCTCTTACTCAAGTAACTCCTACCCAACTATTACTCCCAAACTGACAAAACTTATTAATTTATCACAAAAGAACCAGCTACATTGTGCTGAAATAAGACTTTTGGGGTGTTTATCTCCAATCCCTTTTATTCTTTTTAAAAAGTCCTTGAGGGACAAGAGCAGATATTTAGGCTAAAGGTAAGAAAACAGGACAAGGAAGAACCTTTCTGTCCTTGGAACAAACAGGGTACACAGGAGAACAGCAGATAACATTAATTGCCTAAGGAGGAACCAATTACAAAATCTCCAAGTTGGAAGAGACCTTGGAAATCCTCATGCCCCACTTGGCATAATCCTGGGAATCTTCTTTCTAGGATTTATAGGACCTCAAACCTTTTTTCTATTGTAAGTGTTGAAGAAAGTTCACAATTACAATGTTTATAAAGTGATATGTATGTAACCCTGATTATTTTAGGGCAGAAAGTATATGTTTAAAAGAACAGTGCTAGCATTATTTTCAAAATTCAACCCTATTCTTAAAAAAGTAAAATTTTCTATATGGTTTTGGAGATGGAAGATTCTCTCAAGGAGCAGAATCAGTTCTATAAGGATAATTTAGGGTTGTGACCTAATCTAAATTTGATTTTTGGTCACCAGGGGATATCCCAAATAAAATACTCAAGTCAGTTTGGAAATGTATGGTGGTTTAATCAATATATAGGGAAGAAATCAAGGAGAAGAGAGAGGAAAAGGTATAGGATTTCTCCCATCTGGCCTGTGCCAGGTGAGTTCAAAGTCCTCTGCCAAGATTAGAGGCTCTAAGAGGCTAGTATTTGGAAGGTAAAGGAGAGAAAAAAATCAGCCTAAACTCTAAGAGATCTCAGAGAAGAGTCTCACCTGAACTAGATTATTAGGCTTCCTCCAGTATGGTATCAAAGAAAACTCGCCACCAAACCTGGACAATAGCAGCCGCCACTCCAAGATGCCAATACACTCAGCAAGCTGCCGCCAGCCACCTCTCTGCCACCAAAGAGGCCAGAGAGAGGAAGTGACACAAAATATATAGACAGTTTTCCATCACTTTCTTGCATCTCACATGTACCGATATCTTAGGCTTGACTTAGGACAGCCCAGGGGTCTGTCAGTTGTTTCTGATTTGTCATTTGCTATCATGTCTATCATAGGCCATCCTCCTAGATACTTAATCCTTAAGTATAGGTGTAGACATTCCTGATTTTGTTAGACTAAGTAGGGTAGAGTAATCTAAAGTTCAAAATTTCCTGATTTTTGTTAGACTAAGTAAGGTGGCGTAATCTAAAGTTCACAGTTCTATTCTAAGAGGCACCACACACAATCTGTCATGTATGTGTGGTTTTACTAAGTGCACAGAAGATACTTAAGATAGTTAATTTCCAAATCATACAAAAAATGTTCTTATGTCTTATAGAAGTGACTTGTATCTTGAGAGTGTCCATTGTTTGGAATAATCTTTTTTACTTGTTACACACTTGCACAATGTTATGGTTTCTATATTTAAAATATCTCTTATATCTGACATCTTTTTATTCCCACTGGAATCACTCCAGTTCAGGCTCTTATCTTCTCCTACCTTGATTGTGGTACCAGCCTCCTAATTGGTCTTTCTGCTTCTGTTCTTATCTCTTCTCCCATCCATCATCTATACTGCTGTCTGAGTAATCTAGCACATCGCTGATTATGTCACTACTCTTCTTAGTGATTCCTCTTTGCCTACCAAATAAACTATCAATTACTGCCTATGGTATTTGGGGCCCTTCAGAAGCTTGATTTAACCTACTTATTCAGCTTAATCTCATTCCCCTTCACACATTCTACATCCTAACTAAAGTTGGGCTACTTTCACTTCTCGATTTTCAGTCTTTACTTGGCTGTCTCTCATATGTTTACCCAGAGCATTCCCATGCTTGGAATTAATTCCCCTCTACAGTTCCACCTGTTGAAGTTCCTTCAAGGAGCAAGTTAGATGCTATTTCTTATTATTTGTCTCCTCCCCCTCCCCTTAACTTCCAACCTCCCAAAATGAAGAGGAATCTCTTCTAGGATTTCACATAACTTTTTTTTTTGCTGTATTTCTCTTTGTTCTCATGTTTTATATCAGTTATTTGTATATTTGTCCTTCTTGAGAGCTAAGTTGGACCTAGAACCATTTTTTTTAACCCTTACCTTCTATCTTGGAATCAATACTGTGTACTGGTTCCAAGGCAGAAGAGTGGTAAGGGCTAGGCAATGGGGGTTAAGTGACTTGCCCAGGGTCACCCAGCTAGGAAGTGTCTGAGGCCAGACTTGAACTTAGGACCTTTCATCTCTAGGCCTGACTCTCAATTCACTCAGCTACCCAGCTGCCCCCACACACACCTCCCCGCCCCGAACCATTTTTAATTGCCAAGATGCAATAATAAAGCCTAAATCCAAAATCCAAATCTTGCTCGTGGTATGGTATATATGAATTAATGAATATTTATCCAGAAAAATATTTCCCAATCTTACTTGGCCATAGAAGAGTTCATAAAATCATAGAATTTGAACTGAAAGAACTTAAAGTTTATGAAGCTCAGCCCCCTCATTGTATATAAGAGGAAACTGAAGTCTAGGCATTCAATAAGAATTTACTAAGTTCTTGTTATGTGCTAGAGAGACAAAGACTAAGGACAGGGTGTCTGTCTTCAAGGAGCTTCTAATGGGAAAACAACTCTGTGTGTATATAAGCATATACAATGTAAACTGAAGGTAATCTCAGAGAGTAGGGATTCCAGAAAGGCTTCCTGCATAAAGTAGGATTTTAACTAGGTCTAGAAGAAAGTCAAGAGACTGAGGTAAGGAGGGAGAAAATTCTAGATATGGGCGATAGCCAGTGAAAAGCTGAAGTCAGGAGATGGAATGTTGTGTGGGGAGAATAGTAAGTTGGCCAGTTTTACCAGATTTTATAGGACATAAAGAGTAAGGTAAAAAGACTTGAATGTTAGGAAGGAACCAGATTGTAAAATCCCATGCCAAATGGGATTTTATATTTGATCATGGAGCTCACATGGAACTTGTGAGTTTGAGTAGGAAGATGAGAATTTGACTTTACTCAATATTAATTGACAGCTAAAGAGATGATGGAGTGGAAGGGGAAGAAACCTGAGATAGGAACAGCAGCCTGTCTGTAGGCTTTGACAATAGTCCAGGCATGAAGTAAAAACAGCCTAAACTAAGGTGGTAGCTGAGTGTGGATATGAATTGTTATGTATAAGATATTGTGAGTGTGAAAACAACTTGGAAAGAAATTGGATTTGTGGGGTGCTTTAGAGGATCTCTGCTCTACTCACCTCTGTAGCAGTTAAAATTAGTTTCTCTGCTAAAAGTATTATATTTTTAGAGGTTTATTTAAGATTAAGAAATAAAAAACAAAATAAGAAAGCACGTGTCTAGGCTCAGAGAGCCTATTCACAACCACTTACATCTTGCCTGCTAGGTAGAGAGCCATGTGTGCTCCGAAGGGGAAGTAGGAAGAGAGACCCAATAGGTTTTACAGCCAGTTTAAATAGCAATTTTGATCCTGAACAGTTGGGAACTCAGGTGAGACTAGAGAGCATCCTGGGAACTAGAGCAAGGACTTCTGGGGATTGAAGTCTGGGGTTCAAATCTCCATTTTTACATACCCCCGTTTGATTGTTATTAGGGAAAGAAGTTTCCCCAAAAAGGATCATGAAAAAAAAAGAAATTTCCCCAAAAAGTATCATGAAAACATAATCAACTTAAACATTACAACAATTAGAGGATACGAGGAAAAAAGAACAAAACCAATAATTGCTAGACACATTGACAAAAAGCCAGTTAGGGGGCAGTCCCCTTTGGCATGAAAGTATACATACAAATAAATGTTCAATCAACCACACCCAAAGTTCATTTTTGATCTTCTTGTGCAGTTTATGGTCTGGAGGCATCTTTGTGGTGTATTCTCCAAGCAGTTCAGTTTCTGGATTTGGAGAGGTTGCATGTTTCTTTACCTAAAATTCTTCTTAAAAGGAATTTAAACTTTGCAATTTAAAATAATAATATTTTTACATTTCCCTTTAAAAGGGTGATTTGTAAACCTTAAAATTTCCCAGACCCTACTTTATAAGATTGGATTAAGACGATTCCCCATTTGGGCAGTGAACTCTACTTAAAACAGGAATGTGAGAATTCTACTTTACCTACTTGGGTCTGCCCTAGGGGAAGATAAAGTTGTAAACTCTTTTCTGAACAATGAAAAGTACTTAAACCCATACTTTTCTTAAGCTAAGTACCTATAAAGGTCAAGCAACTTGTGAATTTACAAGGAACAAAGAACTGGGAAACTTACTCAGAGCTTTCCTGGTGTGAATTACTCAAAAATCCACACCTTCTTAGGTGTGGACTAAGAATGGGCGGTCCTTTAGAAACATCTACAGTGATTGGTAGATGTAAGGACTTAGGGGAGGTGACAGAGGAGATTTTGCCCTTAAAAATAAGAACTCAGGGAAGAGCTTAAAAAGTCATTCTGAAACATTCAGATTGGAGAGACTCATTCTGAGGAGACTGATTCTGAAACATTCAGATGGAGGAGGGAGCTGGTGAAAGTAGCTGAGATGCTGCTGGTCTGGTGTCATTAGAAATCCTTACTTAGACAGATCTTGTGTTGAGTGTTAAAAAACTGATTCTTTTCTTTCTCTCTCCTTCTTTGATTACTCATTGTATTGTTAATTAAAATCTCTATAAAACCCAATTGACTTGGGTATTTGAATAATTGGCGACCACCTTATATTTTATTTTAAACCCAAGACACTGTAGTGAAACATATTTCTGCGGTCAAACTTACTCACCCTCTCTTATATCTATCACAATTTATATCTTCCACTATTTTAACCACTACAGTTTAAGACCTCAACCATTTTAAATCTCACAGATTGAAAGACACAGGATCACTTAGGGATGCATGGCTGAGTTATGAGGTATATGAATCAATTGGCAAGAGAAATTAAAAAGACATCAGAAACATCCAAATAAAAAAGAAAATTTCTGGATGAAAATATAAATCTTATATCAAAATCTTATGTGTAAAAATTCTAAGTAAAGGAAAAGTAAATCTATGACAAGACCTTGAATCAGGGCCCAAGTAAAATGATCTAAGCAATGATGCATTTACCCAGTCAGTAGCCAGGATTACAGAAAGTTACCACACTATGAAAGACAGAAAAAGGGACCAGATTATAGGAGCCAAGTTTGGGGATACTCATCTGTAAGTATTTTCGGAGTGAGTGTAGACACAGGGAAGGCCTATGTCATAACAAATGTTAAACATAGCAACCTCGAGTCTTCATACTAGGTTCAAGACCTTTGTATTGGCTTAGAAGTGCATCAATCCATCCTGGATTGGTTTATCTTTGGCCCCATGCAATGGCTCTTTTGTGTATATCTTGTCCTGGAATCAGTCAGAAGTATTAAGCAAAGTCCCATAGTTTTTTTTAAACAATTAGTGGCATCATTTTTATAGTCTCAAGCTTTTAGGGTATGCATTAGCATTATAGCAAATGTTTTTTAAACTTATATTACTGCTAAATAAAAAAGGTAAAAGAAGATTTTTAATGCTGGTGACATGTGCTTCAAATATAAAAAGGAGAGAAAAAATAAAAAACTGAAATAGTATATTGCACATGCAAGAAAATTATAATAAAAGTTTTAAAAATGTAGATTATAATCATTGACATACTGTGTCAGCTAAGAAAATATAGAATGGGCTTTCTCACCAAAAATGAGATCCATTTCCTTTTCATATCTGACCATGATCCACTGTGAGTGCAAGCAAATGAATTGAACAAGTTAACATTTTTCATTTTTAAAGAACAGTAATACAAATATGTAGTAATCAGTATCCCAAAAATTCTCAATAGCCCAATTAATTACAATAGCAAACAAACACACTATCATATTTCACATAAGTTGCTGTATGACATTTTAAAAAACCTATGAACTGATCAATATTTGTCACAATTTTTACAAACGTAGCAAATCTTTCAACCTTGGTAAACATATTTTTAAACAAAGTAAAACTCATTTTTGATTTAGAACATCATCAAGAAATCTAGATATAATTCTGGTGGAAGTAAAGTAGTGAGCTGAAAAGTTATGAATGAAAGATGCTCCTTTTTTGGAGGCTTTTTAGGGGTACCAAATGCCCTGAGATTAACTGCCCAATTTCCATTCACATTTTTAGAAATGCAGGAGTTGGGGGTTAAATTGTATTTCACTTCAGCTGCTAGAATGGGTCTTACCTCATGTTAGGGGCTGGCAAAAATGACCAGAGATTGTTAAGAAAAAATTCTAAAGATCATGTCTAAAGAACCCTTAAAATCAATTGAGATATTTAGCACAGTAAATTTTCCAAAGGTGGTTATAGCAATTTTTCTGATGGAGTCCATCTGTCCTCTATGTGACAATTTACAAAGTCAAAAATAGAAAAGCTGTTTTTTATATGGGCTTACTCAATATTTGTTCGTTCAGTATGGTTATAGGGGAAAAGCAACAGAATTTAGCAGTAATATAAGTTTAAAAAACATTTGCTATAATGCTAATGCATACCCTAAAAGCTTGAGACTATAAAAATGATGCCACTAATTGTTTAAAAACTCAGTATATTAAAATGATTCAGTGTAACAGAATAATATTGAATGCAGTAATATATGAACTTAAAATCGCAAAGTTAAATCTTAAACAAAACAATCAGTAAAATGCAATAGAATACAGAGATTTTTATAAAACATTGGAGTCTGAAATGCCTTAAAAATATAACCTCCAGTCTCTTTAAAGTTCCTTGGGTTTTTACCCATTTGGATGTCTATTGTCAGAAGGCAGAAAATTGGTAATGGTTAGGCAATGGGGTTTAAATGGCCCCAAGTGACTTGCCCTGGGTCTGGCTCTCAATCCACTGGACTACCCAGTTGCCCCAATAGTGTGGAATCTCAAATTTGGCTAAAGAGGGATCTGAAGTTTTCCCCTGGATCGTATGATCACATGTAAGAGAAAGAATCAATATAGTTAAAATATATCCTTTTAAAGTAGCCATGCTTGTAAGTTCCTGTTTGAAAAAGTCTCTTCTTACCCTTTCTTTCTCCTCTACTGTGATCCCCTGCCCCTAGTCCACGTGGAGGCTAATCATAGACTAAGGGAAAATTACCCCCACCCCTTTTTTACCAGCTGGTTTTTGATCCTGAAGAAATTGGGTCTGCTACCAGCAGCCTGGGTTATGAGCCGTCTGGGTCGGAGGACAGAGGTGTGGGAATCAGCTGGGCCAGGTGAGCGAGAGAAAGACCAGGAGCAGGAGCTGCCAGGGTCTGGATCGCAGAAACAGGCAGGCAGCGCAGGAGTGATTTGAATCAAACAGGTCCAGATTATAGGCAACAATAGCTGGCAGCAGGAGTGAGGCGAGCTGAGCCGAGCCAGGCCAGAGCTGATCAAGATAGTTTTCTAAAAAAGCATCTTGGAGAAACATGGCTTAAAAAACAAACAAACTAGGCACTAGCTATTAAAGGCTGAACTTAGTTACAGTAGATCAGAAGATTGAGGGTATTTCGTTTTCCCGAAGTGGTTACGCCAAAACTATAGCAGTTAAAACTTAGTTTCTCTGCTAAAAGTATTATATTTTTAGAGGTTTATTTTAAGATTAAGAAATAAAGAAAATACAAAATAAGAAAGCACCTGTCTAGGCTCAGAGAGCCCATTCACAACCACTCACATCTTGCCTGCTTGGTAGAGAGCCACGTGTGCTCCAAAGGGGAAGTAGGAAGAGAGACCCAGTAGGTTTTACAGCCAGTTTAAATAGCAGTTTTGGTCCCAAGCAGGTGGGAACTGAGGTGAGATTAGAGGAAATCCTGGGAACTAGAGCAAGGACTTCTGGGGATTGAAGTCCGGGGTTCAAATCTCCATTTTTACACCTCATTTTGTTTTATAGATGGCTTTGATTTTTACATGGCAGATTTTTAAAATTTCTTCTTGTACTAAATCCTCACTGTGACAAGAAATTATAATAAAGGATATACGGAGGCATGTAAGAGAATTGAGGATGACATTCAGAATGGAAGCCTGGGTGCTTGGAAAATCAACAAAAATAGGAAAATTAGGAATAGTGGAAGATTTGAGGTAAAGATATAATGAATTCTACTTTGGACATGTTGAGTTTGAGATATTTATGAGACATTCGGGTTGAAATGTCCAAGAAGCAATTGGTATTATGAAATTGGAACTCAGGAGAGAGATTAAGTATGAATGCATGGACCTGATGATAATTAAATTCATGGAAGCAGCCTAGATCACCAAATGAGATAGTATAGAGGGAGAAAAGTGTCCAAGACAGAGCCCTCTGGGAAAAATACGGTTAGTGGTTGTGACCTGGATGAAGATCCAGCAAAGGCTAAGAAGGAGCAAGTCAGACAGATTGGATAGGAACCAAGAGAGGATTAAGTCATGAATAGGGAAGATAGTGTCAAGAAAGAGTGAGGGATTAGTGTTGGAAGTCAGAGAGGTCAAGATTAAAGATAGAGGAGATATGAGCATTTGTATAAACAGTGGGGAAGGAACCAATAAATAGGAAGATATTGATGATTATAGAGATAGTAAGAATAATAATAGAGGGGTCAGTCTGCAGGAGAAAGGCTATCTCTTCATAAAAGGAAGGGGTGAAAGAGGAGATAGTAGGGTCCATTAAGATCAGGAAGAGGGAAGAAGAGAGATTTAGTAGCTTGCCTGGGGTCATCCATTTTGTAAGTGTTCATGGTGGTGTTTAAACCTAGTTCTTCCTTTTTTTTTTTAATAACCCTTATCTTCCATCTTAGAACCAATACTCTGTATTGGTTCCAAGGCAAAAGAGTGGTAAGGGCTAGGCAATGGGGGTTAAGTGACTTGCCCAGGGTCACACAGCTAGGAAGTGTCTGAAACCAAATTTGAACCTAGGCCTAGCTCTCAATCCACTGAGCCACCCAGCTGCCCCCTAAACCTAGTTCTTCTTGACTTTAAGTCCATCATTATCTGTTACCCCATGCTGAAAGTTAATATAATCTATACATATTTATCTTGTTATATACTATCTACCCAGATGAGGGATGTTTGGGAGCAGATTAGAAAAAATCAGCTTTTTCATTTTTACCACCCAAATGTTTTTATGCCTATGAAATTTCATATTTGATCTTTTAGAAGGAAGTATTAACAATATTGAAATTTTATTATGAAACTCATTCACATTTTTCAAGTCACAGTTTAGGGAATCTTCATTTAACAGCATTAGAAAAAGATCAAGTAGATGATTATTTTACCTTTTAAATCCTGTAAGTAGCCTGTGTGATTCTTATAAAAGTCCAGAAGCTTAGCCTGTGTAGTCCCCAGTAGTGAGAGTAGACCCCAATAAAATCAAAGCTATGGTCTGGCCAGAATCACTCCTCACATGATGCCACAAACTCTCTCCTTCCCATACCTCCCTGATGTACTTGGTAACTAACTGGCTGTTTAGACAAACTCACTGAAGCAAACATTTCCCTGAGAATCTGTACTAGATGGTTACATATTTACTGGTGATTTATCATCTATAGAAAACTGTTTAGAACCATTGAGGTAATCTATATCCATTGTCTCTATCTTGTCAATCATACTAACCACTGTCCTTGCAAAAGGCTTATTACCTAATCCCCTTAGCCTACATCATTTTCCGTATAAAGTATGTACTCCCAAATCATTAAACTTTGTCACTAATCAGCAAGAGAATTCTGCGTGTCTGTCAGCCTGTCAGTAACCCCTGTAACCCCAAAATCACTTCTGTCATCCCAATTCATTGACCCAAGAGTAATTTGTTCAGCATGTCTCATCAAGCCTGCCTTTGTTTCTTTTTTGTTCTATCCATCTCCCTAACAGTAAAATGGAATAAAAGGTACCAGATTTTTGAGTACTAGTCAGAAATTCTGAATCTTGTTTCACTGATTAAATTCCAAATCCAATGCTCCTTCTAACCCTGCTAATCCTTATTATTTAAAATTGTGTTAGTTGTCAAAAATTATTTCTGAAGTGCCATTTAAAAAAAAAAAGGAAAATGGATATTTTATATACTTTAAGAACTGAAAAAGGTATAGCCCCAAATTGGGGGGCAGGAATAAGGAGGGAGGAGAGCAGTAGAATGCTGCACTTGTGTATTCAGAAGCATGTTTTAGGAGGGGTGGGGTAGAATTAAGGCATTTAGAGTTAGGGAGACCTGAGATTGAATCCTGGCTCATCAACTTAACAGCTGAATCACTGGACAAGTCCCTTAATCTCTTCAACCTTCAGTTCTGTTAGCTGCCAATGCAAGATGGCTAAACTTATAAAACTCTCCTTATAAAGTGGGTATGAGCAAAATGCTTTGAGATCATAAGGCTCTATTATGAGTAGTTATTTTGGAGTAAATTCCAAACACCATATATGAAGAACTTAATATTGTGTGAGGCACATGTGGACACATTTCTAGATGAAACACCAAAGGATTAGAGAAGATCCTATTAATCTCATTCCCTACTTCTTATGTAGTATAAAGGTAGTAATGCTAATATTTCTCACACAGTATCATGTTAGCTAGCCACTGTACTTTTCAAAACCTTTCAATAATTTTAAGGAACTTCAGAAATCACATTCAGATATTTAAAATGATAATTGTTGAGAAGTGGCTTTATTTTGAGGTGTATCCCATTAAAAAATATGGGTTTTGGCCATTTATGCAAGTGAAAAGATTTTAGGTCCAACTATAAATTTCAGATATTGAAAAAAGAGAAGTATCTTTAATGTAATGGAATGATTGAAAATATTGTATAACTCAATAAGTCTAATGTATCCTATCCCACTTAAACACATGATAGTAAGTCCTACACTAGCTAGTCCCCATTCTAGGTCTAATTGTACCATATCTCACTTTCAGTTTTATGTTTTTAAATACATAAGATGACAAAGGAAACCAGTTGTTGAAGTACAGTTATCAAAATGTTGGGGAAGGGGAGTAAAAGATCACAGTCACCAAGTCAAGAACTTACTTTAAAAGATTTTTGCTAGTTCTAGACATTGAAAACATAAACCTCTCCAAAGTCATCCCAAAGTTTCCCAATTCCAGTACCTAAAACATACTATTATATCACTAAAGGAATAACTTCTAGATCTTTTGGATCCTGGTAACTTAATTGTGGCATTTTTAAAAATTCCTGCCCTTTCATTATCTGTTACTTTTTCTACCCTCATAATTGAGACTGATTTTAATTTGTGGTTTAAGTTTTCTTTCAGGTTTTCGAAGTAGAAAGTGATCATCCTTCTTTACGCTGTGGTCATCCTGGATGAAGATACATTTGACCAGATGGACCTCAGGTGGGGCAATACACAGAAGAAAGAAGCAGCAGCCTCAACTAGTTTGACTGTAGTCATATTTTCATAATAAAACATTATGAAACTAGAACCTCAGTATTTTTGAAGAATGCCTTGTTATATGCTAATTATAGCTAATCCCTCCTCTTTCCCTCATAAAAATACTCTTGTCCAGAAGTCAGAATTAAAAAGTCTAGTTACATATGAACTGTTCTGTCATTTCAGCAAGAAACTGGGTATTCGTGTCCTGATGCCCTGATTTCTCTTGTCACTTATTTTGAATTTCTACTCTAGTCCCCTTTTTGTTAGTGGGGCAGCTAGGTGGCCCAGTGCTGGGCTTGGAGTCAGGAAGACTCCAGCCATGATATGATCTCTACTATACCTACACAACTAATTATATAATCTCAGACAAGTCACATTTGCTCTGTTCATCTCATTTTCCTGATTTGTCGAGTAGAGATAATAATAGAACCTACCTCCCAGAGATGTTGTGAAGATCAGATGAAACAATATTTGTAAAGCACTTAACATTGTGTCTGGCACATACTAAGTGCTTAATAAATGCATATTTCCTTCCTAGTATAGGTAACTTTTACCCTACCATCATACATGCCTCTCTCTTAAGTAACTATATGGTGCTATGATGTTTTTTCTCTTAAAGAAACCTAAAGTCTCTGCCAATTTCTTGTCTATCACTATAAAGCCCTTAAAAAGTCTGTTACATTTTTTTCCTGGTGCCTTTCATTTTAATATCATTTTTGTGTTTCCCTAAAAAGTAAGTTTAAAGTTTTAGGAACATTCAGGGGAACCCTACTGTGTCCTAAAGTACTTTTAAAGCATTTATTATGGACCCTTAAGTAGCACAGAAAACTAAAACAGTCTATGTCCAATATCAGTCACCAAAACAGCTCTGTTCCTGCCCTGAAGCCAGAGACTAGAGCCCTTTGTGGCATCTGACCTCACAAGATATATAAAGAATCAAATTTCTCTTATACTTTAAGATGAGCATCTTTGGCCATCATGTTCACCAATCCTATTTGCAAAAGGAAAAGCTAAAATAAAGTTCTGATTCAAATTAAGGCAAAAAGAGATCCTTTGGCCATCAACAGCTATTGGGCATCTCTGCTAGACAGTCTAAGATAGTCTACAGTAAATACAATGAGGTACTATTCCCAGTTTAGATTGAAGAAATGTAGAATTCCCCAAAACATTTGAAACCTTCCTAAGTCAGGGAGCTTCCAGTAATTGCAAATCAGCCAATAAATTAGTTCAAGTATACACTAATACTTCTGAAAAAGTACTATGTCTTAAATGATCATAAACCTATTTTTTAACTTGTATTTATTGAACATTACCATATGCATTATAAAATAATCCCTAATCTCATGTATAGTCTGCCTATATATGAAAGCATACATATAAAACAGTTTAGCACTAAATAGCATTGTTATGTAGCAAATTCTAAAGTACCAAAATGAAAATTAAAATAATACTTTAGGAATTCGAAGAAAAGGTAGGTTGAGGTGTACCAGTCCAAGAGAGACTTACTGAATATTTGAACTAGATCTTTGAAAGAGTAGAAGTAAGGGAAAAGATCATTTCAGTTAGCTGACAACATACACAGTAAGCTAAGATGTAGGGATCAAGCCATGATGTGTTTAGGAAAACTGGGAGATACAGCTAAATGTATTGGATGAGACAGATTATGGAGAGAGGATGTCCTATGTTATTAGTGGTTTCTATGAAGCAGAGATGGCATAAAATTGGTATAGGGAAAAAGCATCAGTAGCAATGAAATGGTTTATGAGGCATATGAAGGGTTAGATTAAAGTCGGAACAACAGGAATATGTGTCTGAGACATGAAAAATAATCGCTAATGTTTCTATAGTACTGTAAGGTTTATAAAACACTTTGTGTGTATTATCATTTGAACTTTACAGTAATCTTCTGAGGTCAAACTGGTTGTGTCTTCTACAGATAAAAAGACTCAGAAATGTATCTTAAATGTCAATCCAGATTTGAACTCAAAAGTCTTTCTGATATCAAATCTAGCATACTGTTTCCTGCCTCATACTGCTGACAGGTTTGTGGGTGACACTGATTATAGGTAATAAAATAAAAGGGAAAAGTTGAAGCCAACTCCAAACCTCTACCTCAGGAGAATCATAAGAAACATGTCCAGAGTGATGTCAGATATATAGGAATACATGATTAGAGTTGTTGGGAGAGGTCAGGGCTAGAGATGAACATTTTATAGCCTTCAATGTCAATGTTTTTGTTCAAACTATAAGGTCAAGGATTGAACATTGGGGGGACACCTAATGAGGCAAGAAGCCATAAGAATTGAATTTCCTAGTCAATGTTTTATAGTAAGTTTGGCTTATTCCATTGTGTTATATAGCTCATAATGATGATAATAAGGAAGTGCTAACATAGTCATAACTGGAAAAAAAAATTTGATCTACAGGAAGGGAACCCAAGTTTGAATCCCTGATTTGGCACTTCACATGTCATTTGTCAGGTCACTCACTGTCTCTGGCCTAAGTTCCTTACCTGTTTCATTAGGGAATTGGATTAGATGACCCTGAAGATCACTTTCAATTCTAAATCTGTGATTTTCTATGTGGCTTGCATATTTTTCTTTACATGCTCAATTAATATCTTCCATATAACACCAATTAGAATTTCCCTCAGCTATATGAAGTTTCAGATTGCTTTTTCATCCTCTCTTCCAAAGACCAACACAATCAAATCAACAGAATTATTCCTCTCCCACTTGTAATTTGTGTCCTTGCATTTTGGGACCTTCACCAAATCTTTTAAGTTGTGCCAAGATGAATATAAGCATTTGCAAACAATGCCTGTGAAATGAGACAGTTTGGAAAACATTGGGTTAGAATCTTAAGACTTTTTCCTGTTTCTTTAGTATTACAGTGGAAGAGGAGTTTTTGTGACTAGGTAATTACAATCTATACACTTTACCAGTGTTTTGTTGTTTGTTGGTTTTGTTTGTGCATTTAAAATTTTTACTTTTTAAGGTATTTTTATTTTCTTGATGACCAGGTCATTAAAAAAGTAATAGGAATGGCTATAGCTCCCAATGAGAGGAGAATAATACTATATAGAATATACTATATATATATATACAATCCTATATAGAAGATACTTAAATAAAGATGTTGCTTCTAATTAGCCCCCTCCTTAAGAATGGCATCTTTCTTCCATTATCCCTTTCCCTCCCTTTCCACCTATCTCACACACACACACACACACACACACACACACACACACACACACACATGAGAAGAGGGGTCCAGAGCTAACAGCACTGTGTAGCTGAGTCCATTTGTCTGTCAGAAGATGGAGGAAGTGGGGGATGGAACTAACCTATTTTATCCAATAGCACACTGCCACAGACTGTGAGGTGGCAACAAGGAATAGGAGATGTAGTATGGACATGATAGCTTTTCAAATGGTTGAAGATAAATAGCTATCAGGAGGTATTAGACACATCTTATACTCCTTGACCACTGAAAGCAATGGGTAAAAGAAGCAAATTTTGGTTCTAACTAGAACCATCCTAAAGTGAAATGGGCTACTTCACCAATAGATCTCCAAAGTGTTTCTAATCTGTAATATATAATGGGAATACCTCCTTTGTATATGATAGTATCATACAGATATGTCTGATCAGGGAGGCAGTGCATCCTAGAATCCTGCAGGCACTAGTCTAGTACCTCAACTGTCCTTTGTACCTCTCATAGAGCTACTTAAAAGTTTCTCCCTCCTCCCCCAAATGGAACAAAGTTAATATTTATTCTCCTATTTGTTCCATGTTCCTCTTCAGTTCTTATGTAATAAGCAGCAGGGATCAAGTCCTTGAACAACTTATCTCGAGTATAGCATGACAAAAACCCCATCAACTGTAGGATATAGTGGAGTATGACCATATTTGAAGCAGAGATAGATGTCTAAGGTTTGGTTGCCATACTGGCAATGAAATTATATGCATGGAAGTCAGAATATAGTGGCTGAATATGAAGTAGGAAAAGGTTAAATGAAAGTTTAAAATCTGATGATAGTAATAAAGTTTGGAAATTAGAGAGGATGATAAGTGATGGGATTTCTACCTTGGGGAGTTATAAGTGGCTGAAGAATGAGATCAGGACTAGAAAGATTTTAAAATCATGATAAATGTACAACCAAGACTAAATCTCATATATTTCCAGTTAAAGAGCAGCAAAAACAACTATTCGGTATCCTAATATCTTACAGAGAGAATTAAATAATACAGAGGGTTTGGGATTATTTTCTTCTAATGAGAATGAGGTAGGGGGAAAAAGAGAAAGGTGAGAAGACCAGAACAAATCTTAATTGAGAGGCAGCTAGGTGATGTGGATATAGTATTGGACTTGGAGGCAAGAGATGAGTTCAAATACTTTTCAGACACTAGCTGTGTGATTTCATGCAAGTCACAACCTCTTGACCTCATCTGTAAAATACATGTAATAATGCCTTCACAGGTTGTGAGGATCAAGTGAGGTAATGTATGAAATGTTTTTTAAAACTAAAACCTAGCTTTATTACAATACAAATGCTATATTATAAAATCTGCCTTCACATAACAACTTCAAATAGTTATATACAGTTACTATATCTCCTAAGTGTTCTCCAGGCTTAACATGCCCATTTTCTTCAATACAAGGACATAAAGCCTTTCATCATCATCATTGCTCTCCTATAGATTCCAGCTTATCAACAATGGCATCTAAAACTTAACACAGTACTCCAGATGGTGTCAGATAAGGGCAGAGTACACCTGGATTAGTATCACTTTATTCCTAGAATAAATATGCCTTTCAAGATGGCAGTAGTTTTTTGGCTGCCACATCAAACTATTGATTCATATCTCACATGACCACTAAAAGACCCAGAGCTTTTTAAGAACTGCTGGCCATCATGCCTCTGCCATCTTGCATATGTGAAGTTGATTGAACCTAAGTGTAAGATTTTATGGTATGGGAATTTGTTTTGTAAGATTAAGCAGCTATGTATTGAGCCCTTTATTTTTATTTTTAATTTGCTCTATAGGATGAGGTTAGTGGGAGGTTAGAGTCTTCAGACAACTCTTTTTCCTCATTGGAATTATTTCCCTTCATTCAGAATTTATTCAAAGTGGAATCATCTAAGTTGACTTTACTTGTAATAATTTAATCCATAGGATTTTATCATTCCTCAGAACACATTTAGGTAGATTTAGTACTCGTTGGCTTACCAGATTCAAAGAGTATTGATGAATGGCTTTATGTCAGTCTGGAGTAAGTCCTCCAGTAGAATGCTTCAGGGTTCCATTTTTGACCCTCTACTGTTTTAACATTTTTATCAATGACTTGGATAAAATATTGATGACTCACCAAAGTCATAGATAAAATGAAGCTGTAATAGAGATGTAGACTAGACCTGGGTTTTCACTGGCACAGGTATCTCCAAGGCAAGAAAGTTTCCCTCAATACAGTTTGGCACTTCTCCTAAAACTTTTTTAATTGTCTACTGTATTTTGAGGTTATTTTCCAAGGGTCCCTAACCAGTATGTCCTGTTATCTTTTGTGAACCAAGAGGGAAACCAATATAGAATCAAAAGCCAAAGTAACTTTGACAAGTTAGAATAGCAAGATAAAACTATTAAGATATAAGCCCGGCCAAATTAACCACACAAGTATAGAATGGAGGAGGTCTAGCAAGAAAGTATAGAATAAGCTCTCCTTAACATTCCTTCCCTCAACCCATTACTTTGTTCAAGCAGTAAGTCTTATAACTAAGGACCTGTTCACAGTGAATTAGTCTGTCTACTACCACCACTCAAGTGGCTACAGATGCTGATTCTGCCTAGTCAGGTTAAGAAAGTGGAAAGTGACATTAGGAATAGAGAGATGAACATTTAGGGTACAATGAAGATGAGGGGGTGAAAGGTCAGTACATGATAGAAAAGGATTGAAAACACCAGCTGGGGTGAAACTCCAGCCTAAGAGATAATTTAGGCAGGGACCTAGCACTGCTATTCTACATGTCCCCCAACATGAGGAGAGGATATTTGATAGAGAAAGCCTTAGTAAAAACCTGGGTTACAAGCACAAGCCAAAATAAAGGATCATAAAATGGAAATACAGTGAAAATCTCAGAGAAGTCATAACTTAACCTGGGAATTACAGGATCTGAATTCAAATCTTGTCATGTACACTTAGAGATGTGTGACTGCGGACAAATCACTTGGCATTTTTACCTCAGTTTTCTCATGTGTAAAGTAAGAGGCTAAGGGTGGACCCAGCCACTGAAATTCCTTCTGATTCTAAGTTCGGTATCCTGAGTGTATAAAGACTTTAACAAAAATTACTCAGCTCAGATGAGACTCTTGCAGAATCCCAGAGGTCATGGAATAGCAGCAATAAACTCCAGAATGGATTAAAAGAAAAAAATGTAAAAAAAGAAATTAGGGATAAATTGAGATTAAAAAATTGAGCACTCACTAGAGACCCCCCCCAAAAAAAATGTAATGAATAATGAATAGTATTAACTGACTATAGGAACACAAAAAACACTATGAAAAGATCTTGATAATTGGAAAAGAACTAATTGCTCATGGTAAACCATGCTAATATATTAAAAATGACAATACTACCTAAATTAACTTACTCGTTGCCTTACCAACTAAACTAACAAAGGTTACTAAGCAGTACCAAATCTCAGAAATTTAATTCAAAGCCATAATCATCAGCAAATTGGCATGGGGTGAGATAAAGAAGTTGGTAAGTGAAAGAGCTTTGGCACACAATATATAAGAGCAAGTGACCACAGTAGTCTAGTATTTGATAAATTCAGATCCCAGTTATTGTGGTAAGAACTCACTATCCAGCAAGAATTGTTGAGGGAGGGGGGCAGAATGGAAACTGATCTGACAAAAATTAGACCCAACATCTCTTGGGTTCAATGTACTAAAGGGTCTCCATCATGCTGAGAGGAAAGAGTGTTTACATGATGGTGATGGTGGTGGTAATGGTATGACTTGCCTACTATATGTGCTTGTCTCTCCTGCAGGGTGCCTTGCTGCTTCAGTAGGTAGGCTTGCTTTCCCTGTGTCACAGTTGGTAGGGATGCCTGGTCCTTTCTCCACAGAAGTTGCCTCCCCAATGATGCAAGGAAGTCATTCCCCAATAGATATAAATGAACAGTTCTCAATGATGAATTGAAAATTAATAACAAACATGAAAGAATGCTCCAAATATCTAATGAAATAGAAATTAAAACAACCTGAGTTTTATTTCAAATCCAACAAATTGGCAAGAATTGACAAAAGATGGGAATAGTCATTGTCATAGTATTATGGGAGAAAAAAATCCAAGTTTGTAGCAGGGTCTCACCCTAAGAATGGGAGACTCAAACCAGAAGTAAGAAAAGAATTTTATTTGAAGAGGTTTAGGGTGGCCTAATAGCTGTTAGAATAGTCTGGGGGCTAATTAGATAGCCTAATGGGTGATGGAGTGGCAGCCCCAGGTATAGAGTAGCAGCTCCATAAACCTGAGCTGATGGAATAGCAGTCCTGGAGCTAAACGAGTAGCAACCCCAGGGGTGGATCAGGGTTTGCACATTTATTAGGGTCTGGGAGCTAAACATCTCCCATTCCAGGGAAGTCTTTCCCTTTCCTAAAAAGCCTGGAAAATTGGTCTGGCCAAATTCAGGTGCAAGGATGTTTTGGGGTTTGACAGTGTACATCATAGGGAATAAGGAGCATGTGCAGGTTTGGGAGATTGTTCTGGAATGCCAGAGCCCTTAGTGCACAGGTCCCATGTCCCCCCCCCCCCCCCATTGCCCACATTATTTGTTAATGTGGGAGAGGGCTCACTACCCTTCTGAAATGTTTTCCTCAATGATGGGAGCAGGGAGGAGGTTGCAGTACATTGGAGGGCCACTATAGGTAATTAACTATGACAGTTAGTTCAGAGTTAAAATCAATATAGAATAATATGAGTGAGTAATAAAACAAAGCTGATGCCTAGTATAGAACATTACAGATCCAGTACAAGTGATTGATGCTGCAATTATGCTTGACTAATACTGAAACTACAGATTTTCAATTGATGCTTAACTAATTGTAAGTGGTGAGAAATACAATATTTCAGAACATGACTATTACTGCCCCTCAACGCCCACTACCAGCCTCCATCAATAGGAATTGTGGGAAGATAAACACATTATTAGTACACTGGTAGAGCTCTGAACTGATATGAATATTTTTAAAACAATTTGGCATGCAGGTAATATAGTGAAAGTGTCTATCCCTTGTCTCAGAGATTCTACTATTAGATATATGACCCAAGAGGGCATTGATAAAAAGTAAGCCTCCATATGCATCAAAACATTTACGGTAGCCCCTTTTGTAGTGATAAGTAGATGCTCATTGATTGTGGAATGACTAAAGACATTGTGGCACATAAATGTAATGGAACATGTACTGTGAAAAAGTATACATATGACAAATATGAAGAAGAAATATGGGAAAATCTGCATGAACTACTGCAGAGCTCTACTGTCAGAAGAGCCAAGAAGACAATACATATGACTACAATACTGTACCTGGAAAGAACCATGAAACTATAGAAAATGAATGTTTACATTTTTTAAATATCAAAGAATAAACATAGTTCCAAAGAAAAGAAGTGATAAGGTGCCTTGTCTCAATTCTTTGCATACATGGATGTGGTACGGTGCTTATATTTTCTGACTTTCTATGTATTAATTGATTTTGCTAATTTTCTCCCAATTTTTATTCTTTAATTTTTATGTGAATAGTTTGATAGGAAGGGGGAAGAGATGAAAATACTCCAAGAAATTCTCTGTAAAAAATTTTTTTCAATAAAAACACAAAGGAAAGAAACTAATGAATTAGAACAGTAGAATGAATGTGGAACTAATGAAGTGGAATCATAAATTGGTCCAGCCATTCAGGAAAGTAATTTAGGACTGTGCCACCAAAAACATCACTAGTACTGCCCTTTCACCTAGCAAAGCATTCAATGGACCCACACCCCTAAAGAGTTCAAAAAAGAGGAAAAGGGGTACCTACATACAAAATATGTATAGCAGCTCTTTTTGTAATGTCAAAATAGGAAATTAAAGAGGTGTCCATTGAATGGGAAGTGCCTAAACAAATTATGTTATGAAAATGTAATGGAGTTGCTATTTTGCTGTAAGAAATGAAGAAGGGTATGATTTCAGAGAAACATTGGAAGATTTGTATGAACTAATACAGAGTGAAAAAAAAAAAAGCAAAACAAGCAGAAAATTGTATAGGACATTGTAGTCAGCCAGCTTTGAAAACCTTAGAACTCTGAACAACAGTTCCAAATGACCACTGATGATACCTACCCTCTGAGAAAGAGGTGATGTAATTAAGGTTGAGAATGAGATATAGACAGGATGTCCCAAAAATCTTAACATGGTTTTAAGCAATAAAACTAGTAAAGATTAAAAACCAAAGCAAGATATGTGGGGGCTGTGAGAATTTGCTTTATTTGACTATTTGCTACATGGGTTTTATTTTCCCCCAAAGTAGTGGGTGTGGAAGAGTAAGAGGGTTTATTTTTAAGTGAAAAAAATTTTAATAAACTTCTAAAACAAAATATATAGAAGTAGATTCCAGGGGATGAAGGGAGGAAGACATTACCAGCTGGAGTACCATATTAGCCTGAATGTAATACGACCCTGAATCTAGTGTGATCCCAAGTATTTTGAAGGGTAACTCAGAAAGAGGAAACACCCATTTTATTTTCTCCTTTTAAATTACAACTTTCTTTTAACTCGTGAATAATGCAGCTCTTTATATTCGAAGTTTTGTTTTGTTTTGTTTTGTTTCAAGTAATTTCTACAGCTAACACCTGTAGTTGCGGTGTCATTCCTCCTGGAATAACCACTAGAGGTCTGTGTGCATGTCAGCAATTCTCTTCACAGTCAGGTGACTCTTGAAGCCTCAGAGTAGGCTTTCTTCTCTGACAGTTACCCCCCCCAGACGCCTACCCCAGACCACATCCAACCAATCTAACACAAGTTTTTTATTCATCCGGTCCTTTTCCTGCGCACAAAAGATCACTCCTGGTGGTAGAACTTTTCCTTAGATAATATTAAGGAATCAGTTGGTCCCCTCCCCCCCTCAGCTGTGACTGCAAGCATCACCATCATTCTAGTTTTCTCTTTTCCAGTAGTTTTAATCAACACTAATTTGGCGCCTTTAGTATCCATGGTGATATTAGACAGAATATCAAAGAAAACAGGCATTTGATCGGCATTTCCCAGCTGCCCCAAGAGATAGCCAGCCAGGCTTTTTATGGATGCTGAGGTGCACAACACACAACTTAGGGTTTCAAAGCTAGAAGTTCTGAAATATAGTGCGAAGGCAACTTTCGAAGGTACATGGGGGGGGGGGGCGGGGTGTTACACTAGATTCGGACTAATTCAGTATCAGAAAAGACGTCTTGTACAAAGTTGGAGCTCATGCCGAATCTTGAGGAAAACTTAGGTATTCAAAGAGGCGGAATTACTCTATTCCAGCCTATGGGACAGACATTGCAAAGATATAGGCAGAGGAGCTAGATTGCTGTAAGTTTTCAAAAAGTTTGAAGGTAAATTTCGTTTTGACCTAATGAGTTTTGTTTTTCATTTTTCTTCTTATGGGAGGAGGGAAGAAAAGGAAACTTTTTTTGTTAATTAAAATATAAAAATTAACATGACCAACAAGATAGAGACCTAAAAGCCTGAAATCCAATCTCTCAAATCTCACCAAAAATAGGCATCATTACAAGAAATAAAGCCATTTCAGCTGTCTCCATAATCTAAGGTACTAAGAACTCTAAGGAGGTAAAAGACACAAGGAACTAAACCCAGAGAAGTCTAATCACTAACTCATTAACATGCTCAGCATCCCCTCCCCCACCAGCTACCAAATTCAGGCAGGGATACCCAAGCCAATCTATTGATTTGAACAAGAGTCAATTCTGCCACTCACCTTCCCTGCACCACAGAAAACAAAGACAAAAACTTGCTCTGGCTGGGATGGCAAAGTGACAGAGCTCTATCTATGCTGCACTCAGAGGAAGAAAGGGAATTGGGGCACATTCCCAGCCAGACCTAAAGCAAAAGGAACTGGTATACAGCTGGAGTAGTTTAGTTTCCCCCAGAAATCATGAAGATCAAAGCCAATGAATGTGAAATTGCCCAGAGGAGCCCAAAACAGCTTTGTGGTCCAGCCCCTGGGGAAATGGCCATCAAAGGGAAAGGTGTCAAAAAGTAAACTGGGTAACTCAGTGGATTGAGAGCCAGATCTAGAAATGGGAGGTCCCAGGTTCAAATCTGAGCTCAGACACTTCCTAACTGTGTGACTCTGGACAAGAGTTAAAAAAAAAAAAGCAAGGAGGAAAAATAAAAAGGGAAAAGACTGAAATTAACAAAGATCTCAGGAGGTAGAAACTCATTGAGCATAATAAGCATATAAACCAACAGGAAAGATATTAATGAGAAGAGAGAATATGGATTCTAGATCCATTAAATGAGTTCAAACATCTACGAATAAATAAATATAAGACAAAGGAAAATTAATCAGTCCCCCAGGATGCAGAAGACCCTATGAATTCCTGAGAGAGTACAGAACTGCAAAATGATGTTCCTCAATCGTGTAAAAGAAATATAGGAATTGTGAAAGCAGAACTTATAGCCTTTACAGCTAAAATAATGGGCAAAATAGAAAACAAATCTACTGTGGCAAATATGATAATAATTTTGAAGACAGGATGCATAGAGACAATTTAAGAATTATAAGTCTCCAGAAGATGACAAGTAAAAAAATAATAATTTGAACACCAATAATGCAAGGAAATCATTCAGAAGGAAGCAATCAAGACAGTGGATCAGGGGGCAGCCATGCAGCTGAACTCTCTCAAGCTAAATTCTAATGTGTTGTGAAAATAACACCTTAAATAAAATTTTAGAGCAGCAAAGTCAGCAAAAGGTTGGGATAAGACATTTTTTTGGCCTAAGAAAATTGAAGAGACTGGCAGCAATTTTCTAAGTCTTGTCACTTCTACCTCCACAACATCTCTATCTCTTTTTCTCTCTCTTTCTCTTAATACATAGATTTGAATCTACTTTAGTTCCTCATCACCTCTAATTTGGACTATTTCATTGGGTACCTCATTGGTCTCCCCACTTCCCTTATCTCCTCTTTCTAATCTGTCCTCCACAAAACTGACAAAATTATGTACCTAAAATACAGATTTGACCATTTCATTCCTGTACTCAAAAAAAAAAAGTGGATCCATAATGACTCTAGGACAAAACATAAAATTGTTGATCTTGCATTCATTATTTTTTAAACCTTACCTTCCATCTTAGAGTCAATACTGTGTATTGGCTCCAAGGCAGAAGAGTGGTAAGGGCTAGGCAATGGGGGTCAAGTGACTTGCCCAGGGTCACAGCTGGGAAGTGTCTGAGACCAGATTTGAACCCAGGACCTCCCATCTCTAGACCTGACTCTCAATCCACTGAGCCACCCAGCTGCCCCCATGATCTTGCATTTATTATCTGGCTCTCATCTACCATCCCATTCTTCTCTCTTATTGTACCACTTCTTATACTTACCTTTCCCATTAAATTAACCTGTGAGCTATATATAATAAGCTGTTCACCATGTTTTTTGGACAGCACTCCCTCCTCATTTCTGCTTTTTAGAATACCTCACTTCAAATTCAAAGCACAACTGGGGAACTGTGTCCTAAATGAAATCTTTTCTCTCCACAGTGCTCTGTAACAATTTAAATCATTTTGTACTGCTTTATATTAATTTATCAGTGTATATTAGTATTAGTAGTAGTCTCTCGGTGACCGAGAATGACTACTGTCTTTGTGCATTATCATCTATTGATGTACCCTCATGTGGCTTTGGAGTCCAAAGGCTGAGGCGCACAGTTTGTGGCACATGGGGCCTGGGACGCCAGTTGTTATGGGAGATGTGGTTGTGGCCTGGTGTCGGCGTTCACGCACAGCGGCAAGATGTCGACATCTTCAAAGGTGGTGGCGGCATGGTGAATGTGGGTTCACCAGCTGCTTCTGTCAGAGGCAGTGAATTCTAGTTGCTTTGGTGTCATGCCAGCCCACTTCAAGTTTGACTTTAGCTGATCCTTGAATCTTTTCTTTGGTCAGCCTTGTTTCCTGAGTCCAGCTGACAGTTCACCATAGAATACCTGTCTTGGTATTCGCTGTGGGTCCATGCAGATGACGTGTCCAGACCATCGTAGCTGGGTTTGGAGGACCAGGACTTCGATGCTGGTGGAGTTGGCTCAGTCGAGGACTTCCTGGTTGGTGATTTGGTCCTGCCATCGGATCCTCATGATTGACCGGAGAGAGAGTTGGTGGAATTGCTCCAGCTGTTTCATGTGCTTCCGGTACAGTGTCCATGTCTCACAACTGTACAGGAGTGAGCTGAGGACCACTGCGTTGTACACTTTGAGCTTCGTCGCAGTGCTTACACCGCTGTGTTGGAGGACTTTGGAGTGCAGCCGCCCAAGTGCCTGGCTGGCCTTTTGGATCCTGGCATTAATCTCGTGGTCTGGGGACCCGTCGTTGGCGATGGTGCTGCCCAGGTACTTGAAAGTGTTGACATTAGAAAGCTGTGTGCCGTCGATTGTAATGCATGGCTGGTTAGTTGGCCTCCCTGGTGCAGGTTGGAACAGCACCTCTGTTTGGCTGAGGCTGATAGTCAGGCCAAACAGTTTTGTTGCGGTAGAGAACCTGTCCACAATGGTTTGGAGATGATTTTCTTGGTGGGCCATGAGAGCACAGTCATCTGCGAAGAGAGCTTCCAGGATGAGTCTCTCTGTTGTCTTTGTTTTTGCAGTCAGGCGGCGAAGGTCAAATAGTGAGCCATCCAGTCCAGTCGGTATTTGATGTAGACGCCCAGGTCTAGATCCATCACAGCATGTCATAATACTTGGGTGAAAAATAGGTTGAATAGTACCGGAGAGAGGACACAGCCTTGTTTCACGCCATTGGAGATGTTGAAGCGATCTGAAGTCTCTCCACCAGATAGGATTTCCCCTGTCATGTCGACATGAAAGAGATGGATCAGTTTGATGAATTTTGCTGAGCAACCGAGCTTGCTGAGGATCACCCACAATGCGTCCCTGTTCACTGTGTCGAACGCCTTTGTCAGGTCTATGAAGACAATGTAGAGACTCAGGTTCTACTCAAGGCATTTTTCCTGCATTTGCCTCACGATGAAGCCCATATCGATGGTGCTGTGATCTGGTTGGAAGCCACATTGTGATTCAGGCAGGTTCTGCTCAGAAACAGATGACAGGAGTCTGTTGAGTATAACACGGGCGAGGATCTTTCCAGCAGTGGAGAGTAGTGAAATGCCTCTGGAGCTATCACAGGCTGCTCGTGAACCTTTGTTCTTGTATAGGGCTACAATGGAGGCATCTCTGAGTTCTGGGGGCATGTCTTCCTCTTCCCATATGCTGGTCAGCACTATGTGGAATGCCTGGAGCGCCTTTCCATTTAAGGCTTTGTACACCTCAGTTGGGATCCCGTCCTTACCGGGTGCCTTGCCTGCACTCATTTCTTTGATGGCTTTTTGGACTTCCTCTAATGAAGGAGGGACGTCAAGTTGTTCAATGGTGTGGTTTTGGGGGATCTGGTCAAGAGCGCTTTGGTTGACTGAAGAGGGTCGGTTGAGAAGCTGACTGAAGTGTTCTTTCCACCTGTTGCTGATGCCTTTTTTATCTTTTATGAGAGTGTCACCGTCAGAGGATAGCAAGGGAGTGGTGGTGGGTTTTAATGGCCCATAGACAGTCTTGAGGGCACTGAATAATTGTTTGTAGTTTTTCATATCAGCAAAATGCTGGATTTCTTCTGCCTTTTTTTCCCACCATCGGTCTTGCATTTTCCTGATCTCACACTGCGCTGTGGCTTGGAGAGACTTGAATCTGTCCTTTTTAGGAGCAGAGTTATTAGTGAGATGAATATTGTATATACCATCAGACTTGGTTAATGTGTTGAATAGTTTGACTAAACTATTCCCTTCTCCCTTTCTCTTTTAGTCTTTATTGTTACAAAGAATGGGAAACTGGGAAGGAAAGAGGGGAATATAAGGAAATAAAAGTAATAAAATAACAAAATATAGTAATAAAAATTTTTAATTAAAAAAATGAGATAAGTGATAGTTTCAATAAAGTTACAGAATACAAAAAATTTCATAGATTTCACAAGTTTTTCTACATACTATGACCAAAACTCAAGACAGTTAATTCCCAAATATTTAATGTATTTTTATTATCTGAAATAGAATTTAAGATATAGGAAGAGAAATTCCACTTAAGGTAACAGAACAATACAGATTTGTGGATTAACCTACCAAGACACATAAAGGACTTATAGAAATATAACTCTGAAGCAATGTTTGTAAAAATAACTATGCATTGCGCCATAAAAGTTATCCTACATATAGTTATACCAATAAAATTACCAAAGAGATGCTTGAGAATTAGACAAAATAAAAAACAAAATTCATGTAGAGCTATAAAAGGTCAAGAATATCAAGGGAAGCTTGGGAGAGGTATATCCAAGATAGTGGAGTAGAAAGACACAGAAAGCTCAAACCTCTCTGAATATCCTCTCTAGCCAACTTTAAAATAATGTTTCAAAACAAATACTGAAGTGAGAGAATGGACAAAGGAATGGAATGAAGCAATTATCCTATAGAAAACAACTTGGAAGATATTCAGAGATGGTTTCTTTCACTGGGATAAGAAGGAACATAGCAAGGTCACACAGCCTGCCAAGGAGTACCAACATTGGCCAAGAGCAGGCCCTTCATCCCCATCCCTACTGCTCCTGGTTCTAAACCTGGGCCCAAGCCAACTTCAAGATCCCAAGACCCCGCCTAAAGACAACAGCAGACAATTCACACCCACCCTTTGAAGAGCCAAGCCTTAATGCAAGCCTACAGTGAGGCCCCAAGCCCTAGCGCAAAGTAGTTGATGGTGCACCTGGCTAGTTCAAGCCTTAAAGAGAGACCCAGAGCCTCTGTCCAAGCCTTAAGTGTGGCCCCAAGTCCCTGTCCAAGGCAATTCACAATGTGTCTGGCCATTGTAAACCCAGGGTGAGGCCTCGACCCCTACCGAAGCCAAGGGTAAGAGGCCCCAAGCCCCAGCACAAGGAAGTCCTTGGTGCGCCAGGCTGGTGCAAGCTCCTTGCAAGAGGAGACCCAGAGTCCCCACTCAAGCCTACAATGAGGACCTGCACCCTAGCACAAGGCAGTCCACAGTGCCTGGCCAGTGTAGTCTAGAGTGAGTCCTAGAGCCCTTGCCCAAGATCAAGGTGGGACCCTATGCCCCAGCACAAGGTAACTAACAGTGCTCTGAGCCCTGAAAGTCATTAGCAGACTGTAGGAAGATTGAATCAGCAGTGGGAGGTGGCTTTCAGAGCTCACAGCCCACAGGCCATCATACAACCTTGGAAAAATTAAAGCTTGCAGAAACCCAGAACTCTAGAGCTGAGGAGAGCAACAAGAAAAAACTAAAGTTTAAGAGAGTGCCCTCTCTATCCTGAGAACAAAGCCCACCTTTAAGATAAAAGTAAAAGTCGATAAAAAGGCTGGAAAAATGAGCAAACATTAAAAAAAAGTACTTCATCATAGAAAATAATTATAGAGACAAAGAAGAGCAAGGCACAAGCTCAGAGGGGGAGAAGCTACTGCAAAACTTCAAAGAAAAATGTGAATTGGACTCAGACTCTGGGAAAAAAAATTTCAAAAATAAAAAAAAGAGAGGCAGAGGGAAAATGGAGAAAAGAAAAAGCAATGCAAAACAGAATTGGTCAAATGAAAAAGATAAATAAAAATCCAATAAAGAAAAGAATTCCATAAAAAGTAGGATTGGCCAAATGGAAAAGGAGTATCAAAAGTTCATGGAAAAAATTATTTCTTAAAAATTAGAATTGGACAAGTAGAAGCTAATGACTTTATGGCACATCAAGAAACAATAAAACAAAATCAAAAGAATGAAAAAATAGAAGAAAACATGAAATATCCCATTGGAAAAATAACTGACCTCAAAAATAGATCCAGGAGAAACCATTTAAAAAATATTGGACTACCTGAAAACCATGACCAAAAAAGAAAAATCTAGATATCATATTGCAAGAAATTATCAAAGAAAACTGCCTTGATATTCTTTTTAAAATTAATTTAGTCAATTTAGAACATTATTCCTTGGTTACAAGAATCATATTATTTCCCTCCCTCTCCTCCACCCACCCTTCCTGTAGCTGACCCGAAATTTCACTGGGTATTACATGTGTCCTTGATCAAAACCTATTTCCATGTTGTTGGTGTTTGCATTAGGATGTTCATTTAGAGTCTACATCCCCAACCATATCCACTCGTCCCATGTAATCAAGCAGTTGTTTTACTTTTGTGTTTCTACTCCCATAATTTTTCCTCTGAATGTGAACTGGAGGAATTCCATGGGAACTGGAACGACCTCCAGGAAGTGATGCAGAGTGAGAGGAGCAGAACCAGGAGAACATTATACACAGAGACTGATACACTGTGGCACAATAGAACGTAATGGACTTCTGTACTAGCAGCAATACAAAGATCCAGGACAATTCTGAGAGACTTAAAAGAAAGAACACTATCCACATTCAGAGGAAGAATTGTGGGAGGAGAAACCTAGAAGAAAAACATATGATCTATCACTTGGTTTGATGGGGATATGATTGGGGATATTGACTTTAAATGATCACTCTAGTACAAATATTAATAATATGAAATAAGTTTTGAACAATGATTCATGTAAAACCCAGTGGCCCATCAGCTCAGGGAGGGGGTAGGGAGGAGGGGCGGGAAAGAGCATAAATCCTATAACCATGAAAAAATATTCTAAATTAATTAATTAATAAAAAAGAAGAAGAAAGAAAGAAAGAAAGAAAGAAAGAAAGAAAGAAAGAAAGAAAGAAAGAAAGAAAGAAAGAAAGAAAGAAAGAAAGAAAGAAAGAAAGAAAGAAAGAAAGAAAGAAAGAAAGAAAGAAAGAAAGAAAGAAAGAAAGAAAGGAAAGAAAAGAAAGAAAGAAAAGAAAGAAAGAAAGAAAGAAAGAAAGAAAGAAAGAAAGAAAGAAAGAAAGAAAGAAAGAAAGAAAGAAAGAAAGAAAGAAAGAAAGAAAGAAAGAAAGAAAGAAAGAAAGAAAGAAAGAAAGAAAGAAAGGAAGGAAGAAAGGAAGAAAGAAAGAAAGAAAGAAAGAAAGAAAGAGAAAGAAAGAAAGAAAGAAAGAAAGAAAGAAAGAAAGAAAGAAAGAAAGAAAGAAAGAAAGAAAGAAAGAAAGAAAGAAAGAAAGAAAGAAAGAAAGAAAGAAAGAAAGGAAGAAAGGAAGGAAGGAAGGAAGGAAGGAAGGAAGGAAGGAAGGAAGGAAGGAAGGAAGGAAGGAAGGAAGGAAGGAAGGAAGGAAGGAAGGAAGGAAGGAAGGAAGGAAGGAAGGAATTGCTGAGCAGGATGATTTTAGAAAAAACTGGAAACCCCTAAATGAACTGATGCAGAATGAAACAGAATTAGGAGAACACTGTACATAGTAACAGCAATATCGTCCTATGATCAACTGCAAAAAACTTAAGCTATTCTCAACAAAACAACGATCCAGGACAGTTCTGAAGGACCTGTGACAAAGAATGCTATTCACCTCTAGAGAAAGAACCATTGGAACTGGAATGCAGATTAAAGCATACTATTTTTTACAATAGTTTGACTTTTTATCTGGGAGTTTTGGTTTTATATGAGTATTTGCTTACAACAATGAACAATATGGATGTAAGTTTGGCACTATCATACATGTGTAACCCAGGTCAAATTGCTTAGGGGGAGGGAAAGGAGTGAGACAGACAATTTGAATCTTATAATTTTGGAAATGTATGTTGAAAATTGTGGCATGTAATCGGGAAAATAAAATATATGTTAAAAAAGAATAAAGTTGGTATTATCAGACATCAAACTATTCCATAAAGCAGAAATTATTCAAACTTTGGGTGGAGGGGAGGGAGAGAAATAAAGTGAGTATTGTAACCAAAAATAAAATAAAATAATAAAAATAAAACAAACCAAAAAAAAAAAGAAATTATTCAAACTATTTGGTTCTGGATAAAAAAATCAAAAAATTCATCTGTGAAATAGGTTAGATAATGTACTTAGAAACAAATGTACTTAAGAGTTCAGCATTTCACAACCCCAGGTAACAATGAACAGGAGAAGGTACTCTTTACTTGACAAGGACTAAACAAAAAAGGTCAAATAATTTAGTGAAAACTGGCTTAGATCAGCATCCTGTACCCTGTACCACAATAATGAATAGACAATCTAAATAGCAAAAGTAACCAAAAATTTTTTTTAAAAAGAAAGAAAATTAACCATTCCCCAATTAACAAATGGTCAAGGGACATGAATAGGCAGTTTGCAGATAAAGACATCAAAACTATCAATAAACACATGAAAAAATGTTCTAAATCTCTTATAATCAGAGAAATGAAAATCAAAACAATGTTGAGGTACCACCTCACATCTAGCAGATTGGCCAATATGAAAGCAAAGGAAAATAATAAATGTTGGCAGGGATTTGGCAAAATTGGGACACTAACATACCGCTGATAGAACTGGAAAGACCTCCAAGAATTGATGCAGAATAAAATGAGCAGAACCAAGAGAACATTATACACAGAAAGTGGAACATTGTGAAACTATCCAATGTAATGAATTTTGCTACTACAAGACAATCCCAAGGGACTTATGAGAGAGAATGCTATCCACATCAAGAGAAAGAACTGTGGGAGTAGAAGCACAGAAGAACAAGTGACTTATCATTTGTTTATAAGGGTATATGATTGGGGGTTTTGCTTTTAAAAGATTTCGCTATAGCAAAAATGAATAATATGGAAATAGGTATAAGTGATAACATTTGTATAACCCAGGGAAAGAAAATGAAATATGTAAACATGGAAAAGTATTTTTAAAATAAAAATTTATTTATAAAATAAAAAATATTTTTAAATGGAAGAAAATTGAATGTAATATATTTTACAATCCCGACAGAAAAAAAATCCATAAGTACCTGGGATAGAAGAAAGTATGAAAGACAAAACAGACATACTCATTTATACATGTCCTCCATGCACCTATGGGACTGATTTATTTCCTTGAATTATTTTCTCCTAAGCTTGGAGAAAGGATTCAAGAAAAGAGAGACTAGCAGAACAATTTATGGCAGACCTGTCATCAGAACAAGATCTGAGGTCTGCAATGAGACAGAAGCCACATAGAGGAATGAAGGGATTCATGTTCTTTTCTTCCTTCCTCTGACCTTGCACCTTGGACTTCTAGGAGAGAAGATGAGATGAGAGTGTGCTGGAGGGCAGCAAGGATCCCACAAGGAGCCAGGGACTCCCCCGCGCAATCAGAAGCCATACATACTTCCGACAGGAGTTTTAGATCCTGAGCAAAAACTCTGAGCAGGAACCGGAGGAGGAAAGAGAGCCAGAGATGCTGAGACGACTGCCAGCTATTATGAACCAACCTTTTTTGGCTGGAGCAGTAAGACCCGCTCGGGCAGTGAGTATCAAAGTCATGGTCAACAGCGCCCAGAAGCCGCTGGCCGCCAGCCTACTTCACTGTGCCTGAAGGCCAGCGTGCTGGGGGAGGGACTTCACCTTCCTGGCTTTTCCTTTTCAGTCGTTTATTCTGAGATAAGAGCAAACATTCGTCCTCCTTTCCCCTGTCCACTCGCAATGGTTTGATGTAGTCAGTCAGGATGCCCCCAGTTGGGATTCAAAAATCATAGAAAGCTTCAAGAGGAGGAGTAAGGGGTGGTCGGAAGAGAAACTGCCTAAGAGAAGGCTTGCTCTTGTTTCCTTTTGACTTTATTCTATGTACAACATAGCACACTTCAGTTCTGGGTCTATGAATGCAAGGGGGAATGAACCAAGAGAGTGGGAACCACGGCAAGGTAAAGCCTCTGAGCCAAGTCTGGAGAGATTTCACATTTTCACATTTTGAGCAGCCCCATTAAATGAACTCAGTTAAATCTGGATCTGGTCAAGGAGTCATCTCCACAGGAGCTTGTCAGGGGGCTCAGCCTAGGTAAAGGCACGCTGTACTTCTCCCACACAGTCCTCTTAAGAAGGGGATATATTGCATATGTATGAGAGCTCCTAACAAGGACAGTCAGTCAATCAACAAACATTTAGTTATTTTAAACCCTTACCCTCTGTCTTAATATTAAGAAGATATCTAAGACAGAAGAATGGCAAGGGCAAGGCAATGGGGGTTAAATGACTTGCCCAAGATCACACAGCTAGGAAGTGTCTGAGGATACAATCGAACTCAGGTCCTTCCAACTCCAGGCATGGCACTCTATCCATTGTAGTACCCAGCTGCCCCAACAAACATTTCTTAAGGACTTTCTGCATATGAGACAGTGTGCTAAACAATAGAAGTACAAAGAAAAGCAAAATCAGTCTCTGCTGTCAGAGGTTCAAGTAGACACTTGTCAGAGATCCAATCAGATACTGAACCTGATTATCAGTCACACAGGGAAAGAATCATCACAAAAAAGCCTTTGCCCAAATAACATGAATGCAGCTAGAATCAGAGAAAGAAAGAAAGAAAGAAAGAAAGAAAGAAAGAAAGAAAGAAAGAAAGAAAGAAAGAAAGAAAGAAAGAAAGAAAGAAAGAAAGAAAGAAAGAAAGAAAGAAAGAAAGAAAGAAAGAAAGAAAGAAAGAAAGAAAGAAAGAAAGAAAGAAAGAAAGAAAGAAAGAAAGGAAGGAAGGAAGGAAGGAAGGAAGAAAGAAAGGAAGGAAGAAAGGAAGGAAGAAAGAAAGAAAGAAAGGAAGGAAGGAAGGAAGGAAGGAAGGAAGGAAGGAAGGAAGGAAGGAAGGAAGGAAGGAAGGAAGGAAGGAAGGAAGGAAGGAAGGAGGGAAGGAAGGAAGGAGGGAAGGAGGGAAGGAGGGAAGGAGGGAAGGAGGGAAGGAAAGAAGGAAGGAGGGAAGGAGGGAAGGAGGGAAGGAAGGAAGAAAAAGAAGTGTCTTTGCATTGCATAATTCTGAAAAAGTCTAAAATCCAAAATCTAGAGGAATTGACAAAAATAAATAATTAAGAGCTTATTCCCAACAAACTAATGGTTTAAGTACAAGAAAAGCTTCAAAATAAAAAGCACAAATGATCAATACTCATTTGAAATCATGTTCTAAGTTGATAATAATCCAAAAAAGCAAATTAAAGAGACTACAAGGAATCATCTCATATGCATAAGTGTAACAAAGGTGGGTTTTTTTAATGGTAAAATTCATTACTGGAAGGGCTATGGTAAAACAGTCATGAAATTCATGACTGGCTACTGATGGCCCCCAAAAAAGTCCCATATGTTTAAAAAATATATTCATAGCAGTATTATTTTTTTAGCAGCAATATTTTTGAAAATGAAAAGTTGGAAATAAAATTTCTGCCCAGTGAATAGGAAATGGCTAAATAAATCGTGGTAATGGAAAATTATGTGCCATAAGGAGTGACAAATGTGAATTATTCAGATACACGTGAAAACTGTGAATTGATGCAGAATGAAGAAAGCTGACCAAAAGAACAACATTCATAATGACTACAACAATGCAGATAAAGTCAATTTGGAGAGAAAAATTAAACTCTGGTCAATTAAAATGTTTGTTCATAGTACCATTCTTTTTAAATTAAAGAGTATGAATTTCCTTCCTTTTAACAAAAAAAGGGGGGGGGGTTATAGTTTGACATCCAGAACTACAACTGGTTTTATAACTATTTCAATAGCTAAAACAAATGCAGAAAATTAAGATAGATTGCATTCTTTCTACGAATAACAGTAAGGACAAAATATCAAGAAAAATTATATTTAATATTCATAAAAGAGAATGGTTTAAAGTCTGTGATAAGTTTCAAAATTAAAAAAAAAAGATCAGTATTCATTTGAAATAATGTTCTAAATTGCCCCAAGGAAAATACATGAGAAGCACCTCCCCCTGTTCCTATGCAGAGGTAGGAGGTACAGAGGTGTGGAACATAGCATTTATTTGAGGGTTTTTTTCAATGCATTGACTGGGGGTTTTTTTCTCTTCTTCCTTCTATTTCTTTTAAAAATATTCTCTATTATATGACATAGCTTTCTGGGATGTGGGTAGGGGAAGAATATTGGGAGAAACTTAGAAAATATGAAAATAAAATATATCCATAAAACTTACATTTTAAAATTGTAAAGAAATTTTAAAAAATTAAAAAACACAAAAATCTAAAAAGATATATTAGTTCATGGTAAAGTATATAACAATTAACATATAAACACTTATCCTAGTTTAGGCCTGACTCAGGTCAGTCCTCAGTAGTTAAGATTTGATACTGGAAAAAAACAACAACAATGAAACATTTGAAGTACCTTCAACATTTAATCGAAAGGAGATTTGACTAACTATTGCAGGAGAAGGATATTCTTCCAGGTTAATCACTGAAGTTGATTGAGCTGATTACAACTGTCTTGACCTCATTAGTCATCTGTATCTACCAGGCTAACCTTCTAGAATCAGGGTGCCTCATCCCTTACTAACAAACTTGCCCTTCAGGACTTGGTGGCTTCCTTGTCCTTAGGCAACGAGGAAGCAAAAGTCTGCAGTCAACTTTAGTCCCATGAGGCAACCTACTTTCAAGAAATGTCTCCATACTTTTTAAGGAAAAGTTAGCCTAACCTGAATGGAGAGCACTTAACATAATGCTTCCACTTGTACAAAAATATTCATAGCTGCACTCTTTGTGGTGGCCAAAAATTGGAAAACGAGGGGATGCCCATCAATTAGAGAATGGCTGAACAAATTGTGGTATATGATGGTGATGGAATACTATTTTGCTAAAAGGAATAATAAAGTGGAGGAGTTCCATGGAGACTGGAACAACCTCCAGGAAGTGATGCAGAGCGAGAGGAGCAGAACCAGGAGAACATTGTACACAGAGACTAATACCCTGTGGTATAATCGAACGTAATGGACTTCTCCATTAGTAGCAGTGTAATGTCCCTGAACAATCTGCAGGGATCTAGAAGAAAAAACACTATTCATAAGCAGAGGACAAACTGTGGGAGTAGAAACACCGAGGAAAAGCAACTGCCCAACTACAGTGGTTGAGGGGACATGACAGAGGAGAGACTCTAAAAGAACACTCTAATGCAAATACTAACAACATAACAGTGGGTTCGAATCAAGAACACATGTGATAGCCAGTGGAATCACGCATCAGCTATGGGGGGTGGGGAGGGAGGAAAAGAAAATGATCTTTGTCTTTAATGAATAATGCTTGGAAATGATCAAATAAAATATTATTAAAAAAAAGATAATGCTTCCATGATAGCACCAAACATTGGTATGATTTAAATTCATAAAATTCATAAATTCATGAACATTAATTACAAGGATAAACTGAAAAAATGGGGAAAAGTAAGAATTGAAAAATATGGTCATTCTGAGAAACTTTAAACCTCCATTAAAAAAAATGACCAGTCAAAGAAAAAAATCAACAATAAGTAAATTCCTGGTCTAAAATGAATGAATAAAAATATACATAGCCTCCCTCTTTGTGATGACAAAAAACTGGAAAATGAGGGAGTGTCCCTCAATTTTGGAATGGCTGAACAAATTGTGGTATATGTGGGTGATGGAATGCTATTGTGCTCAAAAGAAAGATGAATAGGATGAATTCAGAAAGAGCTGGAAAGAGGACAATCCTGAGGGACTTATGAGATAATGCTATCCACATCAAGAGAAAGAACTGTGGGAGTAGAAACACAGAAGGAAAACATTTGATTTTTGTTTGTTTATATGGGTATTGGATGTGGGATTTTGGTTTTTAAAATATTATTACAAAAATGACTAACATGGAAATAAGTATTGAATGATAATACATGTATAACCCAGTGGAATTGCTTGTTGGCTCTGGGAGAGGGGGACAGAAAAGGGGAAGAAAAATACATGAATCATGTAACCATGGAAAAATACATAAATAAAAATAAAATTAATAAACTTTTTAAAATGTAAAGAAAGAACTGGAAAGACCTAACTGAACTGATACAGAGTGAAATAAGCAGAATCAGGGGAACACTTTACACAGCAACTACAATATTGTAGAATGATCAAATGTGATAGACTTTGCTACTAACAGCAGTACAGTGATCCAAAACAATTCTGGAGGTCTTATGAAAAAGAATGCTATCCACTACCAGAGAAAGAACTGTTGTAGTAGAAATGCAGATGAAAACATATGGTTTACCACTGATTTATTTGGGTATGTGATTTGAGGTTTTAGTTTTGTAAGATTATTCACTTATAAAAATGAATAATATAGAAATATGTTTTGAGTAATAATGTATGTATAACCCATATTGAATTGCTTTTCAGCTCCAGGAGCGGGGAGGGAGGAAGGGACGGAGACCACATGAATCATATAACTTTGGAAAACTTATGGGGAAATTTGTTATTAAAATAAAATAAAAATAAAATGGATGAATAGGTTAGAAATTAGACATATGAAGAGAACTAAATGGAAAACAAGGGATTCACTTTTTTCTTTGGATCATACCCAAAGTCAAAGAGAAATCTTACCTAAATTCAAAAGATAGAAATTATATGTGCTATATTTCTAGGCCACAATGCAATAAAATTAGAAATGAATAACAATATAAATAAAAAGTGGCATAGAAGATACAGTTACCTTTCAAGTGAAGAAGAGGTAGGCAGCTTGGTAGCATAGAGCATAGGGAGCTTTGGACCTTACTGTCCTGAAGAACTGAGTTCAACCTCAGATGCTTAATAACTATGTGACTAGATAAGCTACTTAACCTTTGTCTGCTCCAGTTTCTTCATCTGTAAAATAGTACCTACTGGGGTGAGGGAAATGAGGATCAAATGAGATGATATTTGTAAAGTGTTTTATAAACTTTAAAGGACTATGTAAATATTCGATTATTAAAGTGGTGGCAGAGGAGTTCTTTTGGCAAAAAATTCTAATTTTTTTTAAAATCCTATCACAGAAATTATTCCAGGTGTAACTAATTCTAGAAATGTGATAAGTTCCAATGACGTTATTCTTTTAAATTTGAAAAATCTTGTCTTGTGAGGGAAGGGAGGAGGGTCTTCTGGTAGAAACAAAAATCTAGATTTTTTAAAATCTCATCAGAGAAACTACTCTATATGCAACTAATCAAGAGATATAGTTTGGAGGAATTCCATGAATGCCAAGGTGGTTTTCCTGAACTTTCCTGAAACTCTGAATTCTTTGATAATGTTGATTAACACTTAGGATACTCCCAACATATCCCAGAATCTAAATGGAGACCCTGAGCCTTTGTACTGTATGTTCAAAAGCTTATGCTTTGACAAGACAGATGTCCCATAAATCTAGTTAAGAAACACCTTATGGTGGATTGCAAATAACTTCACAGAGTTAATGAAAATCATCCCTCAAATGTTTAATGGCATCCCTATTCATACATATTAGCTATAATATACTATAATACCAAAACTGAAGTCTCTCCCAGAAAAAACGAAAACAAAAAAATTCTGTAGAGAGGTCAGATGAGGTCCAAGAGGATATAATTACTGATTGTATAAATCTGACTAGAGATCTTAGTTTCATTTTTTTATGTTGTTTTGTCATTATTTTCATGCAAAACACACTTCTATATTGGTCATTGCTATAAGAGCGCACTCATACAGAACCACAACCCCAAAATAAAACCATGCATACACTGATACAAAAGATAGTATATTTCGATCCTTATCCATCCAATTCCAACAGTTTTCTCTCTGCAGGTAGATAGCATTCTCTATCACAAGTCTTTCATAATTGTCCTAGAACCTATGGCACAAGTGCCAAAGATGGCATGCCAAGTGCTGTCTGGGCATGTAACCACCACCACCTCCAGTTTGTTTCTGGAAAGGCAGAGGGAATTAGATGGAGTTGTTTCCCTCCACTTCTCCCAGCAGCCAATGGGAGCACACAGGGGATGAGGTGGGTGGCTCACAGATGGCAGAGCTAGAGGGGAACAGAGCACTCAGGCCACTTCCCTCCCCCTCTCTATACTCACTAAGGACATTCTTCACTTCACCCACTCCTCTGCCCTACAGCCCAAAAGGAGTGCTTTCTCCTTCCCCTGTTTGAGATAAAGAGGGGACCAGGGAGCACCCAGCATTCAGTGTGGGTCTCTGGAGGGGTAGGGGCACAGTACTAGGGTGGGGTGGAAGCAAGGTCCAACACTCCATCTCCAAAAGGTTCACCATCACTGTCCTAGATTATTGCATTTCTGAGAGTAGCCAAGTTTTCACAGTTGATCTTCAAACAAAATTGTTGTTATTGTGTATGATGTTCTCCCAGTTCTGTTTATTTTACTCTGCATCAATTCATGCAGATCTTTCCAGCTTTTTCTGAGATCACCTTGCTTATTATTTCTTATGATACACTGTGCACCATAATTTGTTCAGCCATTCCCCAACAGATGAATATCCCCTCAATTTCCAATTCTTGAGAGCTGATTTTTGTTATATTTAATTATAAAGTGTATAGTTCAAAGTATTTATATTCAACTCTGTTCTCAAAGACCAAGGGATCTTGAGTTGAGTGCAGGATTTGTTTCTAGATCATGTGGCAAATTGGTACAGGGTACTACAGAGCTTTTTCAGTGATGATCTCTTGAAGCTGATGTTCTTGGAGCTGGTACTTTAGAAGGTTAGAGTCTGTCTTTTATAGACAGGTTATCAACATAAAAAAATCTTATGGATTTGAAATTCACAGATCCTACTTTGTACTCTGCTGTGATATTCTTATATTGTCTCCAAAATAGTCGTAGAAATACCCATCCACAGGAACAGGACTAATGGATTATCACATCCTGGTTTGTTTGCTTTTATTCCAACTTGGAAGATCTGATTTAGGTAGATGGTATTTGTGTGTAGGATGTGTCCTTCCCAAGGGGAGTGTGGAGTGCTGTGTGGGGACACTGGGTAAAGCTCTTAAGACAAGCAGAAATCCTAGCCATCCTGTGTTGAGGAAGATTGGGTCTGGGTCAATACTTGGTGCCACCTTTTGCCTATATGAGCATAAGCAATCCTCCAGCACTGGGCGTTATGTGTCAAAGTGGTCACAGGCATGCATGGTATGGTGCACAGTTCATCGCAGTTCTCATTTACCTCAGCTCACAGTCAGAATGTGGGGAATTTGGGGTTTAGCTATTAAAAATTCTTCCAAATGAGAGCTGACATCTGCCCCAGCAGCTGCAATGCTCATTTCTCAAACATCTTCCTTCATGACGCTTTGTCTCTCCTCTGTAGCTTTCATTAACCTAGGGAGTTTTATTATTAACTGGTTCTTTTTTTCCTGTGAGAACTCATAAAAAGGACTGCTCTCAACCTATCAGCTCCCTCCAAAGTGGTCCTGTATGTCTCTCTCTATCCTCTTTAAAAACCCTTACCTTCTGTCTTGGATTTGGTTTCAAGGTAGAATAATGGTAAAGGGGTAGGCAATGGGGTAGGCTGGGAAGTGTCTGATGCCCGATTTGAACCCAAGATCTCCCCATGTAATACATTCTTTTTTTTTTTTAAACCCTTACCTTCTATCTTGGAATCAGTACTCTGTATTGGTTCCAAGGCAGAAGAGTGGTAAGGGAGGCAATGGTGGGGGTTAAGTGACTTGCCCAGGGTCACACAGCTTGGATGTGTCTGGGACCAAATTTGAACCCAGGACCTCTCATCTCTAGGCCTGGCTCTCTCATCCACTGAGCCACCTAGCTGCCTATCTCTGACCCTGTTTTAAGTTCATGAATCCTGTCTCAATACTTATGTTGATATTTTTATGATTATTTTATTTTCTGTATAGGAATAAAAGACCTGCCCTATACCTAATTCATTATTATGCATTGAGTGTCTCTCTACTCTTTCTTTTTAGAGAGGCCCTAGCCTTGAGCCAAAAAGGAATACTCTTCTTGTGCAAATGGGGTAAGGATTTAATAAGCCAAGAAGTGTAGAAAGCAGAGCGTAAGTCCTCTAACTCAAATTTAAGATCTCTCAGCAATGAATCTAATGCAAACCTCAATGGCTTGGTACAGGACAATTCTCTGAGCCGGTTGCCAGATAATGTATTCCTACCTATAATACTTCTATGCTAAAATAGTTATAATAATAATAATAATAATGATAAATAATTGATGAACTAATCATTCGTAACAAAACAGCTCCCTGAACTGTTTGCCATGGGGAACAGAATCAGCTCCTTCTCCTTAGTTCTGCCTTTTCCAGGGAAGAACTCAAATTCCATAGTTAAAACAGTTAACAGATGCCAATACCCCATGCCAAGGATGGAGGGGAAAGCCACTTGGTACAAGATGCTGGTTTTCAAAAAAATGCAACTTTAAAAAATTGAAATAACTTAAGAATGTATTATATGGGGAGATCCTGGGTGGTTCAGTGGATTGAGAGCCAGGCCTAAAGATGGAAGGTCCTAGGTTCAAATCTGGCCTCAGATACTTCCTAGCTGTGTGACCCTGGGCAAGTCACTTAACCCCCATTTCCTAGCCCATACTACTCTTCTGCCTTTCAACCAATACAAAGTACTGATTCCAAGATGGAAGGTAAGGGTTTAAAAAAAAAAAGAATGTATTATATGGGGAGATCCTAGGTTCAAATTGGGCATCAGACACTTCCCATCTGTGAGACCCTGGGCAAGTCACTTAACCCCCATTGCCTAACCCTTACCCCTCTTCTGCTTTAGAACCAGTACACAGAATTGATTCTAAGATGGAAGGAGAAAGGTTCTTTTTTTTTTTAAATGTGTTATATACAATGTTGTATGTTATACAGCTAAACTTTCTTTTACCTTAAATTTTTGTCACTAATTTTTTTAAGTAAAATTGTATCCATTCATTATGACTAAATGGAAAATTAGTTTGAAGAGACAATCTTTTGGAATGGCTAAAATTAATACAAGTAAAGACAATATAGATAGTTCATGTAGTAGCAGAATATAGAAACACAAAGTTTTAAGCCCAAATCCAAAAAAATATAATCGACTATATTTCTTGAAGGGATTCGCCAGCACTGTTACTGACGGAGAAGAAAGATGGCTGTATTTGCTTTGTGCAAATGCTTTTAGCATGAAGTCTAGTAAACTGAAAGTGTACAAGACAAGATGACTTTAAAAAATAATAGTGGTTCTAAATAAGCCAAAAAAGCTTTTAAAACAAACGTGTCTCTCGTGGTACCTGAGCCCCAAAAGGCTGGGCTAGTTTTTCCACAAGAGATATTGACATCATCCTTGAAATTTAATTGATTTAGGAGACTGAAGTCTCAGACCACTGGCACAGCTTTCTGTTGGCTTTAGTAATAAATGCAGGATGTGAGTGGCTGTTGCCTAACTCCTCCGCCAGCTTTCCAACCAACAGTAACCTAACCCACAGTGACACTAGGAAGCTGGGCTCTACTGAGTGAATGCTTTATCTTTTCTGAATAGCTTTTCCCTCGTCTCAAAATCATTTGCCCAAAATGGCTAAATAATACTTCTTTTGTTACTCTCCAAATATTTTTATTTCATTCCAATTGCAAATCTAAGATATCACACTAGGCTAAGTCAGGCCTGATCTACTTATATTGAACAAAATTGTTACTTAATTATTAAGTACAAAGTCTCATTTGATAGGAGAAACACTAGCACTACCTTCGTATATTAATATATTCAAAACAATCCTTGGATGGGCAGCTAGGTGGCTCAGTGCCTAGAGAGACAGGTCTAGAGAAGAGAGGTTTCTGGCCCAGATCTTACCTCGGACACACTCCCTAACTGTGTGACCCTGGGTAAGTCACTTAACCCCAATTGCCTAGCCCTTCTGCCTTGAAACCAATACTAAGTATTGATTAGTAAAGGTCTAGAAAACAAAACAAAACAAAACAATGTTTGGTGCAACAAATGCAAGGCAACTTTGAATGATTTTAACTGCAGATGATATGAAGAAAAGAACTGCTCCTGTCTGAAGACTTTTGCAGTCAATTAACTAAGAAACTAAAATCTTAATATTTTACATTAAAGTGGATCAAGCAACAAATAAAGGACATCGGATCACCTAGTCAGACCTAGAAGATCCCATAGAGCTGTTATGCCTAATCCCCTCATTTTACAGATGTGACCTGAGTCCATGGCCAATGATGTGGGACTCTGTCCTCTTTGGTAGAGAACAATGCCCTGAGCCTGCATGAAGGGTCAGTGGCTGAGTGTTCTAGAACTGGAGAGAGAAGAGTGTGGTCTCTTCAACCTCGAGAGTTTCTTCAGACTCAGCAGGCTTCAGGTGCTTCTTTCTTCCAGCTTCAAGAGAGAAAATAAATGACACCAACCCCTCATCAGGATGCTGCCCAAGGGAGAAGACTCTAAAAAGGCATCACCATAAAAGGAGCTAGCAGTCTCCATCATGTCTCTGCCTCAACTAGCTCCATTAGAGACTTTAAGAATTTCCCCTTTGAGGGAGTTCTAGGAATCTTTCTTGGTTGAGTAGAATTAACTCATTCCCAATGAGAGGCTACTTAACTCTGTTTTGTCAGGTATATATATTCTCATGCATTCCCTGATTTCTATTTTTGCTGTTGACTTGGAGAAATGGATTTCTTTGCTAATTGCTATACGTATTCATTGTGGAACTAGTATCTAGTGAAAGTCCCCATATGTAACAAAACAGTCTCCCTACATGTAACATAGGGGTATTGTTGTAAGGCTCAAGGGGTGTAAGATTTAAAAGAGTGGGTGCCACATGGGAAATTTTAAGGTTTACAGGGGAGACAGAATAGACACTTCTAGCTTCTTTTCCCCCAACTCTTCTCTAAGAGATTTTAAATCCTGCCAAGAGAACACTGGAGTCAAAAGCTTGGTCACTCTGCTCACAGACAGAGGGGGTACCAGTCTAGAATTAGATCTATTTGCTCCTTCCAATATTATTAGTCTAGGGCAATGATAGCAAACCTCTTAGAGGGGTGGGTAATGTCCTCAGGCATGTGTGGAGAAGAGAAGGAAAGCATGTTGGCCTGGCATCTCTCTACTTTCTAGTAACAAACTCTAGTGAACTCTAGTTTGGAGCAACAGCATGTGTGCCCACAGACAGGGCTCTGAGTGCCATAGGTTCACCACCATTGGTTTAGGGGATATGGTTTTCAGATTCAAGCTAAATCTTTGTTCATTCACAAGTAAAACCCAGTGGAATTGTGTGTCAGCTATGGGATGAGGTGGAGAGGAGGGGAGGGAAAGATCATGAATCATGTAACCTTGGAAAAATATTCTAAATTAATTAATTAAAATTTTTTAATTCAAAAATAAATAAATAGATAAATCTCTGTTCATTAATTGAAGGAAAGGAGCACTCAAGCTTTACCTTCCCACCATATTCTTGGCAAATCTATTGATGGCAATGCCACATCAGGAGAAAAATCTCTATGTAATTGAGAGATTTTTTTAAAATATGAAAATGCGATGTCTGAAAGAATTATGTTGTATACTGTGCTGATAGCTCAATTGAAAAGAAAAAATGTGGGGTTATAAGGATTAGTTAAAAATGTGATCCCTTGGGGCAGCTGGGTATCTCAGTGGATTGAGAGCCAGACCTAAAGATAGGAGGTCCTAGGTTCCAATCTGACCTCAGACACTTCCCAGCTGTGTGACCCTGAGTAAGTCACTTAACCCCAATTGCCTAGCTGTTACCACTCTTCTGCCTTAGAACCAATACACAGTATTGATTCCAAGATGGAAGGTAAGGGTAAAAAAAAAAAGTGATCCCTTGTACAATGTGAATATACTGACTACTACCAACAATCAATTGTTATTAGGAAATACGAATGAGGAGCTGCCTATAAATTTTTGAACTGTTATAAAAGTAATCAGTTTTATTTAAAAATGAAAACAAGACATCTCCTTAAAAATTTGCAAAATTGACTAACAATTTGGGGGCAGAGCATAGGGTACTTCTATATTATTCATGATTATTTACAATAATAAAAGTGATGTAAGATCCCTCTTTGCATAGGGCAGATTATGGAAAGGAGATTGACCAAGGCAATCACAAAGAAAGACGTGGGAAAGGAAATTAAAGGTTTCTCAAGGCAAAATACCTGCTTTGTAATTTTGCTAAGGATTGGTTGGAATCAGCTATAAATATCATTGCCACCCTATACCCATCACCATAAAGCAATCCTTATTCAGCTCTTGAATTTCCATAGTGGTATTCCACATTCCACACCCCCTTAAGTATACACTAAACCAAACAATTTGCTTTCCTAACCATAAATCTGTGCTTCCTTATCCAATATGTCTTAGAAAGTCAATTTCTTCTCAAGGTTTTTGACTTGCCTATGTATTTTTTAAATAGGAACCTTGGGTTTTCTCTCCTTTTTTATTTTTTAAACCCTTACCTTCTGTCTTAGAATCAATACTGGTATTGGTTCTAAGGCAGAAGAGAGGTAAAGGCTAGACAATGACTTGCCCAGAGTCACACAGCTGGAAACTGTCTGAGTCCAAATTTGAACCCAGGACCTCCCATCTCTGGGCCTGACTCTCAATCCACTGAGTCACCCAGCTGCCCCCAGGTTTTCTCTTCTTAAGGAGATTTAGACTCTATTATTATCGTCTTATAATTCTTTGAACCCTTTCTAGATTCATCAGGTAGAATCGCTATTTCTGGCTGTATATGAGTATTGGCGTGGATGTAAGTGACTTGTGAATTTACTTGCAAATCTATTAATGGCAATGCTACATCAAAAGAAATTTTTTATGTAATTGAGAGATTTTTAAAATAAGAAAATGGAAGAATTGTGTTGTATGCTATACTGAAGAGATCTCAATTGAAGTCAAGAAATAATGTAGGGCTTTCCAAGACCTCTTAATCAGCCTTGTTCACTAGGTCCACCTAAGACCCCTACATTAGGTATATCTAGCTCCACCATCTTCCTTTTATCCTTTCCACATCTGGGGACCAAATGACAAATTCTTTTCTCTGCCTTCTGGAAGGGTCGTCTTCAAGAAGAGGGTGACACCTTGTGGTTGATATTGAAAGTACATATTCTAGTTTTGGAAACAGTATCTGGTGTGGTGATGGAGAACCAGAGCCTCGGTTCTATTGGAGATAAATAGGAAAGGATATCTCTAGGGCCAATTGAATTGAAGAGCTAGAAAAATAATAGAAGCATGGAGTAATAATGCTGATGGTGAAGAATTAGGTAGGATGAGACTGATCTTGAAAAAATTCTTCTTTACCACACTACCCAAAGCCTCTTGAGAAAATAAGGAACTGATGAATTCTCGTTTTATACGTGAGATCTTTTCTGCTTGCCCCCCAATACTATAACTTCCCTATGCAAAAAATCACCATGAGTTTATTATATGAAGAGGGGGGTCTGGAAAATTCCCAAACTCCGTCTGCTTGCTCCACATAGAACTGTGGTGACAAGCAAAAGAAAGGCCTTGAAGAGACTCTGGAAAAGGTGTGGATATTCCATTAACCAATCTGGCTGGCTAAGCCACATGGTTGGGAGGAGCTTTTTCAACAGGCTGTATAGCCAGAACTATGGGCATCCTCCAAAATGTCAGCTTCCACTGAGGGCAAATGCACAGTAAAGTTTGCTTCATTCATGTTTTGGGGAACTCGGTGACTCTTTAACACCTGGCAGCATGTGAGAAACCATGTGGTGGGAGCAGCTTCCCTTCTGAGGCCATTTGATCTCCAAGAAATAGGTCTCAGTCACTGGCATTTTCATTAATTTATTCTGTGTTCCGTCTTAGGAGTGCAGTCTCTGACTGGGAGAATGAGACCCAAGAATCTGGGAGCTGGCATCTAGGCTATCTCTTGCATCTAGTCCAAAATAGCTGCACCAAGAAGCAAGGCGTGAACTTCAAGAATGACCTTCTGGTCCCATGCCAAGCCAGAGCTTATTAGGCTGCTTTGGAGAGTAACTTGGTTGGACAATACTATGCAGGAATTGAACCTACAGACTGAGATGATATAGGAGAGTGTATGCCCCAGAAGCACCAGGGGAAATGCCTGTACATTTGTTTTTGTTAGGACTGGTTTGGGAACAGGGACAATGTGTTCAAAATGTACTTATTTGCCAAGGATGGCAAAGCAGCTAGGTGGCACAATGGATGAAGTGCCAGCCCTAGAATTAGGAAGATTTTTCTTCCTGAATTCAAATCTGGCCTCAGACACTCAATAGCTGTGTGACCCTGGACAAGTCACTTTATTCTGTTTACCTCCATTTTCTGTTCTGGGAAATGAGCTGGAGAAGGAAATAAATAGCAAACCATTCCAAAATCTCTGACAAGAAGACCCCAGATGGAATCACAAAGAATCAAGACAATTGAAACAAATCAACAACTATAACCTCAAGAGTGGAAAAGTTTTTAAAGGGAGGGGTGTATAATGAAGGGTGAGACATGCTCAGGTCCTATTTGAAATAAATATCCTTTTGTACAAGCTCTATAATGTTAAATGGTTAGATGGAGCCAGAACACTATCCCTTTATAATGGGAAGGAATACAGCCAATAGGAATCCTCTGGTACCTGGAGTAGGTGATGTAGCTTGCCTGACCCTGAAAAAGAAGGCTAAAGTATATACTTTACATATGGAACCTTGTCTAGGATAAAGTTGGGCTCTTTGCAGAAAGACTCTCCACCTTGATCTTTCCATTTCAGATATCCTACTTTGTAGGAACCTAGAAAAATTGGCCAAAAAAATCCTAAGCTGCAGCTGTACAGTTTTCTGGTGCATGTTTCCTCCCGATTCAATCCCAGTGGGGTTATCTGGTAGGCTACTGAAATTTGTTAATTTGGTGGTGTAGAAATATTGATACTTTCCTATGTAGCTGAATCTTGATATTTCTACTCCATCACTAGAATCCTGGTGCCTATTTGAGGAACATTAATATTTTTCTTTGAATATTTAAGTAGACCTAGATTTTATATTGAGATCCTTACACCCTGCAAGGGTAGAGTTTGCCTGAGTGCCTGGAAATCCTATATAAACATCCTCCAGGGTTTAATTCCTTTCTTGAGAACCTTATCCATCTTCTGGGCTTATTTAACCTTCTATTAGTATTTTCTCTGAGATAACTTATTCCTGTTGGGCAAGTTTGCAATTCCATTTGTGTTGCCTTTACTGTGTTTGGGATCAACTGGAGGAAATTTCAGGTGCCCTTTGAAATAAAAACCCAGTGGAAAGTAGCTTGGAATTCTAATGGGATCACTTAATGGCACAGAAACCACTAGAGAAATTGAGGGTACCTTGTGTAGAAAGGGACACTTGGAAATTTTGTAGAGACTCCAATTAACTGGCTTTATACACTAAGAGAATCATGAAAAAGAAAAATCATGAAAAAGCACTTTTATCTTCTCAACAATGAGTGAGGGCTTGATTTCCACTCCACCCAAAATCCCACATGCTCTGAGATTGGAAAAGGACTCAGCTTTTCTGAGATGAAGAAGCCTCAATTTCTTTTCCATTAAAAGGTATTCAATAATTACACTTACTTTGTGTGAATCCAGAGTGGAGACGGGGTCTTTAGTGGAATGGGAGGGGGTATTATATCTTTCCCACCTCTACCTAGAGCAATTTGACTTGGTTTCTCTCTTAGAATGAGAGGGTAACACCTCATTGATTCTAGGTCCTTAACCTCTTTGGTGAGAGCTCTTTCTGATCTGGAAAATGCTATATGGAGAGAGAATGGAAGATGAATTTTCCCCCTTTTTTTTTGCTTTTGGGTGAGAAAAGGCATTCACTAAGTCAAGCACTTACTGAGTACTGTAAGTTAAAATTTAGGGAAACTGAGGCAGGTAGAAATTAGTTTCTCTCTGCAAGGAGTATTATATTTTTATGAAGTTTATTAAAGATTAAGGATTAAAGAAAATACAGGATAAGAAAACACGTGCCTAGGCCAGAGAGGCCTAGACAAGATAATCTCACATCATGGAAGAGATGCGTCTGCTCCAAAATGGAAGTCCAAAAGACCCCTCAATAGGCGGAGAACTCCTTTAAATAATCATTTGTGTTCTCACCTAGGAGAGAATTCAGTGTGATTACAAAGCACTCTGGGGAAGTGGAGCAAAGGATTCTGGGGATTGGAGTCCTGGATTCGAGTCCATTTTTACAGTACTTAGCAAGCAGTAATCTTTTGTAAACTTTGTAAAATGTTTCTTGTTTGTTGGATCTAAAAAAAATATGAAAGGCACTATTTTAGAAAGGGAGGAGAGTGTAAAGAAGGTCCGACACCTGCTCAGACCCTATTTATCAGCCTGCTCAGTTGACATAATCTCTCAACATGGGGATATAGACATGGGTTCTGGGAGAATTGTGATGCCATATAAGAGAATTGTCTTGTGGAGAATATAGAGCATATGTAGATATTCTATAACTGCTTCCAGCTGGCTCATCATGTGTTTTGGAACAGACTTTCTCAATTGGCTTTATAAACAACAGTGTTCATGTCTTCAAAAACTGAGTCACCTTCAGCTGCCCCTTCTTTTATTCCAGCTCATCTGGAGAAGCTCTATAGTTCTTTCTCTCACATCATCCAGGGAGAGATCAGACAGGAAGAAAAAAGGTCTTAGGGCTTCTTCTATGTGGCCCCAAAGAAACAAGCCTCCTTCCTTGGACTTTTCACTTGTTCTTTTCTTTTTTCTTTTTCTTTTCTTTTTCTTTTTTTTCCTCTTAAACATTATTTTATTTGGTCATTTTCAAACATTATTCATTGGAAACAGAGATCATTTTCTTTTCCTCTCCCCCTCCCACCACCCCTCCCATAGCCAACGGTGGTGCAATTCCACTGGGTATCACATGTGTCCTTGTTTCGAACCCATTTCCATGTTGTCGGTATTTGCATTAGGGTGTTCATTTAGATTCTCTCCTCAATTATGTTCCTTCAACCCCTGTAGTCAAGCAGTTGCTTTTCTTCGGTGTTTTTACTCCCACAGTTTGTCCTCTGCTTGTGGATAGTGTTTTTTCTCCTAGATCCCTGCAGATTGTTCAGAGACATTGCATTAACACTAATAGAGAAGTCCGTTACGTTCAATTATACCGCAGTGTATCAGTCTCTGTGTACAATGTTCTCCTGGTTCTGCTCCTCTCACTCTGCATTAATTCCTAGTGGTTGTTCCAGTCTCCATGGAATTCCTCCACTTTATTACTCCTTTTAGCACAATAGTATTCCATCACCAACATATACCACAATTTGTTCAGCCATTCTCCAATTGAAGGGCAGCCCCTCATTTTCCAAATTTTGCCACCACAAAGAGTGCAGCTATGAATATTCTTGTACAAGTCTTTTTCCTTATTATCTCTTTGGGGTACAGACCCAGCAGTGCTATGGCTGGATCAAAGGGCAGACAGTCCTTTAGTGCCCTTTGGGCATAGTTCCAAATTGTCCTCCAGAATGGCTGGATCAATTCACAACTCCACCAGCAATGCATTAATGTCCCTACTTTGCCACATTCCCTCCAACATTCATTACTTTCCTTTGCTGTCATGTTAGCCAATCTGCTAGGTGTGAGGTGATACCTCGAAGTTGTTTTGATTTGCATCTCTCTGATTATAAGAGATTTAGAACACTTTTTCATGTGCTTGTTAATAGTTTTGATTTCTTTATCTGAAAACTGCCTATTTATGTCCCTTGCCCATTTATCAATTGGAGAATGGCTTGATTTTTTGTACAATTGATTTAGCTCTTTGTAAATTTGAATAATTAAAGCTTTGTCAGAGGTTTTTAGGAAGATTGTTTCCCAATTTGTTTCTTCCCGTTTGGTTTTAGTTACATTGGTTTTGTTTGTACAAAAACTTTTTAATTTGATGTAGTCCAAATTATTTATTTTGCATTTTGTGACTCTTTCTAAGTCTTACTTGGTTTTAAAATCTTTCCCTTCCCAAAGGTCTGACATGTATACTATTCTGTGTTCACCTAATTTACTTATAGTTTCCTTCTTTATGTTCAAGTCATTCACCCATTCTGAATTTATCTTGGTATAGGGTGTGAGGTGTTGATCTAAACCTAATCTCTCCCACACTGTCTTCCAATTTTCCCAACAGTTTTTATCAAATACTGGATTTTGGTCCTAAAAACTGGGATCTTTGGATTTGTCATAGACTGTCTTGCTGAGGTCATTAACTCCAAGTCTATTCCACTGATCCTCCTTTCTGTCTCTTAGCCAGTACCAAATTGTTTTGATGACCACTGCTTTGTAGTATAGTTTGAGATCTGGGACTGCAAGTCCTCCTTCCTTTGCATTTTTTTTCATGATTTCCCTGGATATCCTCGATCTTTTGTTTTTCCAAATGAACTTAGTTATTTTTTTTCTAATTCGGTAAAGAAGTTTTTTGGTAGTTCAATGGGTATGGCACTAAATAATTAAATTAATTTGGGTAGGATTGTCATTTTTATTATGTTAGCTTGTCCCACCCATGAGCAATCAATGTTTTTCCAATTGTTTAGATCTAATTTTAACTGTGTGGAGAGTGTTTTGTAGTTGTGTTCATATAGTTCCTGTGTTTGTCTCGGCAGATAGATTCCTAAGTATTTTATATTGTCTAGGGTAATTTTAAATGGTATTTCTCTTTCTAATTCTTGCTGCTGATAAGGGTTAGAGATATATAGAAATGCTGATGACTTATACGGGTTTATTTTGTATCCTGCAACTTTGCCAAAATTGTTGATTATTTTGAGTAACTTTTTGGTTGATTCTCTAGGATTCTTTAAATATCATCCACAAAGAGCGATAGTTTGATCTCCTCATTGCCAATTATAATACTTTCATTTTCTTTTTCTTCTCTAATTGCTACTGCTAGTGTTTCTAGTACAATGTTAAATAATAGAGGTGATAATGGGCATCCTTCTTTTACTCATGATCTTATTGGGAAGGCTTCTAGTTTATCCCCATTGCAGATGATGTTTGCTGATGGTTTTAGATATATACTGTTTATTATTATTAGGAAGGGCCCTTCTATTCCTATACTTTCTAGTGTTTTCAATAGGAATGAGTATTGTATTTTGTCAAAGCCTTTTTCTGCATCTATTGAGATAATCGTGTGATTTTTGTCAGTTTGCTTGTTAATATGGTCAATTATGTGGATGGTTTTCCTAATACTGAACCATCCTTGCATTCCTGGTATGAATCCTGCCTGGTCATAGTGGATAACCCTTGTGATGACTTGCTGGAGTCTTTTTGCTAGTATCCTATTTAAGATTTTTGCTTCTATATTCATTAGGGAGATTGGTCTATAGTTTTCTTTCTCTGTTTTTGACCTGCCTGGCTATGGGATCAGTACCATGTTTGTGTCGTAAAATGAATTTGGTAGAACTCCTTCTTGGCTTATTCTGTCAAATAGTTTGTTTAATATTGGGATTAGTTGTTCTTTGAATGTTTGATAGAATTCATTTGTGAATCCATCTGGACCTGGGGATTTTTTCTTAGGGAGTTCTTTGATGACTTGTTCAATTTCTTTTTCTGATATGGGTTTATTTAGGTAATTTATTTCTTCCTCTTTTAGTCTAGGCAATTTATATTTTTGTAAGTATTCATCCATATCACCTAGATTGCCATATTTGTTGCCATATAATTGGGCATAGTAGTTTTTAATGATTGCCTTAATTTCCTCTTCATTAGAGGTGAGGTCTCCTTTTTCATCTTGGATATTGTCAATTTTTTTTCTTTCCTTTTTTTAATTAAACTGACTAGTACTTTGCCTATTTTATTTGTTTTTTTTCCAAAGTACCAGCTTCTAGTCTTATTTATTAAATCAATAGTTCTTTGATTTTCAATTTTATTAATTTCTCCTTTGAGTTTTAGGATCTCTAATATAGTCTTCATCTGAGGATTTTTAATTTGTTCGCTTTCTAATTTTTTAATTTGCATGCCCAATTCATTGACCTCTGCCCTTCTTAATTTGTTAATATATGAACTCAAGGATATAAATTTCCCCCTGAGTACTGCTTTGGCTTCATCCCATAGGTTTTGAAAGGATGTTTCATCATTGTCATTTTCTTCAATGTAGTTATTAATTGTTTCTATGATTTGTTCTTTAACTATGTGAAAGTGAAATCACTTTTAAAGATTGATATAATATTAATTTAAGGTCGCCAAGGAATTCACTTATGAAATTCCTAAATGAGCACTCAAGTCAGTATGGAGTTTTATTGTGGTTTAATTATAATGGGAGTAAGAAAGAAGGAGAGGGAGAGAAGGAAAGAAGGGGGAAAGGGAAAAGGTTAACTCAGCCTTCTGGCAGAGCCAGAGGGAGTTCAGGCCTGGAAGGCCAAGGTAGAGAAGGGAATCAGTCCTTGATTCACATGACCAATCTAAAGGAAAGCTGTCTACGGGTCTCCTCCCTGCTCGAGCTCCTAGAATGAACTGGCGCCTCGCCCTGTCCCGAGGAAGTGAGTGAACTCCAGAGGCTGTTCTCTACCTCACTTTCTGTGCCTCACCAGTGCCAATGGTGGCTCAAGCTTGGCTTAGGACAGCCCAGGTGGGCAGTCAGTTATTTCTGATTTGTCATTGACTAGCACATGCCCGTGTAGTGAGGGTGTGCACAATTTTGGGTGCTAGACCAAGCAAGATGGAGATTTTAAAATTTACAATACATGGTCAATTTTTGTGAATGTACCATGTGCTGCAGAAAAGAAGGTATATTCCTTTTTTTCCCTATTTATTTTTCTCCACATGTCTATTAACTCTAATTTTTCTAAGATTTCATTCACTTCTCTTACCTCTTTCTTATTTATTTTTTGGTTTGATTTATCTAGTTCCGATAGAGGAAGGTTCAGGTCTCCCACTAGTATAGTTTTTCTATCTATTTCATCCTTGAGCTCCTCTAGTTTCTCCTTTAGAAATTTGGATGCTATGCCATTTGATGCATACATGTTGAGTACATATATTTCCTCATTGTCTATACTATCTTTTATCAGGATGTAATTACCTTCCCTATCTCTTTTAACTAGATTTATTTTTACTTTGGCTTTGTTGGATATCATTTGCGACCCCTGCCTTCTTTTTATCAGTTGGTACCCAATAGATTTGGCTTCACCCTCTTACTTTTACCCTATGCGTATCTACCTTCCTCATGTGTGTTTCTTGTAGACAGCATATGGTAGGGTTTTGGATTCTAATTCACTCTGCTATTCGCTTGCATTTTATGGGTGAGTTCATTCCATTCACATTCAGAGTTATGATTACTAGCTTTTTACCCAGCATTTTGATTTCTACTCCTGTTCCTACCTTTTCTTCTTTCACTATTTCCTTCTACACCAATGTTTGTTTTTAATCAGTCCCCCTAGTTCTCAGCCTTATTTTACTTCCCTTTTTACCTCCCTCCCTTCTTATTCCCCCCTTATTTTCCCTGTAGTCTTTCTAAAATTAACCCCTCGCCCTCTCCCTCCCTTGTACTGCTTCCTCCCTTGAACTGCTTCCCTCCCCACCAGTCCATTTGTTACCCTTCTACTCCCCTATAGGGTGCAAATCTATTCTCCTCCCCAATGGATTGAATTGTTCTTCCCTCTTTGGGTCAATTTCAAAGCACGTAAGAGTTGAGTATTTCCTATCTCTGACCTCTTTATCCTTACAGTGTATTGATGTTCTCCCCCTTCCCACCATGAGCTTCTTTGTGACATATAAGTTTATCCCACTTGTTTCTTTTCCCATTTCTTTTAATATTAATCTATTTTAGCTCTAGTTATATATACACACACACACACATATATATATGCATACATGTGTATGTATTTATGCATGCATATATCTCTATACCTATTTATGTCTTATCCTTTCATCCTATACAGTTTGTCACTGTTCCCTCTAAGTGTACTTATTTTTGCTGCCCAGGTAATAACAACAGTTTTTAAGAGTTACCAATGACCTCTTTTCTTATAGGGATACATATAATTTTAACTTATTGAGTCTCTTAAATTTTTTTTCTTTTTCCCCTCTTTTTTAATTACCTTTTGATGATTCTCTTGAGTTCTGTACTTGGACATCAAATTTTCTGGTCAGGTCTGGTCTTTTCTTTATGAATTCTTGGAATTCTTCTATTTTGTTGAATGACCATACTTTCCCCTGTAAGAATATAGTCAGTTTTGCTGGGTAGTTGATTCTTGGTTGTAGACCTAGTTCCCTTGCTTTCCAGAATATCATATTCCATGCCTTTCTTTTTTTCAGGGTGGATGCAGCCAGATCCTGCATTATCCTCACTGTGGTTCCGTGATATCTGAATGACTTCTTCTTGGCAGCTTGTAATATCTTTTCTTTGGTCTGATAGTTCTTGAATTTGGCTATAACATTCTTGGATGTTGTCAGTTGGGGATTAAGTACAGGAGGTGATCTGTGGATTCTTTCAATCTCCACTTTTCCCTCTTGTTCTAGGATATTGGGGCAGTTTTCTTTAATAATTTCCTGTAATATAATGTCCAAGCTTTTTCTTTTGTCATGGTCTTCTGGTAGAGCAATGATTCTTAAATTGTCTCTCCTTGAACGATTCTCTAAATCCTCTGTTTTGTGAATGAGATGCTTCATATTTTCCTCAATTTTTTCATTCCTTTGGTTTTGTTTTATAGTGTCCTGCTGCCTTGTGAGGTCACTTAATTCTAGTTGTTGTATTCTGGTTCTAAAGACTGGATTTCATCCCTGACTTTTTGGTCATCCTTTTCCTTCTGGTCTGATTTTCGTTGGAGGTCATCTTTCATCCTCTTTACCTCGTCTTTCATCTCCTTTTTATCATCTTTCATCTTCTTCACCTCATCTTTCATCTCCTTTGCCTTATTTTCCAGCTGGTTGATTTTGGCTTTCAAGACACTATTTTCTGTTTCCAGATGACTTATCTTAGTTTTTAAGTTCTTTTCCCAATTGTCTTTAATGACTCTCTTAATTGTGTTTCAAATTGCATTTTGAATTCTTCCAAAGCCTATATCCAATTTGCTGGGATTTCTGATTTTTCCTTTGCTGATTCCTCCCCCTCTGTTTCATTTGCTCTTTGCTCGTTATCTGTACAGAAGCTGTCTATTGTAATTTCTTTCTTTTTTTTCTGTTGTTTGCTTGTGTTTACCCCTTCTTTGCTCCCCATATTTGTCTGTGCTCTTGCTCCTCTCAGTTTTTTTTTTTTTGGTTTTGGGGCTGTCAGTCTCCCCTCTTAGAACTTTGTCAAATCTTTTGTTACAGTCTCTGGGGGAGGAAAGTTGGCTTCCCTGTCCTCTGGAGGTTTTTGCTCTGATTAAGTACAACTGGGTTGGGCTGTATGTGCTCTGAGGCCAAAGACTCCTGAAAGGCTGGAGCCGCCCAGGCTGTCTCCACTTCTCTCCAGCTGCTTCTCCACTGCCTGCGTTGCATTCTCTGAGCCTGGCACAGCACTGTCCACAAAGTATACCAGTGTCTTTTCCCACCCAGAGTTTCCTGTCCTTGTGGGAGGCCTTGCACTCTAGGGGGGGAAGGGTTCCTGATCTCCCTGATCTCTGAGGACTCCTGATGGGATTGTGTTCAACTGGGTTGGTCTGGATGTGCCCTGAGGCAAAAGCCTCTGGTGAGACTTGAGCCAGATGGAGAACCCAGCCACGGGGCTGCAGGCTCTTCGGTCTCTCTTTGGCTGCTTCCCTGCCACCTGTGTTGGATGCTCTGAGCTTGGCCCAGGTTGCTCTCAAGGTACACCCTCTAGACCAGCACCTTTGCCCACCCAGAGGTTCCTGCTGCCACTGGGGGCTCAGTGCTCTGGATTGGGGGTGAGGGGCCCTGGGACCTTCCTTCTGCCTTCCCCTTAGACCCAAGTGTTCTCAGATTCTGTCTTTTGGGGGGCATGCCTTTTGAATTGAGTCCAGAAGGAGAGTTCCCGCCTCTGTCCTGTTGTTAAGTTTGATTTTCAGTCCCCTAGTAGCATTCAGTTTGTGATCGGTAAGGAAGGGTTTTCAGAGGTCTGAACTTTTGCTGCTTCTAAGCTGCCATCTTGACTGGAAGCCTCACTTGTTCTTTTCAATGTTACAATGTTCAGTCATGGGACAGCTAACCACAGGAATCTCAGAACTGGAAAACAGACTGATTACTAAAGCTATTGATGCCCCAAGGAGGAAGGAACAGTCTTTGGGGTAATCTTCAAGATTCCAGACCAATGGAACGACCAATGAACCCTCAGGGAAAAAAAAATTAAAAACATTCCCCTGAGGGTCCCCCACTCAGTCTGAAACTGTTAGCCTGGGATTCCTTTCAGGGTAGATTCCCATGGGAACAAGGAAAAAAGACAAGCTTTGGGGTCTCTAGCCTACAAGCTAGTCCTGAAACTTGGGGTTCATCAGATCCCACCAGACCACAAGTTTTGGATTTCTAGATTCCATGTTGACACAAGGGAAATCTTTACACATTTGTTGGCCAGTGTTAAGTGGTTAAATGAAATTGATTGTAGGTCATTGTCTTTCTAACAATAAGGAGAACACAGTCATTCATGGGAATCAAGCTGATGGCAATAGAAAAAAGACATTCCTAGTCCCTCAAGGTGGCAACCTGGAAACTTTAGAGTATATAATTAGAATTTGAACCCCAGGACTCTCTCTCCCAGCATCCCACTTTTGTTCTTACTTTACATCCCTATGTTTGGAGATAAAAAATTTTTGTGTAACCCCACCTCTCACTCTCTTTTCCCCTGATTGTGACTAGGAAAACTGGCTTTACTCAGGCTTTTACTTTTGTCCTTTCATTTCTTTTACTTCAAGTGATTATTAATCAATCTTATAAAATATAATACTTGGAGCTTTTGGATATTAATTTTAATCTTACAATATACACATACATGTGTGTATATACAAGCAGATCCCACTTGGTCTAAGGTGATTGAAGATTGAGTCAGGAAGGATTTTCTTAGTAAAAGTAGAAAAATTCCATCTTCACCTATTTTCAATCTTGCCTGTTTTGAGATGCTTCTCTCCCCTGGGCTTCCCTCTGTAGGGAAAAATTTCTCTCCATTCCCTGATACCTTCCCTTTTCCATAAGCAGGCACAATGGCCCTTGGTGGCCCCATTAAGAACAGTGGTGATTAGTATGAGCTTGCCTAGGTGGGCCTGAGAATGGACCTCAAAACCCCGACTACCTCTTTGGTCTTGTTTTTCCTTCCATGACTCATGGTCACAGTTATCAATTGTGAGATAAGCCCTGGTAACCTATAAGTTCAAGAATTTGGAGTTTTCAATTGTAAAATTTAAATTAATATCCAATACTTCAAATATTATATTTTTAAAGTCTATTATCTGACAAAATAGAACCACATGACTAAGTTTTCTGCTCAAAATGCCCACCGAAGCCACCATAGGAAGGAAGGAGAGCTAGACCCAGAACTCCACCCAATTTATATCCTGTCTATGCACGTAATGACAGGAAGTAAGTGGGATTCTGGGAATCATAGTTTTTCTGGGAATCATGGTCTTTAGGGTAACAGATCCTAATTTCACACAATTAGTTCTGGCTGCCCAAAAGAAGGTGCTTCCTGCAACTCTACTGTTTCTCAAAGAAGAAAATTTCATCACCAGAAGAAACTACCAATAAGACAAGGCTGTTGAAAAGATTGAAAAAGCCCAACTTGGGGCATGGCTTGCCAAGAGAGCTGAATGTGTAACTTAAACAAAGAAAGTCCCAATAAAGTGAAGTAAACTGTTCAATAGTCCACAAAATGCCTTTACTTTTCAGGAAAATATAATAGGTATTACTTTTTCATGTGTAGTATGGGATCGAACGAGAGCACATGTGGAGATGGGGCGCAAGAAGAGCTGAATCTGTACCCTAGAAATGTCTATCAACATATATGTTCTGACCTCCTGCTAAATGGTATACATACCTAGAAGGTCCTGGTTGATCCCTTCATCCCCATGGCAGTATATATACACATGTTGGAGCCAGTAGGCACCACCTCAGTGGATTTCTAAGTGAAATAATTCTGCTCTTCTCTATCTTCTTATCTATAGAGCATTTTAGAACTTTTTAAAGTTCTAAAATTTTAGAACTTAGGTCTTTTTCTCCTCTCTTCCTACAACAATGATAGCTGCTCTACCAACTGGGTTTTAGAGTTTGGGAACCCCTAGATACAGGCAATGGGTTATCCAGCAAAAGGTGACCTTCAAAACAACTTCTCAGGAGATAAGGTGACCTTCGCCAGGAAGATACTCCAGATGCAAGGACTGTGAAAGCCCAGGTGTGTCTTGAGTTACTTAGACAGTACATATCCAAGATGAAAGTAAACTGTCTACTCAGCAATCCCACAAATGTCCCAAGAGAAGATGATAGGAGTAATGGGTTCTTGTTTCATGTCATTTTGTCAGTGTGGCCTTATGAGTCTTTAGTGTTTTAAACATTTCTTTTGTGGCAGAGGAGATAAATAGTTGTCCATTCCATTCTAGATACAACTCTGTAAATCCTTTTAAAGAGAGCCTGGACATGGGCCATTCTGAAACTTTGTTTTAGAGGTTTTCCCCAGAGTTGAACTCTTTCGAGAATAGGATGAATGCAAGAATGAAAGAGAGTATAAGAAAAGCCTCACTCCCATATTAGAGGTTAGAGAGGACATAAACCAGATATATGTATGCTCAGAATCATAGCCCTGTAAAGGTAAAAGAAGGCACCCTGCCCTGGGACCAAGGATCATTAATTATTTTTAAAGTATTTTAAGAAACGTTTTTGAATCCTTGGGGTATTAAGTATTTATGAAATAAATATCTTTCATATCTGATATCTACATTGCATATTAAGCAAAAAAGCCAGAAAGTAGTTAGTTTTTAAAAATCCTTTTAGGAAGGAAGAGATTTTATCCAGAACTCAAATTTGAAGGTAAGGAGCTAGAAAGTACAAGAAAAGCCTGGTCCCCTCTTTTTGTAGTCAGGCTTCCCCAGGGCTGAACCTAGTTCATATAAGTTAAGAGTCCTCTTCCTAGAAAGGGCTTTTCTCCACCTGATTTCATAAATACATATAGAGTAAGTACAAGGGATTTAAGATTATTGTATATACTCATAGAATCTATACAGTACTTTTCACAAAGCAAGCATTCAGATTTTGAAATGAACTAAATCTTTGGTGTCCATTGAAATAGACATATATGGATTCTATGAATATGAGTCATTAATCAAAAGAGCAATGTTAATTTATTGTAGATTTATTAAGTGATTGTGCCTAATACTCAATCTACCCATATTCTTTTCCCAGCTACTCTCTTGCCTTTCACAAAACAATTGTAGGGATAAAGTGAGTAGGGGAGAGCACTCTACTCCTTAGGCATTGAATTGAAGTGCCATGATTCCAAGTTCACCTCTCCCCTAAGTTCAACCTGCAGTGTAGCCATGTAAGGCATCCTAGTTTCATTATTAATTGCAGATGAGGTTCCATTTCTTTACTCTGTAATTACAGCCTGGCTACCCATCTATTCTACAGTTATTCTATTATGACAGCACTTTGATCTTTGTTCTAATCTTTCTTTGAAGTCTCTCCTCACTTTTTAAAAGCTAAAATGGGCCTCAGAAGGCCTTCCTAGTTATTCCACATACAATTAACCTCTCTAGAAAGAAGAGACTCTCAAAGACCTCAGGGGCCTGTACCTGAACAAAAATTCTCTCTACTATGTCCTCAATAAGTAGTCATCCAATCTTTGCTTGAAGATTTTAAGGAAGAGGAGACCATTCCATTGCTTCTGAGGTAGCCAATTCTGCTCTTTGACAGCTCTAAGTAGGACCACAGGTTCAAAGACCAAGAGCTGGCTAGGGCCTTAGAGGCCATCCTGAGAGAACAACCAATGTCCTAATAATGGGGCTTTGGCATATGCTTAGACCACCTACGATGGCATCATCTATCTGAAAGATGCTAAGAGCCCTGCTTCCAAGTGACTGAAGAACAAGGGCAGATGTAGACATTCTGAAGTTGTCTTATGTGGTTGAGCCAGCCAGTTTCCATTGACTGCATAGCTGAAACTATTTTAAAACCACCTGATAGAGCATACTTGGGGATTTTCATGCATTCAAGTTGTATAAATGGAATTATCCTCCTTTGTTTCTTTTTAACTTGATCAATCAGGGACTTGAACTTCTCCCTCTGTTTTAATTTAATTAATCAGGGACCTGGAGGCCTTTTTACCATTGAGATGCTTAGTGAGAGACCTGCAGTGAAAGGAAGTAAAAACCAGAGAGACTGGAAGTGATGTGGAAAAAGGGCTTATAAATGGCAAGACTGGTAAGAATGGCAAAACATTCATTCATTCTGCTTTGGGAGACATTCTGCGTTGGATATTTTACATTGGAGATTCTGCATTGGTAGCTCTTGCCAAACGAGGAGTTCAGCTTTGGTGACTCACTTGAGTTGAAGAGACCCTGGCCAGAGACACTGGCTTTTTGGCTCTTCTCCTGTCTTTAGTTAGATGCTCTCTTCAGTGAGACTCTCTTTGGCTGCTCAGTCTTTGTGGCAATAGACTCTCTTTTGGTTGGTGAAATGCTTGGCTGGAGACCCTCTCATGGGCTGGTGAGATTCGCATTCAGGTTCACACTCGCAATCTGGAGGCACTCGGATCTGGACTTAGAGTATTTAGCTAGGCAATATTTTCTACCTCCTTCCTACATTTCCCTCTCTTTACTATCTCTACTTTGCTGTAATAAAGCTACTAAAGCTACTAACATACTCATAGTTTAATTTTAATTATTATAAATGGCAACCACAACTTTTCAACGCTTACAATTTGGCACAACACCCATTTTAATTATTACAAAGTCCAGCATTGATGTATATTCAGGTGATGAGGCCTTTCTTGGGTCACATGGCTTATAATGGGGAGGGAGGAGAAGTCAGTAGGCCTCAGGACCTTTCCTACTTACTGTATGGTTTCACCTTAACCTTTAGACTTTCAGAAATTCAGAAAAACCCCAAATGCGCTCAGGGAAGCAGGTTTTGTGATACAACTGCATTTTTTATACAGCTAACAGAAAAAGGCTGCTTTTAGTCATAGGGTAGGCTATCTGCAGAATGTTCTCTAGTATCCTAGAAGCAACTCTCCTAGTGTTTTCCACATGGGCAATACCATCTTAAGTAGTGTGAATTTTAGAACTATTCCACCCTAATCAGACCATTCTTTAGAAGATCTGATTTAGCTATTTCCTGATGAATAACAATGGACATACTTGGAATAACAGAATCAGGTCTTGGAAACTCCACATTCTCCACCCTACTCAGTTTAACAAGATTTTGAAAGGTCTGCATCAAACTCAAGATTTAATTATCTGAGGTGATAGCCTTCAACAGACATATGCAAAAAAAAGACAGACCTCTGGGCTGACCTAAGTCAAGCTAAGTCTTCATTGGTACAGATGAGATGCAGAAAAGTGATGTAAAAACATCCATATAAGGCACATCAGTTTCTGCCTCTTTCTCTTTCCCTGGAGAGACAAGGCTGGCTGGCAATGTGCTAAGCGTTCTTGGAGTGTTGGGTGGTGAATTTTGCCCTAGAGCTGATTTCAGGTTCGGGCATCTTAGCTAAGCCTCTTTGGAGGTCGGGCTAATTCTTTCCTCCTTCACACTCAAAACCTTACTTTCTAGATCTCCTATCTTCCTGCATGGTACTAGCCCCTTCCTTCCTCCTTCTTCTTAAGATCTTCTCTACTATATCAATTAAATCACCATAAAATTTGGCAGCTGACTTGGGTATTTTATTATTTGGGATTTCTCTTGGCAACCACTTAAATTTAGATTATTTTTTTTTAGTTTTAACCATAATTTCACCCTTTACAGTAGGTAGTCTAGGTATGCTTACAAATCCCTATTATACTTTCATTTTACAAACCAAGAAACTGAAACCCAAAGAAGTTGAGACTTGCCCAATGTCCTATACCACTTCTCTCTGCAAACTTATACACTTTCCTACATAATTTAATTTTTCCTTATAACAAAAGGAACAGGGCTAAAATTCAAACTCAGTTCTCCTAACTCTTTCTACTGCAAAAACAATTGTTATAAAGTAATGTTCTGCCATCAAGTCCAAATCTACAACTTCTGCCTATTGATTCTACCCTTTGGGCCAAATAAAAGTCCCCTATAACACAGGAACACTTCTAATACCTGGAAAAAATATTCCTTCTAAGCCAGTCATTTCCAGATTTTAGATAGTGACACCACACCATTTTTATTTTTAAAAAAAGTCATGATCTCTCATGCTCTTCATTAAAAAATAGTACAATGATTATCTTAGCTTCTATGTTATACCAACAAATAAAAATTTTATTGGATGATAAAATAATGGTAATATATTTATTGATATATAAAATCCTTTATAATTTTTAAATTTATAAGAAAATAATATTCATAATATTAATGTGATAAGTGGACTTATATGCAGAATTCATGTAAAAGGAGTAAAGCAGGAAGGAAGCTTTAGGCCAAGTTGCCTCAATATTCTTCGATATCATTGCAGGTAGGGCTGGTCAAGGGGAAGTTGTTTCAGGACAGTACTCTCATTTTGTGTTCTTATTTGCTTTAAGGGTTTATCTACCTTAATTTTAAAAGCATCCAAATTATAGTACATGCAATCTTATTGGTAGTAAACTTGAATCTACTTAGGGCTTATGATTATAATATATTTCTCTTTTTGTGGGTAATCTAAAGAGATTGACTGGCCTCTGCAGTATAATTTATAATGAAGGAGGGATAATATCTTTTATCTCTTTAAAGAGGCTAAAATTCTCCTGAAATCTCCATCTATGCCTGCATTAATCATACAAACAAGTGTAACATCCTGTCAAAATAATTAGCTCATTTTAAGTCTGGGGAAATGTAATGGCCCCTAAGGTCCACAGGGCTCCCTCTGCTGCAGCTTTAGGGAGTTTATTTTAGTTGAAAAGTTATAAGTACAACGACAATCACTCTAAGCCCCCAATTAGGAAAATTCCTAATATTTAGGCAAGATTTGACTCTCTGCCTTAAATTATACTTTTAACTACCTCTAGTTAACCCCTGGTGTCTTTGTGGTTGGGACAATACTGAAATTACTGATGATGATGATGAAGTTACTGAATTTTAGATTCATTCCATCCTTCTTAGTCTTTAGAATTCTATCAACCAGGAATGTATACACTCCCATTTAAGGATTAACTGTGAGGAGGATGGCCTATGACCGACATGTGCTAGCAAGTGACAAATAAAAAACAATTCACTGACCCCCTGGGCTGTCCTAAGCCAAGCTTAAGCTACAATTGGTACATGTGAGACACAGAAAGTGATGTAAAGAACTGTCTATATATTTTGCATCACTTCCACTCTGCTTGCGCTTTCTCAGAAACTTTGGGCTCAATGACATTGGGCTCGGTGGCATTGGTTTCTCTCAGCAGCATGGGGAGCTCTGTGCAGAGTTTTGGCATTCTTGAAGCTCTTGGAGGGTTTTGGCGTTTGCAGCTTGGCAATGAGGTTACTGGGAGAAGCTTTGTAATATGGTTTAGCTGAGTTGTCTTCCCTGAGCAACCTTTGTGAGTAAACCAAGGCTGATTCCTCTTTTCCTTTACCTCCTGAAAGGAGACCCCTCATCTTGGAGGAGGCATTGTGGCTGGAAGCCAATCTAGAATTAATCTTCTGAGAAGACCCTTGGCAGAGGTCTCTAAACTCCTGCTTGGCTCAGACCAGGTTGGAGCAGTTCAATTCTCTTTCCTCTCTCTCTTCTTCTTAATTTCTTCCTTCTATTGTAATTAAACCACCATAAAAATCCCAAACTGACTTGAGTATTTTATTGGGATTGAATTTAAATCCCTGGCGACCACTAAAATAATATATTCAGTCAACAACCCTAATTTTACCACTAACACTGGAACCCTCAGGTAACAAAGAAGCAGATTCTCTTTACAAAGTCTTTGGATAGCCAAGTCCTGGGGTGGGGAAAGTTGGGGAATGAGTGGACCTTTGACTTGGAGTTTCTCTCAGTCTTTGAGTAGTTGGGGTGCAACTGGTAGCATCACTCTGTGTCTTCTGCTTCAAGATAGATGCCTGTAAGGTTAATGGTTCTCCTCAATTTCTCCCTACTATACCACTGCTCAGTTTAACATCATCATCATCATCACTAATATTTATATAGCACTTACATGTGCCAGGGACTGTACTTCATAATTATTACCTCATTTAATCTCTACAAAAACCCTGGGAAGTAGGTGCTATTATTATCCTTATTTTATAGATGAGGAAACTAAGGCAAATAGAGGTTAAGTGACTTACTCAGAATCATACAGCTAGTGTCAGGTCATTTGCTCTGAAATACCCATAGAACCAAAGCAGAAAAGATAGCCTGCCTTTGGGATGCCAACTTAGACTGACCTGCATGAGCACATGTTTAGTTCTGGTTGCAGTATTAACCAAGGTACGGAAAAGTGTTCCTCCCGCATCCCTCATAGGAAGTCTCAGAGAGGACAATTCCAAGGTGCACATTCAGGAGAGTGGAATAAAAGAGAGAGACTAGCTCTCCTTTTAAAATGAATTCTATTTATTTCAAAAGTAAATCTTTAATATTTTTTTATTATTTACTTAACAAATACCAAAAAAGAGTATTTCTGTATGCAAAGTACAACACATAAAGAAATTTGTATATGAAATCACAAATCTCTATCAAATGCTTTGCTTTAAAAAAAAAGAAAAAGAAAAACAACCCTTACCTTCTATCTTAGAAGCAATACTGTAATTGGTTCTAAGGCAGAAGAGCAGCAATGACTAGGCAATGGGGGTTAAGTGACTTGCCCAGGGTTACACAGGTAGGAAGTATCTGAGGTCACATTTGAACCCAAGACCTCCCATCTCTAGACCTTAAAATTAATGACTAACATGATCTTTTATATTTGTCATGCAGTCATATTGTAAAATATGATATAAGCTATTTGCCTTATTTCTATCAGACTGCTTTCCACTTTTCCCATCAATTTTTATCATACTGAACATACTTTATTAAGTAATTCATGTTTTCAAGTTTATAAAAATAAACAATTGGGTTATTATTAAGTTCTACCATTTCTGATTCTTCCTTGTATCTTTGGTTCCATAATCTACTTTCCTATTTTTTCCATCAATATTAAATGGTTTTAATAATAATGCCTAATTATAAATAATGTTTAATAATGCTGCTTAATAATAAAATGTGAGATCTGGAAACACTTTCCCCCTTTTGATCCATAGCTTTTTCATTATTTTCCTTATTATTCCATATCTTTCATACCTTCAAATAAATTTGGTTATTATCTTTATGTAGCTCAGTAATATATCTCTTTTGTAGTTTGGCTGGGAAAGAATTAAATCTATAAATTAACTTTCATAGTATTTAACTTTTTTTTATATTGGCACAGCCTAGCAATGAGTGCTAATATAAGTCCAAATATTTAAGACCTTTATCTCACTAAGGTGCAATTTGCATTGAATCTATATAAGTATTGAGTAGATTTTAGTAAATTAACTCCCAAATATTTTATGAATTTTGTAATTATTTTAAATATGACCTCCCATTCTATTTCTCTTGGATTTTATTAATTTTTTAATAGAAATACTATTGATTTGTGTGTGTTTACTTTATTATTTGTCTCAATTAGTTTCTTTGCTGATTCCCTAGACCATGTTGGCAAAGATGTGGCATGCATTTTATACAAGTTTAAATTTAGGTTTTAGGCTAAATATGATGGTTACAAAATAATATTGTGGTCACTGAATTTAAAATATTTTAGATTAAGTCAAAATGACTTTTAGCAGCTTTATTTACAAAGAGGTAGAAAGACTGAAAGTGGAAATATATAGTTAAAGAGACAGATTTTAACAAGTCTACCAGCCCTTCTCCAGTGAAGTGAGGTTCACTCCTGCAGGGGCTTCCCCATATCCCTTGTCCCCATGTGGATTTCCTGGTAATCCTCAGCTAATAGCCCTAGTGGTGTCTTCAACTCTACCAACGCAGCCTCCTCCAAAGCCAAGCCAGGAATCTCAGCCACTGACCCAGCAAGCCAATGCCGGATCCAGGAAAAAGGTCTCCTCCAAGCCAAGGCAGGGATCTCTGGAACCAGTCTCTTCAGAAGCCATGAAAGGAATGAATCTAGACTATGCAGTTTCCTTTTTTATCCTCCTTTTTTCACATCACTTCCTGTCACACCCCCTTCTTCACAGAAACCAATGGAAGTCTTTCAATTTGTTTAGCACTGCCTAAAGGGCATGGAGGGAGTGGCCTTTGGAAGTGTGGGCTTATTCTAGTAAATGACTCTCTTACTTAGTGTTAAGTAGGGGTACTTTAAGTTCCTGATTTGATTAGCTAAAAATAGACAAGGGGAGAGTTAATCCTGTCTTCACAATGCCCATAGCACCAGAGGGGGATGCTCTGTTCCCACTCTCCAGTGAGCTGATGGACAATGTTCACAAGCCCTGACTCTCTGCACAGCAGTCCAATAGGAGCACTTCTTCTCTCTAGTGTATGGGGTAATGCTCATAGAAAGCTTGAAGGTGCAGTTTGGGTATTTAGTCTCTAAAAGGTTGGCCAATGTGCCTTAGGATACTCTAAGTAAATAATCATGTAATCAGAAAATAGGAATAGTATTGTTTCCTCCTTGCCTATCTTAAA